>NW_006159776.1:976342-1010019 GCF_000334495.1 Tupaia belangeri chinensis | reverse complement strand
CCTCTTTTGAAATAAATAAACTTAAAAAAGAAAATTAAAAAGAAAGCAAAAGGCAAACTACAGATAGAGAAAATGTTTGTAAAACATATTCCTGACAAAGAATTATGTCAGGATTATTTAAATTATTCTTACAATACAGTAAAACAAACCAATTCCTTAAAACACACACACACACACACAAAGATATTAATACTTCAGAAAAGAAAATAGATGAATGGCTAGCCAGCATTTAAAAAGATGCTCAACATCACTGCTCATTAGAAATAGCAAATCAGGGCCAGACCATGGAGTGAAGCTTAGGACAGCTGGATCTCACATGGCTGACTGCAGGGTTAGAGCCCTGGACCTGGCTGCTTGAGAGTCATGCTGGGGGTGCAGTTAGAGCTCTGAACCTGGCTGCTTGAGAGTCATGCTGGGGGTGTGTGTGCATGGCCAAAATCCTGAGAAGAGAATGGAGAAGAGACTGTGGCATGGCCATCCCCTCTAGGAAGTGCCTTCTTGCTTTACCTCTCTCTCTCTCTGGTGAGTGTGCATGCCCTTTAACACACACAAAATTTTTTTTAATTAAAAGAAAAAAGAAATAATAAACCCATAATGAGATACTACTACACACCCATTAGAAGAGCTGAAAATTAAGACTGAATATAAGCTGACAGGAGATGGAGGAACTCTTTAACTCTCCTACTTTCCTAGTGGGACTGCAAAATGGTATAAGCACTTTGAAAAACAATCTGATAATTTTTTTATAAAATTAAACATATCCTCAGCAATCCCAATCCTTGGTGTCTACCCAAGAATAATGAAATACGTGTGGGGACTTCAAAATTTTTATGAAAAAGTGTAATTAAAGTACAATGTTATTTCGGTGCCAAAATATCTGAAATCCATGCACAGTGTTTCACATTATACATTTTCCATTTACTTTTGTAGGTACATACAAAATCAAATATACAAGTTTTCAGAATGGTATTATTCATGATAGTAAATATGGAAATAACTCACATATGCAAAACTTAATGAGTAGATAGACAACACAGGGTGTGTCACACAATGGACTTAGTAATTTAAGAGGAACAAACTACTGATATATTGATTAACACGGATAAATCTCAGTAACATTATTATGCTATACTTTAAAAGGCAGACACAAAACACTATATGACATTCTATAAAAGGAAAATTGTACTGACAAAAAAACAGATCACTGGTTGCCTGGAGACAAGGACATAGACAAGGCATCTACAGCATCCAAAGAGACACAAAGTCATTTCTGGGGGTAAGAGACAGGCTGATTATGGTACAACTATACAGTTACCAAAACTGAAAGCAAACATGTAAAACTTAATTATATTTAAGTTATACCTCCACATAATTATACAAATTAAATATTTTAAATTTCCTTTTGAAAATGTGCTTTATAAAATCCAACTTAATCTAAAGAAGTTCTGTAAGAATCTGGGACCAGCAGGTGGCATGGTGGTTAAGGTGCTGGACATTCCCACATGGCTGATGATGGTTCAAATCCTGGACCTGGAGGCTTGCTTTCTCATTTTCTCTCTCTGTGTCTCTCTGTGGTCAAATTAAAATAAATAGATGAATAAATAAAATTAAAAATAAACAATTCTTTTTTTAAAAAAAAAACAAAAACAAAAAACAGAATTTAACTTCACTCAGAAAGAGATCCTGGACTTTGTCCTTGACTTTGGGAGTTAATCTCCAAGCCCTATAAAGTATCTTTGTTTACCTGAAGGTCTCGGACCATGGCATCTAACAGGGTGATTTAGATGTGAGAGCACACTTGATAGTATTTAAGGTGGGGGTTGACCACTCTGGAAAGGCCTGCGATGTTATGCACACTGGGAGTTTTGGATCAAGTGGCCTCAGTCTGACCAGAGAGTTTGGAGACTGAAGACAGAGTGAGCCACATAACAAAGTCCCAATAAAAATTCGATACACAGAGGCTTGGGCGAGCTTCCCTGGTTGGCCATACTCTGTGTGAATCATCGTCCTGCAATGCTGGGAAAGTAGTGTGGAACGTAATGTGCTCTCACTCCCTATTACTCTACTCTTTCCATGGACAAGAACAATGTACTCTTTTCATTGGCTGATTTTCATCTATGTCCTTTTCCTGTAATAAACCATATCCATGAACACAATAGCTTTCTGTGAGTTCTTTGAGTCTTTCTGGTAAGTTACTGAGCTTAAAAGTGGTCTTCTGGACTCTGAACTTATAATTAGTGTCAGAAGTAAGGGTGGTTGCATAGAGACTGTGTGGCCTCTAACTTCTCATCTTGTTCAACCCTCTCACCCACGTAAACATAAATAGGCGGCAAGCTGAGACTATAAATTCATAGTTGAAGTGGTTAATAATTACCTAAAGTATGTTAAAAGTACTTATCTGTAAGTTCATGCACAATCAGAAAAGCTGTAAAATCTTGACAGGCACCAGGCTAACCTGGAACCAACTTAAGTTTTAAGATTCTAGGTTGAGCCTATCTATCAGTTGTTTAACTTAGATATGGTTGGTGGACATACACACCTAGTCAAACAACCATCCCATCCTTGCCTACCTGCATACATGTTACACAATCCTGTTAAGTGGTTTTTCACTTCCATATATAGAATTTACAAAAGGTAAGACTTTCAACTCCTACTTTTCCTTTCTTTCTTTCTTTTTTTTTTTTTTTAAGAGGTTTTTCCTATAGGGTACGTGTTCTTGCCAGAAAGACAGAAAGCAAGAAATCACCCCCAGGGGAGATGACCACACTGCAATCTCTTCTCCTCCATTCTCCTCTCGGGATCTTGGGCACACATGCACACACGCCCCTCGTGTGAGTTTAAGCCACCGGGTCCAGGACTTGAACTGTGGTCGACTACATGGGAGTCCAGCGATGTAGTCATTATACCAACTGCTGGTCCCCAACTCTTACTTTTTCTAAGGTATGTGACTAGATCTCTTCTTTCAAATTGCTAGCAGAATTATCCATAGCAAGTATTATTCTAGAGGCATAATTGTACTGGCAATACAAATGTTACCTTTATAAAGAGTTTAAAATTTCAGGCAAGAGCCAGGTGGTGGTTAAAGAGGCTGGATTCCACATGGCCAACTATGCAGTTTGAGACCTGGGCCTGATGGTTTGTGAACCATACAGAGGGTATGTGCATGCCTGCCCAAAATCCCAAGGAAGGAACTGCCATCTCTCCTGCTGCTCACCCAGGGGGTGTGCTTTCTCACTTTTCTCTCTCTCTGGCTCTGTCTCTCCAGTGAGTGCAAGTTAAAAAACATAAAATTTTCAGAATAAAGAGCTGTGTGGTCACAAAGTATGCCCCCAATTTTTTTTTCCAAAAATGCCTCCATGAATTAACCTTCTGAAAATTTAGCTATCATTTTTATAGCTTCTAATACTTTCTATGAAAAAAAAATTAGTGAGTAAACAGTAAGTTTCTATTTAGAACACTGTTAAGTCTTACTCTTTTTGAATGCTTGCAAATTTGCGAGAAAGTAAGTCCATAAATGTAAGTTCAAGTGAGGTATCTATTTAAGTTGTTCTTTCTCATGTTAAACTAAATGAGGAGAGGTGGCAGGTTAATGTTGGAATCAGACTACCTGACAGGAGAAAGAGAAGATGAGAGTGTTCACTCCCAAAGCAAAGTCAAAATGTCAAAGGCTTTTTAAAAACTTTCCAAATTCTGTAGAGGCTTTTTCAAAATTTCCATTGGTTTAAATTTGTCCCTTATAGTGGGTACAAGCAGTGAACTACTGAGCTGCTCTGAAGTATACCTCAGTCGATCACTATAAAGTTCCAGCACCAGTGCAATGGACAATGTGCTAGTGTACTACTTCTCTTCTAAGCTTCTAGAACTACACAAGAATCAGGGGATCCTTCTTCTGTGTGTCCTTCCACCTGGCCTTGGCCTAGCCTCCCACAATTCCAACCTATAGACTTAGCCCACAGTACTCCGTAATCAACAAGAACTAAGCTTAGCATTCTAATTGGACTCCCATCCTTGCTTTTAGATGGACTTTTGCAGCTGCCTCACAGCTTCAAAACCCACTTGACCATTCATTCACCAGCTTCTCCCCAAGCACCATTACGTACCCTCTTTTCAGAGACTCACTTTATTTGACTTTCCCCTGAGCCCTCGCCCCACCTAACTGGAGCTCGAAAACTCGGACTAAAATTATTCTGTCCCGAAACCTCCAGTTATGGGATGAGAAATTCTTCAGACTCCCTGTACAACCTGGAACCAAGATGCTGCTCTGAAGATGAGATGGCCAGAGATTCAAGAATAAGAAGGATTTGAGCCAACGTTATTGAAGGAAAGGGACCATGAATCATTGAACACCAGCTATATAATTAATCTTCAAAAAGTTCATTATGAAAAAGGTTATGCATGGATTTCAAAAATTTTTGCAACCATAATAAACTTGTACTTTGATTTTGTGAACTTTATGAAGTCTTCTTGAATCAAAGCTGTCTCTGGATGCTGACAATGACTTCTAGCTGATAGCCAGCAAATAAATAGGTCTCAGTCCTACAGCCACATAGACCTGAATTCAGTCAACAGTCTGGATAAGCTTGGAAAAGAGTCATTTCTCAGAGCCTCAAGAAAGGATCCCGGTCCTACTGACACTTTTATTTCAGCCTTTTGAAACCTGGAGCAGAGAACCAGCAACACCCTGATGTGCACGGTCTTCTGATTTATGGAATCCTGTTGCTTTAAAATGCTTAATTTCTGGTAATTTGTTACAGCAACGATACAAAACTAATTCATAGCTTCAAAATGTTCATGGAAAATGTGTCCATGGAAGAATCAAATTTTAATTTAATTTTTTCCACAAACTTTTTGAGACCCTTTATACAACAGTGGGTCCAGTACTACCATGAAATTGCCTTACATTCCTCTCCCCACCAGCCTGCTGTTAGGAACCCCAGAAACTAGACTTACTCAGTTTTCAATAGGTAACACTTTTACTTTTAACATAATGTTCACATTGCACTATAATAATTATGTTTATTCTGTCTTCCTCACTATAATGCAAGCATTTCAAGGACAGAAACAATAAATATCTTTTTTTCTTTTCAACCTTTTTCATTATTGATTGTGGAAAACTTAGAAAAATAAATATAAAACAAAATAAAAACTATCCATAATGTAACAGTTAACCACACTTAATTTTCATGTCATTCTATACTTTTTTCGTGTGTGTGTATATGCATACAAAACCATCAATACATACTGCCTTATATCCTACTTGTCCCTTATAATGTTATGTAAATATTCCATGTTAATGAATACACTTCTACAGCATCATTTCTACTGACTCCATATTGCTTCAAACGAGGCCAGGTCCTGTCAATATGACTATTCTCTTATGCCCTGTACCTCTCTCTTCATAAGATTTCTTATAGCTACAATAATTTGTGATTATATATTTTTATTAAGTTCTATATTCTCTACTAGAATGAAATTACCATGAGATTAAAAATGTGCCTGTTTTGCTTAAGAGTATAATCTCAAATCCCTAACCCAAAGAAGATAATCAAGAAATATAGTTCATGAATGAGTTAACGTATTTAATCAAACTCCTTTTTCCAGCCATTTAGGCAAGTTCTATTTTATTATTCCTAATAGAGGCCCTAGCACACAGTTGATCTTCAATGAACATTCGCTGAGGGCTAAATAAAACAATAGACAGAATTCTGAAGAATGGCACAAGGTAATCATTCCGTAAACAGCAATCTGATTTAAACCACTAGGAGGAAGAGAAATAAAAATAAATCCTAGTCACATAAACATGAAGAACTGTACTTCGCTGATAAAAACCCTCCAAGCAAGTCTTTTAGCAATTTTTTTTCTTATTTGTCTAGTTCTTTTTCAAACAGGGACAGGTATGCACAGTCAATGAGATTAATTCTAGTCTTCAAAAGAGGTATCTTTTACACATTAAAAAAAGGAAAACTTTCTCCCTAAAATAGATGGTTATATATTATAGTACAGGCCCAGAAATTCTGGCAATCATTTAGAGTGAACACATTCCTTCTATTGGTACAATATCACTACCAGCTCACTTAAAACAATCCTTTATATCAATGAGTAAGCTAATGAGCAATCATGGGGTCGACGGATCTAGAGACATCAAATCTGTATGACTCTGGATTTTAAAGAGGGATCATTGGCCACTGAAGTCCTGATCTGTATCCATGTAGAGAGTATAAAAATGGAGAGTTTCTCTAAAATAACACTATTGTCTATTAAACATGAACTACCTTACTAAAAAGCAACATTTTCAGTTTTAAGCTAGGTGTTTTTCAGTAAGTGTTTAAATATCCAAATATGAAATGAGAATAATAGAGATCATCATCATTCTCAATCTAGTAGCAAAGGAAATAGACAAGATTGTCTCCACTTATTCAAAGCCTTTGTAAATTGACTCTGTTCAAAGTTGCTTTAGTTATGACTTTATTAATTTATATAACTTGCTCCACCGTCTTTCCATGTTCTTCCAAAAGTTCCTTTCACCCTTAAATGTTAAGAGGGAGAAAAAAAAGTGAAAAAATGGGAAACTGGATTTACTACAGAGCTCAATGGAGACAGCACAGTATATAATGCAAAGAGGACTAGACTGACATGAGAGTAGAGTGCTAATCTGCAACTACTAGTCTTGATCAAGTCATTCATGTTTCCTAGACCCCAGTTTCTTTTAAAGTTTATTTATTTTTTCCATGAGTTAGAGAAAGAAACAGACAGCACCTCCAGCAGAATCCCAATGCCACAGTTTACTGACAGCCCAGGCTATGGGCACATAGGTCCCCAGCACATTCAGGGAAGTCTCTGCACATAAACCCAGAACCCTTCCACGTGGGTCAGCCTCACAGAGCATCAGATTTTATTACTGTGCCACCATCCAGCCCCTGACCCAGTTCTTCACCCATAAACTGAAGATGCTCAATGAACTTAAAGGGCCCTTCGGCATAAACATTCTAGGCTCTAGGCTTCTGAGGAATGAGAACTATTAAGAGAGAGAGAGGGAAAATACAAACAAACACTAACACTGATTATTTTCACTAGGCACCTTGCTAAAGATGATGCAGAAAATTGAAAAAGTTCTCAAATGAAATACCCTCCATATAGATATTACTCACACATAGATGTCATTACCCTCCTCGACCTCTAGTTCATTAACAACCTGTAACTACTGATTATTTGAAATTTAGAAGCATTATAGGGCTGGGACTATAAATGGCTGGGACTATTAAGTGGCTGGGACTTTAAATGGCTTCCTTAGAAGAAAAATGAAAAGACAAAGGAGAACATTCGATTTGTGCAAAAATGAATCTTCAGAAACCCTACAAAAAAATCTATATTGATTGGATGTACGAGGAAATTTCTTAAAAGTAATGAAGAAAGTGGACATGAAGCCCTGTGTTAGGGTTGTTTGCAGAATGGAGGGCAGAGTTCTAATAATTATATGTCTATATAGAAAATATTAAAAGCATTTCCCTGTTTACCATCGCCCAGCTTTACAATGAATGACCTATGCACAAGCTGAGAGCTATTGACACCTTACTAAATCCCCTTCCATCTCCAGGCATCCAGGACAAGAGAACATCAATGGAAGAAACACAACACCCCCACTCTTACTCTGATTTCCACAGAGGCCAATAAAGTTAGACCACCTGTCCTCACACAGTTCCACATCCAGTAATTTAGATATCTTATAACTAAATAGGAACATCCCTGATCTGTCCAAACTAATATGGAAGACAGGCAGCTTCGTCTCTGAGAATAATAATAATTTTCTGTCTAAAAATCAACGCATACACTGTAAACCTACTTAGATGTGAAAATTGTAGACAACCTGGAATGTAACAGAAGAGATAAGCCTGGAATTGCCAGTGAGAATTCAAAATATATTACTAGCACCCCACTCTCTACTGCCAAAAAATGGCTACAAGTCATAACCATGTTCTATAAAATATAATTGCCATGGCTTAGTGACAAAACAAGTCATTCTTGGGACCAGCAGGTGGCATAACAGTTATGTTGCTGGACTCCCACATGGCCAACCACAGGTCGAAGTACCAGACCCAGTGGCTTAAAACTCATGCCAGGCACATGTGAATGTATGCCCAACATCCCAAGAGGAGAATGGAAGAGAAAGGATTGTGGTGTGGCCATCCCCCAGGGGGTAATTTCTCACTTTCTGTCTCTCTGTTTCTGTTTCTCTGGTGAGTGCACACACTCTATAACAAAAATTAGCAAAAGTCTCCCTTAAAAAAAAAAAGGCATTCTTCTTTCCAAGCTTTAGTTGGCACCCACAAATACTCGATGGCTTTATGGTGGGTACATACTAGATAATGTCAAGGTTCCTTTTACCTCTAGCACTTCGCAGTTCTATGATAAATAAGCTTCTCAGAGTTGACCCAGACACAGAACCTTATTTATAGCATTGTTTCTATGCAGAAAAGTTTTGTACATGTCAAGCAACCAATTTAAAAATCAACTTGGGGAACATAATCCATTTGAAGCCAGCGTCTTCCTGAAAACAATACGTACCATTTTCCTCTACATCCTTATTACTACAGTAAGTAAAAACACATTACAATTAGAATGATAAAGAAATAAAACATGGCTTTTTCTTTACAGCTAATAGAATTCCTGTAGTCATCTTGGTAGTTTAAATATCCAAAATAGGTCAAAGGTATTTCTCTCCTAATTTTTCTCTCTCCTCCTTTTTGAACTGTAATTAAATAAACCTTCATTATGTAACTCCTAGGTGCTCAAATCTGATAGTCATAGGAAACATGATGTTCTAGGGAGAGAGTTGGACAGACTCTAAAATGTTCCAGTAATCTCTGTCTCCAAATTCAAGCCCTCGTGTAATCTATTCTCCTTTAGTTTGGATGGGACCTGTGACTGGACTTCTAACCAGTGGAATATGGCAAAGGCAGCAGACAGCACATTCGTGATTCTATTACGTAAGACTGTAACTTGCGTCTTGCTAGAGCATTCTCTACTAATGTTCTCCCTTGTGGGCTGCAATGAAGTAAGTTGCCATATGGAGGTGACGACAGAGCATGCACTGACGGGGGTCATGAGTGACAGTGAATAAGAGCCTAAGGTCCTCAGTATAACAGTACTCGAGGGACTGTATTGTTAACAACCTCATGATCTTGGAAGGGAACAGTTGAGCCTCAGATGAAACTCCAGCCCTGACCAACAACTTAACTGCAGACTTGTGAGGGACAGTGAAACTAAAGATCCAGGAAAGCTATGTCCAGATCCTCAACTCTCAGGAACTGAGATAATAAGTAATAATAATTACTTTAAGCCACTGAGCTTATGACAATACTGTAACTTAGCAACTGATAATTAATACAAACAGATGAGAAATACACAATATAATTAGAGAGCAAATTACAGATTAAAAAAAAAAAAAAACAAGTATAAGAAAAATTTAGGAAATCAAAGGAAAGGAAAGTTCACTACAGAGTAAGGATGGCCGAAAACATGTCGTAAAGAGGTTAGACTCCTAAGTATTTCAAGAATTCACATCAGCAGACAGGTATAAGGAAGTGCACAGAGGCAGATTCAATTGAATGCCACAGACAATAATACCACACTGAGGTCAAGCAAGAAGAGCCGGAATAGGTGAAAAGGGTCTAAACTGTGGGAAGCGTGGAAAGACAGAGGCTCTAGAGCAGAGAAATGACAAAATAAAAGCCCTGTTTCCAAGAACTTAATCCTATCATGATATAAAGGCTGGTGCAGATTTGAGATAAGATCAAAAATAGATACGTTAACACAACAGTCTTCATGAGAGGCTAACAAATGTGGGGAAAGAGGTTCACACTCATTAATAATCAAAGACATGCAAATTAAAACTATAAAACACCATTTCTGGTCTAACAAATTAGTAAAGAATAAAACTAATAATACTAGCAAAGATGGCGCAATCTTAGACACTGTTGGTGGGAATGTAAATGGAACAGTCTCCATGGAAAGCCATTCAGCAATATGCATTGATAATCTTAAAATATTTAGATCCTCAGATTCGGTGATTCACTTCTTAGAGCATGTCCAAGGAAATAAATTTATCTGTCCATTCAACAAGAATATGACTGAGTGCCTACTAGGCTTTTGGCATTGGGCAAGGCCGTAAGGATTCAACAGTGAATAAATCAGACCTCATTTCCTCTCACTGCACTAGGTGGGACATAATGTAATATAACATAACAAACTCACAAAATTACAGGATATGCAGAGAATGAGTTGGCATAATTGATTTAAATTATGAAATGTTCACCTGTCAAAATATCCATTTTGTAAGACAAATAATAATGTGATCGAATGTATGGAAGAAAATGAAATGGAAAAAAAAGACTAATTCTAAAAATAAAAAAAACAATAAATAAATACTATGTAAAAAAAATTAAAGCACTTTCTCTTAAAAATAAAATAAAAAGAGAAGGAAATAAAAGAAAAAAATAAGTAATAAATTATGAAATCAAAGAAGACCTCTCTGGGAAGGAACATTTGTGCTTGAATGGAAGGATCAGTAGATTTTAGCCACATGAAGGACGGGAAGATTCTTTTTTTTCTGATAGAGGAAACAATATGCATGAAGGCAATAAAGAGTTACATGTGAGATTTTAGAGTCAGTCATTGACTTATTCAACAAATGCATATGGAGGTCCTAATAAGTACCAGGTAAGGTTAAGAGAAAGTGATCAAGGTCATAGCACTCCAAACAGTATAAAAGGGCCTATCACTATGGAAGGGTCTGAGTTCATAATGAAGCCAAAGAAGTATGAGAAAATTAAGTATGAAAGAAGGCAACCAATGCATCTGGCAAGAGAAAAGAGGATGGAATAAAAGTAACAAACACAAAGACTGCTGCCCTCCTGCCTTTTTCCAAATCTAAGTATTATATACTTACCCCCCAAAAATTTATGTTAAGTATGTTCAAAAATTTATTATTCATTACAACAAATTACCCTTTACAGACAAAAGTATTAGATGGGTTAGCACTAGAATAGTCATACTGCCGAAATGAAGTAGAGCTCAAAAATAAATTTTAAACACACATGAGAATTAAGAAATAGCTTAATGGCTATGTTGCTGAACTCCCATGTAGTTGACCATGTTCGAGTCCTGGACCGGCGGCTCAAACTCACGCTGGGCGCATGTGCATACGTGCCCAAGATCCCAGGAGGGGATTGCAGTGTGGCCATCCCCCCTGGGGGGGTGATTTCTTGCTTTCTGTCTCTGTCTTTGTGGTGAGCACATGCACCCTCCTATAGCAAAAACCTCTCCAAAAAAAGAAAAAAAGAAAAACCCTCCCAAAAAAAAAAAAAAAAGAAAAAAAGATTCTCGCTTTCTGTTTCTCTGTCTCTGCCTGTCTGGCAAGCACACGTGCCCTATGGCAAAAACCTCTACAAAAAAAAGGAAAGAAAGAAAAAGAAATAGCTATACCTTTGTGGGCCAGGCAACTTGTGTGGTGATTAAGGTAGCTGGATCCCACATGGCTGACCTGGTGGTTTAAAAAACATACTTGGGGAACAATAGATGGCATAATGGCAATGTCGCTGGACTCTCATGTAGTCGACCACAGTTTGCATCCCAGACCCGGTGGCTTAAACTCATGCTGGGCAAGTGTGCGTGCATGCCCAAGATCCTGAGAGGAGAATGGAGGAGAAGGGATTGCAGCGTGGCCATCTGCCCCTGGGGAGTAATCTCTCGCTTTCTGTCTATCTTTCGGGCGAGTGCACGCACCCTATAGTATAAAACAAAACAAAACAAAAAAATAAAACTCTCAAAAAAAAAAAAAAAAAACCACCTCACTGTGTGTGCCTTCATGCCCAAAATCTTGAGAGGAGAATGGAGGAAAAGGGATTGCACTGTGGCCATCCCCCCCAAGGGGCTTTCTCATTTTCTCTCTCCTCTCTCTTTGTCTCTCTCCACTGTGCACGTGCCCTATAGCAAATTAACAACAACAAAAAGAAATAGCTATACTTGGGAAACTATTTTTCCCAACAGCTGTACATGAATGGCTCTCAACTATGCTACACATTCAGGGAAAAGCGAGCACTTTTTCAGAATAATAAGCAGTCTCTCTTTGCAAGAGGCCAAAATATACATCAGATAATCCAAGGGTTTGAAATCTGCTGCACTGACCAAATAAAACACCATCACGTTAGGTATAAACAGTGGTCTTCACCTAGGCGAGGGCATAGTGGGAGCCATCAGATAGCAAGTTAGGAAAGAAACTGTATAATGATTACGACCGCAGCAGTAAACCCAAGTACAGCATTTTCCCTCTCATTTCCTCAATTATTTAAATGGAATATTTTTTATTTGGTACATGTCAATAGCATTAAAGAGATAATATTTTACAGCATAAATGATATGCAGAAAAAAATACAATGAACGCCTTGTACTCTTTTTGTAACTTCTACCAGTCTAAAATTATTTCAAAATGAAAAGTAAATTTAAAAATAAAAAAAGTAACAGAAGATATGGGAAGTCTTGCTACAAGAAATAATACAAGGTCTAAAATCTCTTATTAATTTTTTCATGCACTCATCAAGGACAGATAAAAACAAGCCTCCCAAAGTGCCTATTAAGAGAAAAGCTCAGGGACCAGCAGTTAGCGCAATGGCTTTGTTACTGGACTCCCACATAGTTGACCGCAGTTCGCGTCCTGGACCTGGTGGCTCAAAATTCACGCCGTGTGCGTGAGTGCCCAAGATCCCGAGAGGAGAATGGAGGAAAAGGGATTGTGGCATGACCATCCCCCATGGGGGGGTGATTTCTCGCTTTCTGTCTCTATGTCTCTGTCTGTCTGTCTGTCCAGCGAGCGCACGTGCCCTATAGCAAAAACCTCTCAAAAAAAAAAAAAAAAAAAGATTCTGGGAGGAGAATGGATTATCATGGGGTCATCCCCTAGGGGATGAAATATATTTTTCTTATAGATGTTACACATGAAATAATAGCTCTTTCGAAGAAAAAAAAGTCAGTTAAGTTAAAATTTCATGAAATCCACAGGATGAATATTAAGAACTCAAAATAAATTTTACAGAATGACAAGAAAAGGATCCTCTGTAAAACTGAAAATTGATGTACATATACATGGTGCATCATATGTCCTAATAACTTTAATGTTTCAAAACCTATTATCATCCCTCTGTGTTCCATCAAGTACACTCTTAGGAAGAAAAATGTCATGTTATTTTCAGGGTTAAAACTTAGTGTACCACCTAAAGACTAATGAGAAAACAGAGTATGATAGTAACTTTTCAAACCGAGTCTTTACCCATTAAAACCTTAAGGTGGCCCATTTTAACATAGCAACTAATTCAGTTTCCTGGATAATGTATTTATAGACTGAAAACAGGAATGATTCAAGTACAGTTTTTTTTAAAATCAAAAACACCAACAGGAGTTATATAAAATTGTTCAGTAAGGTAATTATCTTGAAAGCAGTAAGAAAAGCAGGATTTTCTCTGGTCCCCCTTCAAAGTTTCCATAATGTTCATCATTCAGCAAGTCTACTCACTTCCGACGGGTGTGGTCCATGCCACTGTTTGGTATTCCTTCCAACTTCGCATTTTTCTGCCCACAGATATTTCCATAGCTGTCGTATCCTGACACTAGTCTCGCTGCTGCACCTGTTGCTACTGAAAAGCCACAAATAAATCCCTAGGAAAGAAACAGAAAAAAAAAAAAAACATACAAATAAACCATTTCAATAGCAACAGTCACTACTTGATACGATAATGAGCTTCTTTTGTCTGCTGAAGAGAACAAAGAGCTATCTTGCCCTATTGCAAACACTATTCTACTGTTTTTCTTGCATTGCACATAAGCAGTACAAAGAAGTCCACAGGGAAACACTATTTACTACCATAACAAAACAAATCCTAAGCTTGTACATAATAAGATCATCTTTGCATTTTATAATAAATATAATAATAGCAGCTTTTTCATATTGAACATCTGCTCTGTGCCAGGCTCTGTACTAGGTGCTTATCATACATTGTCCCTAATCCTCATGATAAGAAACGGCGATCCAGAGCCGTTAAATAAGTTACCCAAAGCCAACAGGGCTAGTAAACATCTGAGCATAGAATCGGACCCAGTTTTTTAATTCTTAAGTTTTATTTGGTTTAAATAAAAGGTTTAAAGGGATTCTGTTAAATGAACAACAGTAAACTATGAAGGAAAATAAATTCAAAGAACAACAGGTATACGGGTTCTGAATCAGTATCACTTCAGTATACACAACACTTCCTGCAAAAAGCTGTATACAGCCAAAGCATTACATTATGAGTGTTGCCATGTTCTTAATATTGGAGACTAGAGAACAGCAAGGCACTGGCTGTGTGTACTGCAAAGGTCAGGTCACTTCATGGAAGTATGCTTCATCGTGGTACAAAGGCAAATTGTGGACACTTCCAGACCATATAATGCTTGCTCTATCAAGCAGGTGCTGACCAAAACAAAGCAGCAAAAGCCTATACTCAACTGTAGGTTCCTGGCCACAAGAACAGAAAGTAAAGCAAATCGCTACTGATAAACTGATTGTAGTGGCAGGACAAGACTGGGGTTATGAAATATTCCTGCAACCTGGTTTTAAAAGGCTTACGTTTTTTATCTTTAGTGAAGTGGCTAAGAAAGCAGAGATTATCACTGTTTAATTCATCATAGCCAAGTACCATGAGCAGTGCTTATCTAAATAGCCTTGCCAGATCGCCTGTAGTGCTAAATGCTGTACTCATGTAATTCCTCACAGAAAAGAATTTCTCCTAATAATTCTTACACACACACACACACACACACACGCCTCTAAAAAGGCAAACTCTTCTTCTCTACTACCTAACCGCTCTATTTTCGTTATGCAGGTAAGGGAGGTAAGGAGGAGGACTAGAAGGCATAGCTCTAGTCGGTAGAAATGTCTTAAAATTATACTTTGTAAGCAAGGAGGCTTACAGCAGAGACTATCACTGATTTTCTACTCTCTGACTCTGGCCATGTTACTTTACTCACCTGTAAAGAGGAGGTAATGAGTATGCAGTTCATCAGGTTGTTTGTTGTAAAGAATGCATAACATAATCTAGTAAAGTGGTAAGAAATCTGCCTGACATGTAGATAAAGCTTAATAAAAATCAGCTATTATCAGGGCCGACAGGTGGCATGGTGGTTAACACACTGGACTCCCATGTGAGTGACCATGGTTCAAGTCCTGAATCTGGCAGCTTGCTTTCTTTCAATGTCTCTGACTCTCTCTGCTCAAACTGAATAGTAATAATAACAAAATTAAATAAAGAATTCTTTAAAAACAAAATAGAATCTAAACAAACAAAGAACCCCAGCTATTACTGTTGTTATTAGAAAAGAGAACAGGACCATAGCACAGTGGTAAAAGTGCTGGACTCTCATGTAGTCGACTGCAGTTTGAGTCCTGGACCTGGTGGCTTGAAACTCACACCGGCATGTATGTGTGCATGCCCAAAATTCCAAGAGGAGAATGGAGGAGAAAGTACCGTAGTGTGGCCATCCTCCCTGGGAGGGTAATTTCTTGCCTTTTCTCTGTCTCCCTGTGTCTCTGGTGAGTGTACATGCCCTAAAGCAAAAATCTTTCTGGAAAAAAAAAATAAGAAAAGAAAAGAAAATAGAACATAGAGAAAGGCCATAGCCTTTGGGGTCAGAGAACTCTGTGTTGCTTGATGGAATACTGATAACTCCATTTTCTACTTGTGTGACTTTGGATAAATTTAATTCTCAGTGCCTTGGTTTATTCATTTGTAAACTGAAGTCAAAATCACTTACTACAAAGCCTGTTGTAATTAAATGAGATAACACAGGTAAAGTATATGTCTCAATAAACTCTTAGTGCCCTTCTGTCTTAAAGTTGCAGCTAACCGCTAGCACCAGGGGTGGGCACAGCTGGTCATACTTCTTCATTCATACCCATCCCACTGCCCCTCTCCCTCTCTCTGGACTCCTCCAAGGACACTGTAGGGCAGTAAGTCCCATCACAGAATTTCAACATAATATAGAACACAAGGAAGAAAATTAATTATTTGAAAACATACATACATACAAATCAAAATACCATGTTAAGCATATCGTTGAATCCCAATTAGGAATCCCTTCACTGAGCAGAACTGGAAGAAAAGATAACTACTAAAAGATTTAATGGCTAACGTACCCAGCACATTTTTTTTAAAAAACAAGAAGCACCGCAGACTAATAGAAAGGGAATAGAGTATTGAGAAAGACCTGGATTCAAACTCTCATTCTACCATTTACTAAACCCTCACTCTACCACTTACTATCCTGTGACTCTGAGCCAATTACCTACTTAGACTGTTGCCTCCTCATCTCTAACACAAAGGAATACCATCTATCTCACAGCCCGATGATGAGGCCTAAATGAGGTAACGTACATCCAGTCGCCAGCTCAATGTCTGGTACACTGCAGGTGATCAGTAAATAAGTGGTAGTTGTTAGTGGTACATCTGAACGGGAAAGTTGGACTGAAGAAGTTAACAACAGTAGTCGGTTCCCTATTTCTAGAACAAAAATTTCTAGGGGGAAAAAAGTGAGAAATAATGTCAGTCATTTTGTTACTCCACAAAAATATTTTCAGACCACAATTATAACCTTCTTACACTACTAGTTTATATAGAATAGCAAAGACGTTGCATAATGAAAAGGTTATGTTCTTCTTTTTAGGAATTTTTTTCTCGTGTTTGATAAGTACGTGGTGTTACAGATTCCTTTAAACAGTTTCTGATGTTTCTTTCTGACTATTTTTAACAGTACTGTTGGACATGTAGGGCTTTTCTCCTTTATCATAAAGCCACCTCACATCCCTCTGGGATGCAGGCAGAGTATAAATTATAAATGTTACATAGATATGCTAAAATGGGACACTGACATATTTTCACATAGGCCGTTTAAACTTCTTAGTAGCTTCCAGGGAACTAGGTCAAATATAATTAAAAATACAATCTCCTTAAAAAGAAAAATTCTAAAATCCAACTATAGGAAGCAATATCATTGCAAAAGGAACAAAAATGTGGTACATGAAATTAAAATAGGGTGAGAGGAAACTTTACAAAATGCACTCAATAATTCAATGGCTACATAGAGAGGGGAGTGAAAAGGCATTTAACAGAAGGAAATCACATTAATGAAGCAAATGATAAGGGTGATGAGAAAGCTTTTATAAGCAGGTAGTAGGAAGCAATCACTAGAGAGAAAGCAAGCCTATTAGCAGGGTAGAGAACCATGGCTAAAATCTTAAAATGACTGAGCTAGTGAAGTGCTTTCAGGACTGCTTTTCTTAAAAACATTTTTGCCATAGGGCACATATGCTTGTTGGAGAGACACAGAGAGACAATGAGAAGGAAAGTGATAAATCACCCCCCACCCTAGGGGATGGCCATGACACAATTCCTTCACCTTCATTCTCCTCCTGGGATTTTGGGGGTGTGCATGTGCATGCATGCATACACGCACGCACTCACTCACTCACTCACTCACACATGTGCCTGGTATAATTTTCAAGCCGCTGGGTCCAGGACTCAAACTGCAGTCAGCCACATGGGAGTCCAGCACCATAACCACTACACCTCCTGGCTCCCGGGAATGCTATTTTAAGAAAGTAAGGAAGAACAGACAAATTGACTCACAAACAGGAGGTGACTCAAATCATACAAAGCATATAGGAATGGTAGGTACTGGCCAGACCTAGTAACTAGTAAGTACCTATTGCCTGAATGGGAGGGAAAAAGACAATTTGCTAATTTATGACCTGTGCTCATTTTCTCTGTATATCACAAGGCCTAGTTGAGAGCATTTGGTTAGTTTCATTCACTACTAGTCAAAAAACAGAACACGTTTTTAGTTCATAAGTATATTTGATTTTCACACCTGGAGTCTTTTAAACAACTGAGAAAAGCAAAAGGCCTTAGTTACATTTTTTGTTTTGTTTTAAATGATCAACAAAATCATGTATTGAAGGATGGCATGGGAGGTGGTATATGAATGTAGCAGTAAGTTTCAAAATAAAAAGATGAGGGAAAAAAAGAGTTATGTTTATGGTCCTTTTCTGGAGATTAATGAAAATATATCCTGACTTTTTCCCCTCAAATACCACCTTTTAAATAATTTTTTAAACCTCTCTACATCCTGTATCTCAATCAATGCTTGGGGTCAACCTCCCAAGAGTGATTTCTAAAAACTGTGAGAGTGTCATAGAAAGGACCCAGCAGATACTGGGGATAAGAAGGCCTGATATCAAACTAAATAATATTTATGCAAATAAATTAAATGTATTAATTTAGAATTCCTGCCAATCTACCAGATTTCTGGATGCCTTGAAAGTTTACTAGGATGTACTGCTCTAAAAAAAAAAAAGAAAGAAAACACATGAGTGCAAATCTAGGAAGCATCTGCTCAATAAAGCATTTTCTGAGCATAAAACAAAAACACAAGGTTTACCCTAAAAGAACTGAAATGGTGTTAGAAGAGAAGAAAACTAGGAGGCATACGGGAGCAAAATCACAGAGGCTCAGGTTTACGGGCAGCCAGAGCAATGAAAAACAAACATGACAATGAAGAGGGACAAGGAATGCTGAGGACTGATCCTCGCTCTGTTGCCCATACTCCTTAGGATCCTGGGCAGGTAACTAAATTCTCTGACCCTCGGTTTCCTAACAGGTCACAAGAATCAGACTAGATTAATAGCTAAAGCACTTCCTCTTCCAAAATTTTATAATTCTTTTTTTTTTTGAGAGGTTTTCACTATAGGGCGCATGCGTTTGCCGGACAGAGATAGACAGAGAGACAGAAAGCGAGAAATCACCCCCCGGGGGGGTGGCCATGCCGCAATCCCTTCTCCTCCATTCTTCTCTCGGGATCTTGGGCACGCATGCACACGTGCCCGGCGTGAGTTTTAAGCCACCGGGTCCAGGACGCAAACCGCAGTCGACTACGTGGGAGTTCAGTGACATAGCCATTATGCTAACTGCTGGTCCCCAAAATGTTATAATCCTAAAGGAAAGTAGATACAGAGTGAAATTGTGAATTGTGTACATGCAGGGAGAAACCCACTTGGTTTATAATGGTGATGAAAGAAAAAGCAGGAGTATGTTAAAAACAAATGGTGTTAACAAAACTGTACACTTAAGATGGTTTAAATGTTAAATGGCTTAAAATGTACATTATACCACATTAAAAATAAAAAATAAATAAATGGACTTAACAGAAAGTAGGTAGTTGCCATTTGGATGGGGTAACCTGATGGTAACTTCTGGCATCCTATTTTTCCCGTATCTGTGATCCTGGCTAAGAACAGATCATCAAACAGGTGACTACACACGGCATTGAATCTCTCACTTTGTGCTACAAGCTCCACAATAGTTAATGAGGTAGAAACATCATGCCCTGGGAACTACACTAATGCTATAAACTAAAAAAGGTCCTTGAAAGCACTTTCAAGGGACAGTCTAGGCAAAGTTGTCTCCAAAATCCACCTCTAGTCCAGATCATTCTCCAGAATTCCAACCCTAAATTATCGACTGCTTCTCCTTACCCACAAATTCTCCATGTCCCAAGCTCACTTTCTCATTCCACGGTGTCCCCGTTTCCCTTCCTTGCATAGAACCTAACTCCATTAGTAGCACCACTGCCTAACAGATTGCACATGAAGACACGGAGCAGGAGGACTTTCCAGTCTCCTCACTCCATGCTTCTACTCCCCACCCTCAACTTCCTACCTCCACACTAGAGGAAGAGGTAATGCCAAGCTACTTGCTCAGAGTCTAAGACACTAATGAGATCACCTTATACTAACAAGTGTGGCACTGTGCCCTATAGGTCCATATTCTGGACAACTGTGTCACAATTCTAGGCAAGGCCTCATCTTCATCTCTCTTGGGTTCAATGCTGCTATTATACAATCTCAAATAACTTAGTGAATTTATCTCTCTGCCTCTATTTTCTTATCTGTAAAAAGGGGATGATGATAAAATAGTGTACACTTCCTATAGTTGTGACAATTAAATGACTTAACTAAATGTGTCAAATGCTAAGAACGGTGCCTAGCTCATAGTAAGTAGGGAGTGGGCCCTGTAATCCTCCATTATTTTGTGGAAGCACTCCTGTTGAAGCCATCCAGTCTCCTCTCCTTCCTGCCTTTTTGTGGGAAATTGATTTGGTCCAAGTGGATCTCTTTCCCCCCATCTCTTGTTTCCTGACAAATCCTTCTCCTTGAGACTGAATGAAGCCAGACTCTCCTAGGTGGGAAGGAACTTTTTTTTTTTTGTTTAACAGAGATTTTTTGCCATAGGGTGCATGCGCTCACCGGAGACAGAGAGACAGAAAGCAAGAAGTCACTCGCCAGGGGGAGATGGCCACCTGGCAATCTCTCCTTCATTCTCCTCTTGGGATTTTGGGCACACATGCACAAGTGCCCAACTTGAATTTTAAGCTGCCAGGTCTGGGACTCGAATTATGGTTGCCTATGTGGGAGTCCAGCAACGTAACCATTACACTGTCTGCTGGTCCCTAGGTGGGGAGGAACTTTAACCCACTGGCCCAAGCTTCACGCCACAAGTCATTTGTACCAGGGGGTACACTGGTGAGCATAACTCAGTGCCTGTTCAATCACTAATAAAGCAGTACCTTGTTTATCTACCCCACACTTATTCTCTAACATGTGCAGAAACTATGTTTAGGTATTTTGCAAGAGTTGAAGTAGAATTTGAGCTGAAAAACCCTACCCAGTCATCCATCAGTTATCTCTCACTGACCTACAACACTGATAACATCACTGATAAATGTTATTGATCCTACTTCTTCAATCCTCCTCTTTATCACTACCCTCTTCCAAGGTCTTTACTCCTTACTGGACCATTACGCCAGCCTCCATAGGGGTATGCCTACAATCTCTTCTCCCTTCTAAGCCATCTTAACCAGAGTCATCTTCCTACACCTAGTCCTATCACTGGTGGCTCAAAACTTTTTAGTTGTAAAGCAGTTGGTTCAACCTTGGCTGAACATCAGAATCACAAAGATGATGTGAGAATCACTGAGGTGGGGACAGGAAGGAGTTGTTTTTTTAAAAAAGATTCCAGAGTGCTGCTAGGATTGAGGACCACATGTTTACTACCTTACAGGAAAATACTACAGAATAAAATCGCAAGAGGGGATCAAAAAATATAAAAAATAAACATTGAGAGGTAAAAACAAAACAAAAGTAACTTTGTTGTGTCAATGTGACAGAGAAGAGAATTTTGAGATTTCATTTTCTACATGGCAGAACTTGATATTAGCTCACTCCATGAGGGTAATCCATTCAAAAAATCATTCTAAAACAAATAATGTTATGCCCGTACTTAAAAGTCGGGACCAGCAGGTGACATAATAGCTATGTCGCTGGACTCCCATATAGTCGAATGCGGTTCAAATCCCAGACCCGTTAGCTTAAACTCATGCTGTGCGTGTGCATGCCCAAGATCCAAAGAGGAGATGGAGGAGAAGGGATTGTGGAGTGGCCATCGCCCCGGGGAGTGATTTCTCGCTTTCTGTCTCTCTGTCTTTCTGGTGAGCACACATGCCCTATAGCAAAAACCTCTCCAAAAAAAAATAAATATGCACAGTGGGTCTTAACTACCACTGCACTGAAATCAACATTATATTAATCACTACTGCATTAAAACGCTGCAGTAAACAAATAACTCCTTACTCTCAAGTCACTCCCAAATCATTAATGATTATACTTTGAGCTATTGGTATTTTAGCTCAGAAAACCAGAAGCACTTCAGGTGGCATGATACATGTTTTTTTTTTTAGTTTTTCTTTTTTTGACAGGTTTTTGCTATAGGGCGTGTGTGCTCGCCAGAAAGACAGAGGGAAACAGAGAGACAGAAAACGAGAAATCACCCCCCAGGGTGGATGGCCACGCCACAATCCTTTCTCCTCCATTCTCCTCTCAGGATCTAGCACACCCATGCACACGTGCCCAGCATGAGTTTAAGCCACCAGGTCCAGGACTCAAACCACGGTTGACTACATGGGAGTCCAGCAACATAGACATTACACCAACTGCTGGTCCTCATGGTACATATTTTTACAACATAATTTTGAAAGGTCAGGGGCTGTCGGTCCCAGTGTTACATTCAGGGAACGGGGAAAGTTTGTGGACTAATTCTGTTAACAACGACTCTTCCACGCTCTGAGGAATATTCATGCAAGCTATGTTACTGCTGCCATTATATTAAACCTAGTGGTAAAGTCCTGAACAGTATCTTGTAAATCCCATAGGTATTTGGACCTTTTCTAAATATCCTAAACTTGGTAAAACTATGCTTTTTCTGTGTTCAACACAAACACTTCTTATTTTACTTTCATCAAAATTTACTACTTTTTCTCCCCCTAGTTCTGAGGCAGGACTGGCACATACAATTGTGCCTATTATCCAAAATCAGGGTTATTCGATGATTCACAAATGTCACTTGTGAAGTGTGTACAGAGAGGCACAAAGTAAGATTTTCACAGAGCCTCTATAAATGACAAGGAAAGCTGGTCCCACAGTGCAGTGATTAAGCACTGCTCAGAGGAAGCAGGATCTCCCCGGGAAACCAGAGTTTGAGTACTGACCCAGGCAGCTTGAAAGTCACATTGGGCATGTGCATCTGTACCCGGGATCCTAATGGGATGAGAACTGGAGCAAGGAGCACTGTGACATGACCAGACTCCAGTGAAGGGTCCGTCTGTCTGTCCATCCTTCCTTTTCTCTCTCTGTCTCTCCTTTTCTTTTGTGTGTGTATCCATGCCCTGTGGCATAAAAATTTACACACACACACACACACACACACACACACATATAATATAACACGCCAATTCAATCTATAGTCACAAAATTCTCTCATTTGTTTTTAAAACTGGGTTATGTAGATCCTGGTATATTCATGATTCTACATCCAAGTAAAATAGCAGATTTTTAAATATATGCGCTAAAAATACACATGAGTAACAAAAAGTCTGCCTGAGATAGCATAGTTGCATTTTGAGTTATAGAAGACTAAGAAAAAGAAAGCAATACTGCAGAGCTTCCCTGAGGAAGAAAGGGGGTGATAGGAAACAGCACCGGCTTGGAAGCGAAGAGACTTGAGCCCTGTCATTAACTAGCAGTGTGGTCTTAAGATGACTGTTTCCATCTCTGGGTTTGATGATTTTAATCTGTAAAATGAGGGTGATGGACCAAATAAGGACTTCCAACTTCTTTCTAGTTCTGAACATCAGCCAGCTAGAAAAGAGCTGTTTTCTATCATTCATCTAGCCCATTGCACTGGCAGTACCTCTGAAGCCACAGGCATCTGTGTTAGAAACTGCTGCAGGGCAGAGTGGGTATGCACGTAAATATTCACCCTCAACATCCTGTACCAGGGACTCTGCTTCTCCATCCACTATATCGTTAGAAAATCACCAGGCTCTTGACCTCCAACTGAGAGATGTCACTCATTACAACAGACACAGAGGCAGTGGGTCCTAGTCTGAGTAGAAGGAGCAAGAAGCAGTGAGCAACCAGCTCCCATCTAGGAAGAACTAAGCAATGTCAGAGCTGGAAGCATTTATCTATCATCTAACGAAGCTTCTAATTTTATACAAAGGAACACCAAGTCCCCGAGAGGAGAACTGATCATCATGGGTGACTGGGCCGGTAAATACTCAGGCCTCCATGGCAAGTGTTCTGCTCACTACCGCATGAAGATCAAGTTCACAGAAATGTGTGTCAAATGATCCGGCCTTCTGAAATGATCTAGTAAGTGAGGTCAGAGTCCCTGTTGCTCCTTAATTTTGATTCCAGTTTTCATGGAGGGAAAAAAAAGTCAAGGAGATAGGAAACACCACTGAACTGTATGAGGGGAAGAAAAACAACCTGCCTCAATGGTAATCTAGGCTCTGCCATGATAACCAATAGAGGAGTGACACCCACTCCCACATACACACACACACACACACACACCAAACTCCCTCTCTAAGCCCACTCCTCATCATTCCCTGAGATCATGAGTTCAGGTTCAGACCATCTGTGGGAGCTTCCTTACCATCCCAATGCAGAAGAGGATAAAGAGCAGCAGCCATGGTATGTCTGTACAGCTACGGTCCTCTAGTGGCTTCCATTCTCGTTTGGAGCTCTATTGAAAACACAAAGTAAGAGACCACGGTGAATGTTAAGTGGAATTAAAATTGGAAAGGCACAACGCACCATTCAGACTTAGATCTCTTCTTTGCTGGACAAGTTTCTATTGGGCCTTTAAGACACAATTCAAATATCTGTCCCATTTCCTGTGAAGTTTACCCTAACTCTCTCGGCCAACACTCCATTGGCCCCATTCCCACCCACATTCTTGGCCAGGCAGAGTACGAAGTTCAATGCATGTTTGTTACTTCTATTACAGTATTTAAAACACTCAGCTATTGATTCTCATTTGTTGTACTGTGTTTCCAGCAGACTGTAAGTTTCACAAAAGGTACCAAGAGACCAGTCTCATTTCCCAGCATCAAATATGATGCCGGAGAAGTCATGATATGTACCCACCAAAAAACTTTTAAATTTAATAAACACAAGAACAAACTTTTCCAACTTCAATCTTAGTGCTAGATTTTCCTTTGTGTGTCCAGATGCTTCATTTTAAAAAATTTTAGAACATGCTTTCTGTGAAGGAAGCCCATCAAAATGAAATCCTATTCAGTGAGTTTTATATATAAAAAGGAAAAATTCAATTTTTATAGGCAGAGCTGGGTAACATGTGAGACACCATTTATGGATTTTTATTGCGCTCCTGGAACATGTTAGAGTTTCTAGATCAAACACAAAGATTCCCTAACTAAAGAACTAGAGGCATTCTCAAAGCTAATTTGCAAAGTACTGATTGGAATTCCAATTGTACTTTGTTCTTATTGCAATAGTCTCAGGTTCTCAGGTCAGTTCACAAATCTCTTTTAATCAAAATGTAACTGAATAACACTGCTGGGCTTTCTTTTTCTTTAGGCTTTTGCCATAGGGCTCATGTGCTTGTTGGAGAAAGAGCGGAAAAATGAGAAATCTCCCCCAGAGGGGATGATCATGCTATAATCCTTTCTCTTCCATTCTCCTCTTGAGATTTTTGGGCCCATACACACGTGTACCTGGTGTGATTTTCAAGCTTCCAAGTCCAGGACTCAAACTATGGTCAGCAACGTGGAAATCTAGTGCTTTAACTGTCACACCACCTACTGGCCCCACTCCTGAGCTTTCTAAAGAACAAAAATCTCCAAGTCTCACTCCTGGAAACAATAAGCTGAAAAGGGAGGAAAAAAGGTAGCCTTGGGAAACCTTGGGAAAAAGTTCCTGTAATAAGGTTGAGGCCTCCAGAGGCTTCCATGACAAGATACAGAAAGCTATCTAGAGATAGCTTTCAGTAGGCAGGGCACCAGCAGTAGAGGACCGGAAAGCAGGAACCCCTCAGTAGAATGAGTATTTAGAGTTCAACCCATCTGAATTCTACTTTACTCAAAGAAAGTTTTAAAATATGTATCCTTTGATCATTTGATGAAAGTTACAGATTCATCTCTTGAAACATAAGCACATATTCACATAATTTGCAAAAAATTCTGGTGATTCAAACCCCAAGTTAAGAAAGTCAACTTTAAAATATCTATCAACAATGAGGGCAGAGAATTTGAGCTACACCCTTCTTCTTGACCCCTAAAGTATTAACTAAACAAATGACTTCTTAGTGCCTTACACAGTTTGACTGTTATCCAAAAAACTCAGTTAGCTTGTTCTCAGACACCCACACAAGAAAACAAAAAAGCACTAGCTAGTCATGGGGAAAAAATCTTACCCTAAGACTCTAACTAGCATTATAAACTGAGAATGAGTAGGCGATTTTTCCAGAAGAATGCAGTGCTAAGGCACAATGGATGAAGGACTCAGTCTCTCCTTGGCTCTGGCAGTTAGCTACATGACTTTAGATAAATCACTTCATCTCCCAGGGTGGCAGGAGGAGTCAGATTAGATCTCCTAAGTTCCTTCCAACTCTAAAAATCTATGATCAGGAATGTACTTTTGTGAAAACTTCTGGTATGACATAGAAAAAAACTGCAGAATTGACACTGTTCCCTGTGTTATTCAAGGAAGAATGCCTGTACTGTGTACTATGGTGTGTATTTTGGAAGGCCGTTGCTCATAATGTGAATAAAGAATGTTTTTTCACATTAAATAATCTTGGTCTTAAATAATACCCATTATAGTAAAATTACTCACAAATACAGAACTTGGAGACTTCTTTGAATTTCACTCCGTGGTAATTTATAAAGCAACAGCTACTTTAAAGTACTATATTTGGGCCAGTAGATGGCACAATGGTTAAGGAACTGGAGTCCTACATGGATGACCATGGTTTGAGTCCCAGACCCAGCAGCTTGAGAATCACACCAGGCATGTGTACATGCATGCAAAAATCCCCAGTGGAGTAGAGAGAAGGGACTGCAGAGTGTCATCCTCCCTGGGGGGTGATTTCTCACTTTCCCTCTCTCTGGATCTTTTCGTCTCTCTCCTCTCAGGTGAGCACACACACATAACAATGACCCCTCCCCACACCACCAAAAAAATAAACCCCGCTACATTTGTCTGTCCTAACAAACAGTATATGGGAAGAGGGCTTTTCTGGTTGACTGAGTAGTCTATTTATCCACAACTATTTTCTTAGTATTTTTACCTCAGACCAACACTCAGTCTGTCAATGCTTATACTTTCATCCAGAACATGAAGGAAGAGATTTCATGCTTGATCAGAAAACTACAAAAACTCATCATCTTTTTTTTAAAGATTTATTTGGTTTTACTTTATTTATTTATTCAAATTTGACCAGAGAGGGATAGAATGAGAGGGGAGAGAGAGAGAGAGAGAGAAAGCAAGCAAGCACAAACAAGCAAGCAAGTCACCAGGCCTGGGACTCGAACCATGGTCCACTATGTGGGAGTCCAGCATCCTTAACCACCACCATGCCACCTGCTGGCCCACAGAAACTCATCATCTTAACATTCAGTGTAATTGCTGTGGGCCAGTTCTGTGCCATATACATAACCTCTCACTGGAATGAAGAGTGGAGAAAGGGTTGGATTACATTTAAAATATAGTGAGCATCTGTCACCTAGTACATCATCGATTCTTGGTTGTTATTACTCATCGACACTCACTGTCAGTTAGTTCATCCTCTATTCCTTTTACCAGGTAGACTTTTCCATTGAAAGGGATAATAAGAATATTAAATTCTTATTTTTCCCTCATGTGTACAAAATTTTGACCTAATGGTTACGGTTTTAATTTTGCTATTATTTTTAAGGCTGTCATTTACTAATAACTATTAACCAGACACTAAACCCAAAGTTTAACACACATTATGTCTTCCACCTTCAAAACAGTTCTCTGGGACCAGCAGTTAGCGTAATGGCTATGTCGCTGGACTCCCACATAGTCGACCGCGGTTCGTGTCCCAGACCCGGTGGCTTATAACTCACACCAGGCACGTGTGCGTGCGTGCCCAAGATCCCGAGAGGAGAATGGAGGAGAAGGGATTGTGGTGTGGCCATCCCCTCCTGAGGGGTGATTTCTTGCTGTCTCTCTGGTGAGCGCACGTGCCCTATAGCAAAAACCTCTCAAAAAAAAAAAAAACAAAAAAACAAAAAAACAAAAACAAAACAGTTCTCTGAAAAAGGTATCAATTGTATATCATAGATGAGGAAATAGAGACACTGAAGTTAAATAACCAGCCCAAGGTTTCACAACTATGCAACCAGGATTTGAACCCAAGTCTGTGACTCCAAACACAATATTCAAGCATACTAGTCAGGATAAAGCAACAGCCTCCTCTAGTTTTTTTTCACATTGCAAAATGTGGGAGACAATCCTATTATTTTAAATCCTAGAGGTACAGAGAAAGTGAGTAAGATGTGTTATGAGCCATAAAATTTCGTGAGTCAGGAAATCCAACAGTTGAAAAATTTTAATGATTCTTTAACAGATTTAACCAAGTGGCAACTAAATTTAATGCTATCCGTTTCTTCCAATTAAAATTCCATACAGACCTAGCAAATGTAAAATGTTTTACAAAAATACTTTTTAAATGTGATTTTATTCCTTTCTACATGAGATTAATACTGGCTGTCAATAAATGTTAGGTTTCTTTCCCTTCACAGAAACTTACAATTTAGGAACTAAACAGAACTAAAGTAATCATACAGTCTAAACCTTTAATGAAAGAATGACTTAAGACCAGAAAAGAGAAGGGAAGGGAAGGGAAGGGAAGGGAAGGGAAGGGAAGGGAAGGAAAAAGAAGGGACTTGCCCAAAACACTCATTTATTTTATCTACAACCTTAATTTGATTCTCAAAACAATTCTGTTAGTTGTTACCATATATATTCCCGATTTTTCTATTTTGTAGAAGAGAAAATAAGTAGAAATTTTATATCTGAAACCTGAGTACTCAAACTTCAACAAGGAAATAGAAATTGTAAGAGTGGTAAGAAAATGCTAAAATAAATCTTTTTTTTAATTAAAACATGGTAACAGAGATAAAGAATGCTTTTGTCAGGCTAATCAGTATACTAAACACATCTAAGCAAAGAATCAATACACTCAAAGATAGGTCAATAGAAATTATTCAAACTGAAACACGGAGAATAAAAGAATGAGAATTTAAAAGCCAGAACAGAGTATCCAAGAACTAAAGGACAAATATCGAGTGTTCTAACATGTATGTAATTAGAATTCTAAGAGAAGATAAAACAGGGCCCAGGAAATATTTGAAGAAAAAAAAAAGGGATGAAAAATTTCCAAAGTAGTAAGAGAATTAAGATCCTAAATATTTAAAGCCCCAAGCAAAAAAAAAAAAAAGAACACACACACCTATCCTACACTTACTACAGTATATTCAAACTGTTAAAAAACCAAAGATACAAAGATCATCTTCAAGGCAGCCAGAGGATGAAAAATAAAAAAATCCACATGCATTTTACAATGAAAAACAAAGATTATAATAAACTTCCCTGTTCAAAACTATGCAAAATAGAAGACCACAGAATGACATCTTTAAATTGCTGAAAACAAGAAACTATCAACTCAGAATTCTATACCTAAAGAAACTGTCTCAGAAATGAAAACTTTTACAGACAAACAAAACCTGAATTTACTAGCAACACATCTAAACCATCAGAATATTAAAGAAAGTTCTTTAGACACAGGAATATAATACCAGATAAACTTGGAGACATAAAAAGAAACCAAGATTTCCCCAAATCAGTAAATGTTTGAAATTTTCTGTAATAAACATATATTTTTTAATACTTAAAAATTAGGGTGTACCTCAAATCCCAAGAGAATAGATAAGAAAGGACTGTGGTGTGATAGACCCCTGGGAGGGACTGATTTTTCACTTTCTCTCTTTCTGTCTCTCTTAGGTGAGCACACCAGCCCTACCACAAAAATCTAAAATCTAAAAAACAAAGAAGGATTATAGTGAAGTGTGAAACATGTGTATGACAATATCTGTATTATGTGGTCATTTTGCACACTTATACAAGGTCAATAATCTAGAAGACAGAATCATAATTTAAAAAAAAAAGAAAAATTGTTAGAAGGCATGTGAGCACATCCCCCTTGGGGGATGGTCATACCACAATCCCATCGCTTCCATTTCTCCTTTTGGGATTTGGGCACACACAGATGCCCAGTGTGTTTTTCAAGTCGCTGAGTCTAGGACTCAAACCACGTCCAGCCACCCTAACTACCATGGCAATGGCTAGCCCCAGAATTATCATTTTTAGCACTACTACTTGACCATTACAAACAATTACATGGGGTCAGCCAGTGGCATGGTGGTTAAGGCACTCCCAAGTGGTGGACCACAGTTTGAGTTCTGGACCTGTGGGCGGGCTCACTCGTTCTCTCTCTCTCTCTCTCCCTCTTGGGAGCACAAATGTCCTATAGAAAAATTTAAAATACTACTGGGACCAGCATTTGGAATGATGGCTATGTCGCTGGACTCCCATGTAGTCAATCGCAGTTCAAGTACCAGACCCAGTGGCTTAAACTCACATGAGGCATGTGTGTGTGTGTGTGTGTGTGTGTGTGTGTGTGTGTATATGTGTGTATGTGTAGCAAAATCTCAACAGGTTGGAGGGTAGGTATTACAGCATGATCCTGCCTCATTGGGGATGTCTCTCCCATTTCTCTCTGCCTTCTGGCAAGAAAAAATAAAAAGAAAATCCAACAAAATGACAATTTCTCCAAATAAAATGAAATACTTAAGCAAAAATCTAATAAACCATGTGACTGTGATTTGAATCCCTGACCTAATGGCTTGCTTTCTCACTTTCTCTTTCTCTCTCTGGTCAAATTAAAATAAAGAAATGGATAAATAAAGTTAATTAAAAATAATTCTTAAAAAAAAAGAAAGAAAGAAAGAAAAGAAAATCACATCAAGTACACATGCATGCTTGCCCAAAAAAATCCCAAGAGGAGAATGAAGGAGAAGGATTGTGGCATGGCTATCTCTGGGGGAGGGAGATTTCTCACTTTCCCTATCTCTCTCCCCCAGGTAAATGCATGAGCCCTATGGCAAAAAACTAAAGAAAAAAAAACTAGATCAGCCCACAACATCTGGCATCTACTTGCTTATACTACGGTCACATCCTTAACCTTAGAAAAAACAATGTTTAAGCATCTTTACATTCCTTCCTACCTTTTCCACAGCACATATATTTAATATTTTAGCTTTCACAGTATTTCTTATAGAAGTCGTAATACTGGCAACTATGTCACAGACTCTATACTCGCTGTGAGCCCTAATACCTACACCCAAGGCCTTCTACTGAAATCTGTTAACCCTATACAAAGTTTTAACCTAAATTTCCATATTATCAATATTTTAAATGAAAATACTGAGTAAATATATTTGTAGATAGTAGTAACACATAGATTTTGGCTAAATCAACTGTCACTCCAGTAACAAGGCAGGCAGGGTAGGCCAAGGCCAGGGGGGTTATTAAGGAGGAAAAGTTCTGGTAGATATCAATCTATTATAGTTCACAGAATTAGGCAGGGCATGAAGGATTAAGAAGATATAAAAAGATCAGACAGGCAAAAGCGACAATCTAGATTTAAGACAATGAATCAGCTTAGTCTAAAATATGAAGGCAAGTAGAATTTGAAACTCTGGAAGTCATGTCATCCATCCAGGTGATATTTAAAGGTAAAGACTGGTGAGGTGGAGGCAGACAGTGGTTCAGGTATAAAATACCATACTCCATGAAGCAGACCCCCATGGAAAGAGTCTGGGCTGGCATCTAGAGATTCCTGAGTACACCAGGCACATGTGTACCTGGTGTGCCCATGTTCCAGGGCTGGCACGACTGGTGGTAAATCATGGCATCAATACCCTGCCAGGGGCCAGCCCCATAGCATAGTGGTTAAGGATTACGCAGAAGAAGCTTTATCCTACATTGCATACCACAGGTGGAGTCCCAGCCTAAGTGGCTTGAAAAACACACTGGGAGCATGTGCATGTGGGCCCAAAATCCTGATGGGGTAGAGATATGGAAGAAAAAAGATTGTACATGATCACATCCCATTGGGGGATGCTCTCTCTGGTGAACACACACACTCTGGCAATATTTTTTTTTTAAAAAAAAAAAGTTCCTGTTAGGAGTTTTGTTTCTCCCAATTATAAAAAATAAACAAACTTAAGAGGCCAGGTGATGGTACAATGTTGGCACAACTGGACGTACACAGGAAAGGTCCTGGGTTCCCGTCCTGGATCCTCCCTGTGTACACCAGATAGATGTGCGAGCCATGCTCTAGGCTGGCTGTGACAGGTGGATCAGAGCATGAAGACCCTGCTGGGGGGGTCTCTCTCTCTCTCTCACTCTCTCACTCTCTCTCTTGGCTGCCCCTGTAGTGCAGTGGTTAAGTGCTATGTATTAAGAGTCAGATCTTGCATGGCTGACTGTGGTTCAAATTCCAACCCAGCAACTTGAAATTTCAACACTTCTGAGGCATGTGCATGCATGCCCAAGATCCTGATGGGAAGGAGTAATGGAGGAAAAAAGATGCATGATAATGCATTGTTGGGGTGCTCACTTTCTTTCTGTGTGGCAGTCACATGAACCCTCTGACAATGAAAAAAAAATCAAAATAAAAAAGACACCCAGATGATAGCTAAAAGTATAGACTAAATGCTCTCTGCCCCCTTTTTATACTCTGTTTACTGTCTATATGACTTTCTCCTAATTAAGACATAGGTACAAAACTTCCCAAAAGATTTTTATAATAGTAGTATTACCTAATGCTATATCAACCTTGCGTTGATACACCAAGGTTTCGTCGACATAATTTTTCAAATACGAGAAAATGTGCTACCAAAAGTTTATGGTCAATTATACTAAGTTACCTGATTTTCAGATAATATCCTCAAGCATTTATTTGGTTCTACAAATAAATACTAAGTACCATACAAAGTACTTGGGATTCAAAAATGGGTAAGGTGAACCCTGTCCTCTCTGAGCTCTGGATTCATAAAAAGAGACAAAGCAAGGATTAAGATAGCATGAGCAATGACAAAATAGACACACAAAGTACTGCAGGAAGAGCGATAAGGAATCATTACATAAACATTTGTGAGGTCTGTTGAAATAGCCTCATAAACTTTTGCAGCTTATATTCTGAGGCATACACTTGAAATGATCCTTTGGTGTCTTAAACAGAATTTATTTTGTGCCCCAAAACATATTAAAAATTCTTGCTATGATAAGGAAATACTGACTGCCAACTAAGAATTATTCCACTTAGAAATGTTTTGGAGTAAACAAATAGTACGTTAAAAAGAAAAAAAAAGAATGAGCCATTTCTCATTTTGTAAATGACTTTTTTCATACATTGAAGATGTTATGGTCCCACTTAGGAGAGGCCTTCTGGCCCTAGAAATATGTCTTCCTTTGTCTTCTGAAATAATGCAAGGCTATCCATATTCTCTAAGCTACTAGAATACTAATTTTATGTGGATGTCAATGGTGAGATCCCTACTGAGTTAAGGACTATCAGTCACATGTATCAATAGGTGTTGCAACTTGGATTTTCTGATGGGCTCAATGACTACATGATCCCTTGTTATGCACCAAGAGTAAGGCAGAGAATCATATTCTCCTGTCTTCAGAACAATGGCAGCCTGGGAGGCTGGTAGAGCAGGGTTGTGGTGTACAGGCAGGCTTACACCAAATAAATAAAGGACAGGCCAGTGTCAATTCTAGTGCAACTTGGGCTGATGATTCACAACTGTAGTATGACCAGTGCTGCTAGGTTTTTATGAGTTAGGAGGTATATGAACGTTCATACTAATAGCAGAATATGGATGCTAAGAATTTTAAACAGAACTGAGGTCATCCTTATGACAAGGTCACTAAGACAGGCTTGCATCCTGAAAGATCAGCAATGAAGAGTTAAGATGGGAGCCCAGGTATAGCACATAACTTGAAGCCTACACTGAACGACAAGCAAATAAATGCCATCCTTCATGTGTGACTCGATCTTCACAACTCAGATCTATTCCTG
>NW_006159776.1:926117-976311 GCF_000334495.1 Tupaia belangeri chinensis | reverse complement strand
CCAGCTTCCAATGAAAAGCCAACTATTCTTGTGAAGGCCAAAGCAAGCTGAGATGCAGCCTCTCACTCAGCAAAGATTCCCAAAATGTGCCCCTGCATTAACACTGAGTAATCTATTAAATAATCAACAGCCCCACCTCATGTAAGTCTTCTTCTTGAAGATAATGGTCTCTATTTCCCAGATAAACAGACCATCTCCAAAATAGTTTCACAGTTCCAACAATTCTGCTGTAGTCTGCACTGTCCTGATACCCTGATAAGCCAACAAACCACTATAATAGTTACTGAATGCATTTGTCTCCAAGGTCAATGCTATACAGATATTTGTGTGGTTCAATACAGGGCAAACAGTAGCCTTTCTGGGAGGACTTTAATTTGCTCCTGCCAAATTGTTTTATACAAAAAACCTCCAGTATTAAAGACAAATAGTTGTATGCTTAGAATCTTCAAAGCTTCCTCCAAGGACATACTGCTTCATTAAATTCCCCAATATGCTTTTATTTGCAGAGAGTAGTAACAAAAGAATAAAAGAGCTGATGTGTATCATTTTTGCCACAGTTTTCAATAGAGTGAGCAGACCTGATGAAGTTGGGTAGCAATAAAACATGGAGGCTTTCCTCCTCCTGTTCATAGCACCTGCAAATAAAATCTTGTAATAGGATTTTGAAAGACATTGTCTGTCCTCTGGGAAAGCTCTGTCAAGGATCTGGAGTACATAACTACTTCCAGTTACCATAAGTAATCGTTTCATTTGCTAAGCCTGGTGATAGCAATTTATATTGGAAAGGTAAAAATAAAAGCATGATTTTAACAGGCAGTTAAAGGTAATAAGGTACATTGAGTGGAAAGATACAGGCATCTGTGTCCAACTGCTTTTCTTAGTTCATGAACTTGATGCTAAATCACAAACATTCACCCGTTTAAGAAAAAAGGAGGAAATGGAGCTGCTTTAATCAGTTACATATTTACACACTGATAGGTCACAGAGGGATATGTTGCCAATGACTTCCTTCTCTCCCCTCCCTCTTTTTTTTTTTTTTTTTTAAGAGAAAGGCTTCTTGTCATAGGGCATGTGTACACAGAGACAGAAATATGTCTTTGTTTTCTGACACAATTAATGCAAGGCTATCTGTATTTTCTAAGCTACTAGAATTTTTTTTTTTTGAAGAGGTTTTCACTATAGGGCACGTGCGCTCGCCACACAGACAGAGAGAGACATAGAGACAGAAAGCGAGAAATCACCCCCCAGGGGGGATGGTCACGCCGCAATCCCTTCTCCTCCATTCTCCTCTCGGGATCTTGGGCACACACGCACATGCGCCCGGCATGAGTTTTTAAGCCACCGGGTCCGGGATGCGAACCGCAGTCAATTACATGGGAGTCCAGCGACATAGCCATTACGCTAACTGCTGGTCCCAGAATTTTTTTTTTTTTTTTCCATTCTCTTCTCGGGATTTTGGGCATGCACGCACACGCGCCCGGCGTGAGCTTTTTTTGTTTTCTTTTAGAGAGGTTTTTGCTATAGGGTGTGTGCACTCCCCAGACAGACAGAGAGAAACAGAGAGATAGAACGCGAGAAATCACCCCCCAAGGGGGATGGCCACACCGCAATCCCTTCTCCTCCATTCTCTTCTCAGGATCTTGGGCACACACGCACATGCGCCTGGTATGAGTTTAAGTCACCAGGTCCGGGACTTGAACCACGGTCGACTACGTGGGAGTCCAGCAACATAGCCATTACACTAAGTCCTGGTCCCCGTTCGGCGTGAGTTTTAAGCCACCGGGTCCAGGACGTGAACTGCGGTCGACTACATGGGAGTCCAGCGACATAGCCATTATGCTAACTGTTGGTCCCTAAGCTACTAGAATATTGTCAAGTGGATGTCACTGGTGTGATCCCTACAGAATTAAGGACTAGCAGTCACATAAATCTATAGGTGTTAACTTGAACAGAAAGTGAGAAATAACCCCCAGGATGGATGGCCATGCTGCAATCCCTTCTCCTCCAATCTCCTCTCAGAATTTTTGGCATGCATGCACGTGCGTCCAGCATGAGTTTTAAGCCACCAGATGCAGGACACTAACCACGGTAGGCCATATGGGAGTCTAGCACCTTAACCACCATGCCACTTGCCGGCCCCCTCAGTGACTTTCTTTACATGAACACATAATAATTACTGGGCAGAGAACAAGTCAATCCCGTTCTGCAACATAGCTAATGATATCATTCACCACCATCATCAATGAAACCCAGTCAGAATAATACTGACAAGCCGGACCTGTGATCTAACAATCTTTCTAACTTGTCCTTCTCCTGAATCAGTGAAAAGCAACATTTTTAATTCAAAATTACTATTTTTAAAGTTATAGCTTTTATGGAATTTGATTTTTTTTTCTCATTACATCCTGTAAGTATCAGAATTTCAGTTCAATGATACCTAGGACAGACTGATAGACTCAAGCTCTACTTTGCACCTCCTACCTGCTAGAGTATAGCCAATTTCCAGAAAGCTAATGGATTTACTGATTGTTCCTGCTATACTGTACCCATTTTTAAAAGATTCTTACTGATTTTGTTTCCTTTCTACAATAAAACAGGTAAGAACTGACTTATGAAGACCGCACTGACTGATGGAGAACAAAGATTTTGCCAGGACTAGGTAGATGGCTCAGTGCTAACATGCTCTACATGCAAAGCTGGGTCCGTACAGAGGGCTGTGGACTCAGTTCTCAATCTGTCCATGCCTGGTGCACACACCCATGAGCCTGGCTGGCAGAGAAGGCTGGGGCAGATCATAGCACGAAACCATACTGAAGGTGCTTCCTTCTCACTTATGTAATAAGAACTTAAAAAAAATACAGAAAATTGTCTTGATTGTAATATTGCAAATGAGTGGTTAGAATTGAGTAATGTATTAAATAAAAATTAGGTACTGTCTCTGCCAGTGAAGATATTTTTAGACCATAGGAGTCATGCACAGGAATAAACGTATGTCTGATCCTATGGCAGTAGCCTAAGAACTGTGAAGTGAACCAAATCCCTACTGTAATTAGAAAGCCAATTTAGGAACGCCAAAACACGGATTAGATTCCTTTCCTTTGTATTCTTATAGCACACTATGTATACATCAACATCCCATAATTACCATTCTATAGTTACTTTCATTTCACTAGTAGATTATGAGCTTCTTGAGGGTAAAGATAAAGCATCTATTTTTTGTTTTAAGTCAGAGATCAGGACTGTTTATAGAAGGCATTTAGATATTCTTCAAAATGAAAGCCTATTCCATATAAAACAATGTGTACAGAATCTTCCTCTAAGAGGTTGAGCAGATAATATTCATTCTTCTCACCTCATGGCTTACTTGGAGGTTTTGTTCACCACTATACACTCAATAGTTGGAGAGTGGCTAGCATATAGAAGACTTTCAGTACATTTACTTAATAAAAGAATGAGCAAGGCCAGATCTCTTAACCATTGTGGTGGCATGATGTTGAACAGACATCCTGACTGACTCTCCTACAGGAGATCCTTTATCTAAGAAGTATTACAATGTGTTGTAGCCTGGCTCGTTCCCCGTGTTTATCATACAGTATGATATTTCTCAAAGATGCTTGTGATTGGGTTACATGAGGAAAATACTAAGTCCATATTTAAACAAGATTTAGAAAGGCTGGTTAACAAAGTCTACTCATTCAAGCTAGACTTTCTTCAGGTTTTACTGTGAGACTCTCCAAAATGTATTTGGTCATACACTGACTGGGAAACACAGATGCAGACAATGCCAACTTCTAACACAGTATATTTCTAGAAACCATAGTTAGGGTAATACACTGAAAAACTTTCAGAGGTTAAGTCTGAAAGTTAGTTAGGACTATGCTGAAATTGACAGTAATATGAATTGGTTAGTCATTTTGGGAATGTAATGTGGCGATACATTTCAAAATCCCAAAGAATTAAACTCAAACATGAAAATAACTGCAAAGTTCAGTACAGTGCTATCATCAGAAAAAATGATAAATTAACTATAAAGAAATAGAAAATAGATAAATAGGGGAAAAAGAGAAAACAAATAAAAATAGTTAAATATGAGAAGAGGATATTAAGGAATCATAAAATAATTATTAAGACTTTGCACTGGGGCTAGCAGATGATGTGGAAGTTAAGAGTGCTGGACTCCCACATGGCCAATCACGGTTCGAGTCCCAGACCTGGTGGCTTGCGAGTCCCAGACCTGGCGGCTTGCTTTCTCACTTTCCCTCACTCTCTCTCTTTCTCTCTGTCCCTCTCTGGTCAAATTAAAATAAACAAATAAAGTTAAATAAAATAATTACAGAAACAGACTTTGCACCATAACATATAAAAATTACTATTATTTAAAAAAAGTTGTGTTGGGGCCAGCAGGTGGTGTGGTGGTTGAGGCACTGGACTCCCACATGGCCAACCATGGTTCAAGTCTTAGACCTGGTGGCTTTCCTTCTCACTTTCCCTGTCTCTCTCTCTCTGACCAAATTTTAAAAATAATAATAAAAATTAAATAATCATTTTTAAAAGTGACAAAAACACAGTTTAAACTATATCTATGATGCTCTGGCTATACAACTATGTAAAATAGTATATGCAAATGCACAAACATGAAAAGAGGATGGTGCAATTTTGAAATAGTTTTATAGTATTTTTTTTTTAAGATAAATAGCATGCATGAGAAGATGGAAACGAGAGAAGGAGAAAGAACCTCGATACGGTCTTGTCATGCTACAATCTCCTTTTCTAGTACTCTCAATCCTCGGGATCTTAGGTGTCTACGTGCATGCACTCTACATATTTTCATGCCAAACCAGGGATCAAAGTCCACACTTAGCCTGGGCCTCCAGCACTGCAGTCTGGTACACTATGGACTGAGCCACCTCAAATGGACCTATAACATATTTCCCCTTTGTGATTCTATTAAATTAATCATTTACTTAATGCTATTTCATTATAGAAGAAATAACCAAAAAATAGACTCCCGTTTCTCCAGATTATCCTTTTTCTACTTCTCAATATAAAGTCAGCTATAAAGAGTTACAGTAGCAGGACCAGCAGATGGCGTAATGGTTATGTCGCTGGACTCTCATGTAGTCAAGCGGTTTAAAACTCATTCCAGGTGCATGTACGTGCACGCATGCCCAAAATCCCGAGGAGAATGGAGGAGAAGGGATTGCAGTGTGGCCATCCCCCAGAGGATGATTCTCACTTTTGGTCTCTCTCTCTCTTTCTCTCTGTCTCTCTGGTGAGCACATACACCCTATGGCGAAAAAAATCTCTCTCTCAAGGAATAAAAAATAAAGGTCACAGTAGCAAAACAACCAGAAAAATGTTTAAATCATCCTACCTGACACTTACTGACAAGAGATTAGACCACGTCAAACTTCATTAGAAAGCTGAATTGCTGAGCTGGCCTCATGGCCTAGTGACCAAGGGAGCCAGATACACATGGCCAACCACAGTTCAAAGTCCAGCCCTGATGGCTTGAAAAACATGCCAGGCACATGTGCATGCATGCCCCAAACCCCAGCACGATAGAGAAATGAAGAAGAGATTGCAACATGACCACCCTCACTGGTGGATGCTTTCTCCCTCCCCCTCATCTCTCTCTGGAGAGTACACATACCCTCTCGCAATGAAAAAGAAAAAATAAAAAGCTGTATGCTGAGACTCAGTTACTGTGGCACAGTGGTAAAACAACTGCCCTCAAGTCTAGAAGCCACATGGCCAGCTATGGGTTCAGGTCCCGAGGTTGGCTTGAAAACAGCAGGAGCACACATAGGTGCCCAGGATTCCTAGGGGCTGGAGAGCTAAAGTCGGGAAATTATGGTATGACAAAACCCTATCAGGGTGTTCCTCTCTTGTGTGGATACAAACACACACACACACACACACACACACACCCTTATCAAAAAAGAAAAGAAGGGAGGAGGGATAGAGGAAAGGAGGGCAGGCAAGCAAGCCTGAGAATATGCAGAGAATCACCTAGGCAGGAGCAAGATTTCTCCTGACAAATACAGAAATGGCAACATTAGAAAAGTAAACTGGTAGAGTGAGGAAAAGGAACACAGGTGGATCTGAATTCTAGCTCCTCTTCTTTAGAAGTACAATCAGCAGGGACCAGTAGCTGGCACGATGGTTAAGGTGCTGGGCACTCCCACATGGCTGACCACGGTGTATGTCCTAGACCTAGTGGCTTGCTTTCTCACTTTCCCTCTCTCTCTGTCTCTCCCTGTCTCTCTCTGGTCAAATTAAAATAAATAAATGAATAAACAAAATAAATAATTCTTTAAAAAAAAAAAGTACGATCAGCTCGTCTAACCTCTCCAACGTTAAGGTAAGAATGACTGTCCCTATGCCATGCAATGTTGTTTATAGGATTAAAAGATGCCAAGCTGCTAGCTAGGACTGGGCCCTAAACCATTGTTAATGCCCTATCCAAAAAACCTGTGAGGAAAATCTTTTTACAAGGCATCAAAAACAAAAGTGAGGGACCAGCATGTGTAATGGTTACATCACTGGACTCCCACAGAGTTGACTGTTGTTCTAGTCTTGGACCTGCCAGCTTAAACTCATGCCAGGCACATGTGCGTGCATGCCCAAGATCCCGAGAAGAAAACAGATAAGGGACTGCAGTGTGGCCATCCCCCCAGGGACGATTTCTCACTTTTTGTTCCTCTGTCTCTGTCTTTCCAGCAAGCGCACACATACCTGGCGTGAGTTTTAAGCTGCCAGGCCTGGGACTTGAACCGTGGTTGACTATTCAGGAGTCCAGTGATTAAAACCAATTCACCGTATGCTAGTTCCTTAACCAAACTATTAACAATAAAAACCATTCATTCAAGAAATAATATTTTTAAGTTTATGTATTTCTTTCTTCTCTGAGCAAGAAAGAGAAGAGACAACACCCCCAGAGGGTCATGATGCCACCATCCAGCCATAGCTTCAGGCAGTCCTAGCTCCTGGGCATGCACATGCTCAGCATACTCAGACACAGCAAAGTCTACAAACGTGAACCCAGAACCTTCCATATGGGTCTGCCTTACAGTGTCATGCTTAACTGCAGCACCATCGTCTAGTCCCCAGTAGTTCATTATTACCACATGGAAGAAGCTATGCTGGAGCTTAAGAGGCTCAGTCACTTTACTTTCATCCTTCTCCTGTTCTCCCCTTGCTAATTTACCTTCCTCATCCCTAGGTTCTACCTTTTCTCTTCTCGCTTTTATAACATAATCCATTTGAGTTCACATAAGGGTTGGTGAAATGAATTTTTAAATGTACATATTTACTGAAGAGAGAAAAAGGTCATGGATCAGCCATAATTAAAAATATTACCAAGACAGTCTGCTTTATTATAGGCACTTAAAGTGACTATAATAGTCTGCCTGTACAAAAATTTAGATTATGACTAATATTAATGAGGATATTCCATGTGCCAGGCACTGTGGTGTATCATCCCATTTAATTGTTGCAAAAAGTCTCTGAGGTTGATATTATCAGCATGCCCGTTTTACTGATGAAGAAACTGAGACAAAGGGGGGTTAAATAACATGCCCAAGTCTCAGAGCCAGTAAGTTCTACAGGGATGTGAGACAAGCAATCGGGCACCAGGACCCATGACCACTCTGCTCTGCCATGAACACCATGGTTAGCATCTCTGGGTGGACAACACTGAATAATCTATGTAGAAAAGAGGAAGGGAAATAGAAAATGAGAGGCACAAAAATTGCTGCAAAAATACCACAGTATATTTTGTGGCTCACTTATCTCCATTTATTTTTACATATTTTTTTCCTTACAGAAAAATTATAGGCCATGATCAAGAATAACATATTATTAACATATTTTGTGTTTTGATTTCAAAGGTAATTTCCAAATGTCCAAACATTACTCTTGATATTTACAGAAAACACCTGCAGTGATGTCTAACATGTAGAAACAAACCGTTGTTTCCTCCTAGCCATCTGTAACTTCTAGCTGTATTTTGCAAAATACTTGTTTGTATTTCAAGAAGAGTAATAATACTTAGTGCTACTTTGCTATGAAGAAATCGTATATAAATGCCCATCAACTGATGCATAATTAAATATAATGTGATACATTCACATCATGGAATATAATTTTTTTAATAAAAAGGAATGAAATAGTGGTGCATACCACAGTAAGGATGAACCTTGCAAACATTGGAAGTGGAAGAAGCCACATGCCAAAGGTCACATATTATACAGCTGTGGTGACATGGAACACCCAGAACTGGCAAATCTATAGAGACAGAAAACAAACAGGTGCTTGCCTGAGTTTGGTGGGAGTTGGAGGGCAATGGGGAGTGACTTAGTGGGTATGGGGATTCCTCTTTAAGGTGAGGAAAACGTTCCAAAACTGAATGTATAAATGGTTACACAACTCTCTGAATATACTAAAAACCAAGGAACGGTATACTTAAATGGGTGAATTATATGGTATGTGAATAATGTCTCACTAAAGTTGTTATATATAGAAATAAATTATATAAAAATACTTAAATGGGAGCCACATTGGTCACTTCACATGTGGACTTCTGTCGGTATCATGGAAGATGCCACAGGGACACATTCCATATAGATACCAACCAGGTCTACAACAATACAGAAGCAGGAAACAGCTTTAACTGAGGTAAAGAGGTGGGCAAAATCAAAATCTTATAAACAAAAGCATTTTTTTTGAAGACATGAGAAATTGGTCAAATTACTAAAGTGCTGATATTCATAGACTAGTTCAATCCCTCTTTATGCACCACAGGGGAAAGTTAAGTACGGAAAGTCATCTTAAAGAAGCCAAAGGACACACATGCCAAAGCAAAAACCAGACTGGGATAAACACAGCTGCAGAAAGACTGCACTAGTCAGAAAAAAGGAACTAGACAGGGCAAGTACATACACAGCTACTATTTACCTAGCAGGATCTGTACTTGGCCAGTCAAGCTGAAAAATCAGTCTGAGAGCTAAACCTTGATTCTGCCCTTTCAAAATTGCCTTGGGGAAGGGGTGCCAGGGCAGCACACTGGTACTCCAGCCTCTCACGCAGATGTGTTATTACTGCTGAATAGACAATTCAGGCTACTGAGCTGCGGCTGCACCATGAGTCATCCCGCCTACTCCCTTCCATCTGATTCCATGTCATCGGGCAAGATTCTGACTGTCCTCTAGCTTGCCAGAAGTTGACAAGCAACGTGCATAACATTACTAGAGAGCTACAGACAGTCATTGAGCAAGAGAGTGCATTACATGTACAGAGTCTGGAAGAATATACATAAACAAAGCCGGTTATCATAAAATGGAATCAGAAAGAACTTTTTATTTATGTATATTTAGATTGAAGATTTGAAAAAAAAAATACTGCTTTTCTATTAAGAATACAGCCAACAGAGGTGATGCAGCGGTAACACAATGCTCTGAGATACTGGACCCTCATGGGAAGGATCTGGGTTCACACTCTGCAGTCTCCCTGCAAACACTGAGTATGCTTGTATGCCCATGATGCAGGCTGGCCAAGGATGGGAAGGGACTGCATAAAAACTCTGTTGTAAGGGCCAGCAGGTAGCATACTGGTTATGACGCTGGACTCCCACATGGATGACCATAGTTCAAGTTCCAGACCCATCAGCTTAAAACTCATGCCAGGCACATGTGCATGTGTGCCCAAGAATCAAAGAGGAGAACGGAAGAGAAGGAATTGTGGCAAGACCATACTCTCTGGGAGGGTGATTTCTTGCTTGCTGCCTCTGTCTCTCCAGCAAGCGCATATGCCCTATAGCAAAAATCTCTCTTAAAATAAAAACTCTATTTCTTTATAAATCACCCAATCTGTTATTTCTCTTAGAAATACAAAATACATTAAGATAAAATTAAAACAACAATAAAAAAAAAAGGAATGAGAATGTAAATATGCCAAGACAAGGAAGAAACTAAAACATAAGCACCACATCTAAGAGCATCATGAAATTCAGAAGAAACCACAGGAAAAACACTCTTTTCTTTGGTCCAGCTGCTCTTCTGCTAAGCGACTGTCTAGCAACATCTCTTCCCTTGGTCCTCAGCTACCATGTGACTTTGTCTCCAGAGAGGTTGCGCCAGGGGAGGTCCAGGCCACCCCATAGGACTCTTTCCATCCAAACACCGTTTTCAAGGCTACCTCCCTGTCAAGGTTCTCCATAATACAACATAGCGGATTTTTATTCTTAATTATCTCTAGTTTATGCATCCTGGGGAAGGCAACTTCAAGACAGCAATGTGCACCAATGGTGCAGTCATGGGTTCACCTCTGTAGGCTAAGTGATCTAGAGGCAATATCTCAGCAAACTTGGCCATGCCTGTGCCACTTGTGCACTGCAGCCACTCATGCCAGCTCATGAGAGCCAACCGTCTACATCTCTCCCCCAACTCTTGTGCTTGGATTCTACATTAGTAGCTTGATATCAGTCATGGAGAGAATATTTACACCACAGAAAATGGCAAATCGGCAAATGTAGGCGTATGTTTTATTTATTTTTTCTCCCTTGGAGAGCTGGTTGTTAAACACTTAAGAATACACCACTATCTGAGCTTCAGTTTGACACCCAAATGTGAGTTTTTCTTTTACACAGGCGTGTACATTTTTGTATAGCCAAGTCAATTTGACATGAGACCTTTCCTCACTGTTTTTAAGCTCTTCAGCTATTGAACATTTTTAAAAATTATTACGGTTTCACAGAATTTATTTTGATGTGTAGAATAAATTACCCAAAAGATTTTAACTAAATAAAATACCTAATCAGTTGGGTGTTGATTCAGAATGGCTCCTTTAATAAGTAATACATTTGGCTTTTTGGCTTTTTTACAATAGTGAGTGCATTGTAAGCACACCCAACAGAGAAAAAGAGGGAAACACCTTCAACAAGCTCTCATTACTCCACAATTCCCTTTCCCCAGCCCTCCAGCTTCTCAGGATCTTGGGTGGCTGGCATGTTTTCAGGCCAACCCAGCATCTGAATCTGCTTTCAGCATGTGGTGGTGTTCTCCCTCACAAGTCACGGTATTTTACCGTTGTTCCAACGTGGTTGCTATTTACTCTATGGTCTATGTGTAGACTATTCCATTGACCTGTTTTACCCTTACATCAACAATAAAACAACAGCCAACTGGGCCAGCAGGTGGCATGAAGGTGGGGGCACTGGATCCCACAAGGCTGACTGCATGGTTTGAGCCCTGGGTCCAAGCAGTTTGAAAATCACAGATATGTGTGTGCACATCCAAAATCCCAAGGGAAGAATGGAGGAGAGGGGATTGTGGCATGGCTGTTCCCCTTGGGGAGGGATTTCTTGTTTTCTCTCTCTCAGGCAAGTTCACGCACCCTTATAAACAAAAATAAACAAAACACAATAGCAACTAAAACTTTTTAGTACTTCCCATGTATCAGCAATTAGTTCAGTTCTTTATTTACTTTGTCTCACTTACTCTCACACTGTACAGGTGAAAAAAACTCAGGCTTGACGTGATTAAAAAATTGGGCCACAGTCATGTGGCTGGTACCTGGCAGTTAGGCCTGGAATCCAGGTACTCACTTCCAACACCTCAACTCACAGCCATGATGCTAAACTGTAGCTCAGCATTGACTACACGGTTTTCTGATCTGGTATTAGTCCCCCTGTTACATTTATTGCTTAGAATCATTTTGTCAACATGCATATATACATATGCAGATTTTTAACTCAAATAGTATTACATTTAACTGGAAAAATTACATGTAAATATTTGTTGGGTTTTTTTTGCATTCAGAAACAAGGTTATATGCCCCTCCAGTTTATTCATCTCATAAATCTCAAGAAAACTATTGTTTTCTTCATTTCAATTGCATATTTCTTGTCAGGGCTATTTCTAATTTCATATTTGATGTTACTAGTAAATGGGATGTTTTCTCCACTACATGTATCTAACTAGTTATCACTCACACTGCAGAAGGCCATCAATTTTTGGATACTTATAATAGGTAGTCCTTATTAATAATTTTTAGTTGATTTTCCTGTTTGGTTTTTTTTTGTGTGTATTTTATCTTCATCTCAATCATTATACTTCTTAATTTGGTTTTACGGTTTATTGCACTAGTCAGAACTTCTAGGACCATGCTAATGGTAACAGGCGGCTTACATATTATTCCTGACATAAATGGAAAATCCTCAAATGTATCATTGTCAAGTAGGATGATGGCTTGTTGACTGAAGATAGTAGATCTTGTTAGTTTTTTCCTTCCTCGTTTTTAAGTAGCATTTTATTTAATGAAATCAACGTTAAATTTTTTTCAAATGCTTTTGGAGCACAGAATTAAAATAACCCTAGAGGGTTTTGTTTGTTTGTTTTGTTTTGTTTTTATCTGAACACTTAGTTTAAACAGAAAAGTTCTAGATTATCCCTAAGGAGGTCGTTCCGAGTTTGGTCCTGGGTTGTAGGTCAGATCTAAGTCAGCAGTCCAGGGTGTTCCGCTGAGATGTCTTTCACACACATTACCTCATCCAGGACTACCAAATAAATAGAGGAGGGATGTCGATATAATGGAAAAGTCCCATCGGCTCATATGCAACTTTTCCCAGTATGGCAGAATTTCAAACAGAGGCAAGTTTTCTCGGGATTATTGAAGAGAAAGTCTTGGCAATATAAGATGACCTTAAGGGGGAAAAGCTGAAAATGTATAGAAATGACTTACTTAGCTTAAGTGGTGGCTGATATTATGGCTTCAAAAACCACACTTTCCTCATTTTAAGTTATCTGGCAAAGCTGCAAATGCAGATGAGGAAGCTGCACAGATATTTCTTCCTGGACATAAATAATGGCTTAATTAAGAAGGCTACAGCCTGGGTCAGCTTTTAATTTTGATAAAAATGGTTTCTATTCTAAGCAAAATACCTTGCCAGACTTACTTCTCAAATAAGAAAGTGTAAGCACCAGGGTTTGAGGTCATACAGAATTTTCTGTGAATCTGGGGGCAAACACCAGTAAAGTCAATTGTGTTATGATTTAATTTATTTATTTACTTACTTACTAATGTTACTAAGTGTACTTGTTTACAAAGTTTCTCGGTGTTGAAGGTTTAGTCCCAACTTTATTTTCCCCAAGAGCCCTATTGTCTTCAATGCCAGATTTTGCAAATATGAGTTATTTTATTTTTAAATTATTGTTGACATTTTGGTCTTCTATGTTTGTTTTTTTTTTCCTAGTTCACCCATATGCTAAGGTAGCATAAATGTTTGTATTCCTCATAAAACCTCTGGGTCTAAGGCCATTTTCTTGGCAGAGTGCAGCCTCCTTGGAATTTGAGGGAATTTTGTTTATGTTTGTTTTGTTTTGTTTCTTAATTTGCTGCAGGGTACATGTACTCACTGAAGAGACACAAAGATGGGAGAGAGTGAGATGGCACCTCCCCAGAGCAAAGGCTATGCCATACCTTGGGATTTTAGGCATGCACGTACATGTTCCCGGTGAGTTTCAAGTTACTCTTCCAGGACTGAGCTACACAGTCAGCCATGTGGGATCCAGCTGTCTCAACTACCATCCCACTGACTTGCCAAAGTTTGGTTTTTTTTTTTTTTTTTTTTTTACCTCAGCTAATTGACATGAGTACCTGCCATTAAGGAATCTAAGATAACTTAAACTCTGACGAGTTTAAATCATTCATCACAGATTGACTACTTGCAGTGAACAGAGGGAGCTTACACATTTCTGAAGTATATTCAAGAGATGAGGCAAACCCCCCCCACCCACTATCCATTCTCCATGCACAGCTCTGTCACCCATCTCCTAATACTCTCTTGTGCTACCTGTTCCACTAACAGCCTTTTCCAACTCAGTAAACAGTAATTCCACCTTCTCAGATGTTCAGACTGAAAATGTATCGCCTTTGTGCTTTCTCATGGCACACATCCAATTCATCAGGAAATACTGATGCTCTATCTCCCGAGTATGACCAGAATCTAACCATTTCTTATCACCTCTCCACTGCTACCACTCTAGGTCAAGCGGTTCTCATTATCTCACCTAAATTTTTGCAATAGACTTCTCTCTGTCTCTACCCTGGTCCTCTCAACACTAATCTCAATAAAGTGAGACACCCATGATTGGAAAGCCAAATCATGTTATTCTTCTGTTCAAATATCTCCCTGCCTCACTTATGGCAAAAGCCAACAGTGTATAATGGCATACAATACCCTACGTGCTTTGGCACCAACCACTGACCTGTTTCCTTCCTTCTACTCTTCCAAGCAAGCGTTCTTGCTGCCCCCCACTCCAGTCTCCCAGGCTTGCTTCCATCTCGTGACTAGAACTTGCTGTTCCCTCTGCCTGGAATGTTTCTTGCCTACATATCAAGTTAGTTTGCCCCCTTATCGCAATGAAGCTTTTCCTAAACACCCTCTTGTAAATTACACACACGTACTCTCTATCCCGCTTCCTTAACTCCCTTTTCTCCATACCTGCAAAGTGTCTTTATCTGCTAAACTGTATATTTTGCTTACTTGTATGTTTGACCCCTAGAAAATAAGCTTGCTGTTCTCTGCTATAACCCCAGTACCAAGAATCGTTCCTGGCACACAGAAATGTTCAATAACTGCTTACTGAATGAATGCATCAGATACACTAACATGACAGGTTAAGATGGTGACCCCTTAAGGCTGTCACCTTAATCATCACAAATTCAAGAAATATTTAGAAGATGAAGCAGTACCTAGAAATTGACTTTATTGTAACACAGTCATAAGACTAGGCTATGAAAACTTGTTCAAGAGATTTACTGAGCTGCTTCCTCAGATCAAGGACACTTGGAATTAAACGGCTTTGAATGGCTCAACTTGTCAGACCCCCCAGTGACTCACAAGATTGTTCTTCCATGATGTGACAGGACATCTGAACACACGAAAACTGATACGGCAGAGGAAAAAAAACTAGGAGCACTGCTGTTAAGATCAAGGAAATCTAAGTGTTTCAATTCAGACTGGATATGTGAATCAAGCAACTAAATATTGCATTCATTTTCCATAACCGACCAGCCTACAAACTCAATGGAATCATTAAATTTAAAATTTAGAGAATATTTCCTAGAAATCAATTTCAAAAGAAGTTCACTGTCTGTGTTCGCCTCTGAGGTATAGCCCCCAGGGACAAATCTGAATTACCAAGCATCTATCCCATTGGCATGACATTTTCATGAACAAAATGCAAGAGCTAAAAGCAAAATTTGACCAACAAAAAGTCAATACTCATGACATTCTGAAGATGAATTTACAATGCTCAGAGCTATCCTCAAACTTCTGATGTATGCTCAACTTTGGATCATGTTTACAATCCCTGATGCTAGAAAACACATCTCTTTTCTTTAAGTTTTGCTATAAGGCACATGAAATCACTGGAGACAGACAGAAAGTGAGAAATCACACCCTCCCCGAAGGGGGGGGGTTATGGCCAAACCACAATCCCTTCTGCTCCATTCTCTCAGGATTTCAGACATGCACACATGCATACATGTCTGGCGTGATTTTTAAGCCACTAAATCCAGGGCTTAAACCCACAGTCGGCTATGTAGGATTCAATGCCTTAACCTGCATGCCACTAGCCGGTCCCAAACACTTTTTTTTCTTTTTTTAATTTGGTAAAGAGCACATGCAATTGCCTAGGAGACACAAAGAGAGAGAGGTACACTGATGTGTCTAACCTACCCAAGATAAACTGGGCTGATGATGACGCCTTGTATGGGTAACAGAAATAAATAAGTATCTGTCAAAGAAAGCCATGTTCCGAGAAATTCAGACTTACACTTAATTCTTCCAGTTGTTCACATACACACACAAAGGTTTCAATCAGGGATAGAAAGAATCTCCACCTGCTTCACGGCGTAGTACAAAGCACAGGGTTTGAAGCTCTGCAAACTCATTTACCAATCCTGGCTCTACCACAAAGAAGCTAGTGCATGACCTTGGGGCAGCTCTTTACAGGTATGTGCCTGACTTTCCTTACCTGAACAGTCGTGAGGCTAACCATAACGTATGTAAAATACATAACACTACATATGGTATAAATAGCTAAGTGGTAGCTGTTATTTAGTTAAAAATAGATTATTAAATTTGGTGCATAAAAGCTTGATTCATGTTCAGAATGATAGGGCGTCCTCTTTTTTTTCTTGTTTTCTTTTTTTGCTTGTTTGTTATTTGCTAGAGTGAGAGTGTTCTCCAGAGGGGAGACCGGAGGTCAGTGGGTGGAGGAGTGTGATCATGCTGCAATCCCTTCTCTTCCACTCTCCCTCTTTTTGGGATTTTAGAGACACAGACACACACACACACACACACACACACACACACACACACACATATCCAGTGTGTTTTTCAAGCCATTGGATCTAAGACTCAAACCATGTAGGCAGTCATGCGGAATCCAGCCGCCTTAACCACGGTGCCACAGGCTGGCCCAGGGCTTTCATCTTATACTTTAAAAAGTTCTATTATTTCAGCACAAGGTGACACGAAACACTTAAATAACAATAGCCAGAATAACATACGATTAAGTGTTCAGTGTTCAGAGAAGGTATTGATAAGCGTAGACTAAAAAGGAAGGCTTCTTGAAAGAAAGGAAAATGAACTAGTTCATCAGGACAGATTTGTACAGGAGAAAACATCCCAAACGAGGACAACATCATAAGGAAAAGCAGATGTAGGAGTAAAGATTCTGATTCAAAAAGGCCAGTATGCCTCCAGTGTAATTTTTGTTCAGTGACAAAGGCCAGATGAACAAACTGAGGACAGAGTCCAGGGGGAACTTTGAATTTAAGGCTGATATAAAAGACATATTGCTAACAGAATAAAAGTGGAAAAAGAGAAGCTTCACATTATTTAAGAGAAATAACCAGCAAAATAAAAATTACTGCTTATCTAGTTTTTTCTTTTTAATTAGCTTAACTCACTATTTTTATCTCTAATATCAGTGTCAGTATTCCTACCCTACTCTGGCCTTAAGCATTATGAAATATATTTGTATGCATAGAGAAATAATAACTTAAGAGAACGACTGTAATTGTTAACACGTGACTGTGTAGGTGTGGATCAAAAGCAGAAAACAACACGACCAAGGGTTCCTTACATCTTAAAAACCCTGTTTCATCTTTAAAGAGCATCGGAGCCACAAAAAGTAGTTTATTATTATATTACTAAGAACAAAAAATTAGACACATACTGTTGAAGAAAAGACAAAAACGATCATTTTAGAGCAATGCCAACTGGTTAATGAACTATGACACAGATGTATACAGTGGTAGGAACCATCGCTGCTCTGATTGCCATCAAGAATCAGAAGATATACACAGAACATTCACATCTGCAGGACCAGCAGAGGGCATAATGGCTATGTCACTGGACTCCCACGTGGCCAACTGCGGTTCGAGTCCCTAGACCCAGAGGCTTGAAATACTGGGTACATGTGCATGCATACCCAAAATCTCTAGAGGAGACTACAGGAGAAGGGATTGCAGTATGGCTATCTCCCGAGGGGGTTGGGGGGGAGTGATTTCTCTATTTCTGTCTTTCTGGCGAGGCACACATCCTACAGCAAAAATCTCCCTTAAAAAAAATTCACTTTTGCTCGCAATGGTTTCACAGCCTCCAGATTCCTACTGTTTGAGTGAAATTCACTCAGTTGTAATCTACGTAGATCATCCATCTACCATGAAATGGTATAAGAGACCAGTGTCCTGAGCTTACATATGAATTTTTCAAATCAGTGAGCACCAATTCAATCAGAACTGGAAAAAAACAAAAAAGGAAAAACATAGGTTGCAAACATTAATAAAAGCAAAACATAGCAGTCCACTCATCTCCATCGTCCATATTAACTAGGTTGATAATAAGGAATAACTTCTGCCCTCCTCTAACTCAACACTATTATGTCCTAAAAATTAATTTTAATAACTCTTACTTTAATCAAAATGAACTGTTACCCTAATCAAAATGATCTGTCAATGGCAACAGCTTAAGCCAAATGGAGAAAGCCCAATCTTTTGAGAACTACAATACTGTTGTTGAAAATACAGGACAGAAAATTAAATATGTCAAATAAACTTATTTTAACACTCTACTTAATGTGGTATAATATAATATTTACTTTTCTTTTTATTACCTACTTTCACACATGTACCACAAGAAAGGCTAAGGCTTTGAATTTGATTATATTCCTTAGCAGATAGGGAATGCCTATATACTTGCGTGTTTTCCAGTTGGCTGTTCATCAATCTTTTTTTTTTTTGAGACTTATTTATTGTATTTATTTCTTCTTATTTTTTAATTTGCTGTAAGGTGCATGTGCTCACCAGAGAGAGAAAGCAAGTCACTAGGTCCAGGACTTGAACCATGGTCAGCCATGTGGCAGTCCAGAGCCTTAACCACCACACCACCTGCTGGCTCCATCATTCATCAATCTTAAGAACACTTTGAGATAAATTAAAAAATAGACACAAGATGAGCCAGCCTATAGCCTAGTGATTAAGAGAGCTGAATTGTGGCTGACTGTGGTTTGAATCCCAGCCCTGGTGGCTTGCAAAACACACCTGGTAGGCCAACCAATGATACGGTAGTTAATTAAGGTGGCTAGATCCTAAATGGTTCAAGTCTGAGACCCAGTGGTTTGAGAAATATTCTGGGTGGGTGTGCCCAAAATCCCAAAAGGAAAAATGAAAGAAAAGGGATTGTGGCATAACCATGAGAGTAAGTGCTCACTTCTCCACTTTCTCCCCGTTTCTCAAGTGAGTGCAGGCACCGTCTAGCAAACTGTTATGGAAAAAGAAAAATATATATACATACAACACGTGTGTGTGTGTGTATAATAATTTTAAAAACTCACTATCTTTCTGGCTAGATCTCACACTATAGATAAGCACATACTTCAGCCACCCCAAACCACTTTTCCTAACATTTCATACATTTCATACTTCTAGCTTTTGCTCATGCCATTACTACAGGTTAGAGTTCCTTTACCTAGGTCCCACTAAAGCTATTATTTATCCTTCAAAACCAAATTTAATTCCTATTCCTTCACAAAGCCTTTCCCAAACCCAACTGGTATTTAGGGAGGTAATTTAAAAAAGATACCAGTGAACAGAGAGGAAGAAAGAAATGAAAAACGCGTACCATGGGCCAGCCAGTGGTGGTAGTTAAGGTACCAGATCCCACGAGGCTGAGTGTGTAGCTTCAATACCAGATCAGAGGCTTGAAAAACACACCAGGCGCATGTGTGTGCGTGCCCAAAATTCAGAGAGGAGAAGGGAGTAGAAAAGCTTATGGTGTGGCCATCTCCCCAGGGGGTGCTCTTCACTCTCTCCCACCCACCAACAAATGCACACGCATTTGATATAGTATCAAAATGTTTTAAAAATCTGTATAAGATGATCTATAATAAAATTAATATAAGACTAAGGACTTGTTAGAACCTTCTAGAAAACTACCATTCCATGCTACAGAGAAAATTAACAAACCTACAAACGATCTGATAGGAGGAATCCAAAGGTGAGAGAAGCCTATCGAGATTATGGGATAAAAAGAAAACCAGCAGAAGTTTGAGAAATGTGTATAGGAATTATAAAACCGAAGAAACTAGAAGTCCCAGTTGGTCTTTCGTCTGTTATACCCCTTAGGAATAGAAAGCTAACCACTGGGTACACAGATGGAATGAGAGGGCAGAAGTTAGTTTAAATTTATTTATTTCTTCCATGAGAGAGATGGGAAAAAAAGAAAAAAAAAACAGAAACAGGAAGAGTGAGACAAAGAGAGAATGACTTCAAACAGGGTCTTCAATACTCCAGGGCCTCAATACTCCTTAGCCTTTCCCAGCCAGCCAGGACAAGCACACCAAATGTGCACAAGGAGACGTAAGGAGCACACGCGGGACTTCCCTGTGTGACTCTCATATCACAGAGCGTCACCGCAGTGCTTGCAGCTGGTCTAGAATTTAGTTTTTACAATATTTTAAAACTTATTTTAAATCTTACACAAAGATTAAGCATGTAACCCTAGCAGAGAGAACCTAATTAAATCTGCAAGAATGCTTTTGCCCAGAAACTGGCCAATCTTATCTAAAGGGTTTTAAACTAAAAATGGAGGGGTAGACACAATGCAAGCTGATACTGTAACACAGCATTCATTCACACTATGTGCCAAGCATTGTTTTAATACAATGCAGTTAATCCAAGACACAAAACCTCTTTACTTACGGAGCTTGTGAAGGAAGAAAACCAATTTAAAAAAAAATAATAATAATTTTAGGTGATGATCGGCTTAGAAGAAAAGTCACAACCAAGTAAAGAAACAGAAATGATAGGCAGAAGGGCTCTTACAGAACTGAGGGAGCAGATCTGGCAGATCTAAAGGTACAGGCAGATATAAAGTGGAAGGATCTGGAAAAGAAAGAATCAACATGTTTGAAAAGAGTGAACTCTAACAGAACATAATATTGGGTCATCTGAAAAGGCATGACATATTTTTCTATTTTTCTATGCAAAAATGCATCATGGCTCTTTCAATGACCCAGTTAATGAAGAGTGGGTCGGGGGAGGTGAAGAGGCAGACAGAGCCAGATTAAGGTGCAGAGGAAGTATAATTGCTATCTGAGGTATGATGGAAGCCCCTGGAGGTGAGGGACGTGGAGTCTGAGCTACCTTTGATCAGTCAGGATGTCATGTGTAAGGGACTCCAGGCACCGAAGTACAAGATAACAATGACCTGGTCTATGGCGGTGACAACAACACTGGGTATAATTCTAGAGTAGAATATAGGGGCCGGCATGTGGCATGGTGGTTAAGACACTGGACATTCCCACATGGCCGACCACAGTTCAAGTCCCAGACCTGGTAGCTTACTTTCTTTCTCTCTCTCTGTCCCTCTCTGGTCAAATTTAAATTAAATAAAGCTAAAGAAAATCATTTTTAAAAAAAGGGAGGAGGGGGATTTAAGGTGGCTGGATCCCACATGGCTGACTGCATGGTTCGAGTTCTGGATCCAGGGGCTTGAAAAACATGCTGCGCACTTGTGTGCCCAAATCCAGAGAGGAGAAGGGAAGGGATGGGGATGTAGCATGGCCATCACCCTGAGATGCAGGAGCCCTTTTATACTTTCCCTTTCATTTCTTTTCCTTTTTTCTCTCTGTCGCTCTGTCTCTCTCTGGAGGGCACACACGCTCAATAACAAATTTTTTAAAAAAGAAATGTGGGGTCAGCAAGTGTCATGGAGGTTGTCACTGGATTTCATGTGGCCAACTGCAGGGTTTGAGTTCCAGACCTAGCAGCTTGAAAAATCATGCCAGGTGGGGGCTGGCAGGTGGTGTGGTGGTTGAGGCACTGGACTCCCACATGGTAGACAATAGTTTAAGTCCTAGACCTGGCGGCTTGCTTTCTCATTTTCCCTTTCTCTCTCTGGTTAAATTACAATAATAATAATTAATTTTTAAAAATTATTTAATAGTAATAAAAGAAAAAAATTTCTTGGAGACGTTTTTGCTATAGAGCGCATGCGCTCATCAGAAATACAGAGACAGAGACACAGAAAGCGAGAAATCACCCCCAGGAGGATGGCCACACCAAAATCCCTTCACCTCCATTCTCCTCTCATGACCTTGGGAATGCACACATATGCACCTGGTGTGAGTGTGAGCCACTGGGTCCGGGACTCAAACAACAGTCAACTACATGGGAGTCCAGTGACATAGCCATTATGCCAATGCTGGTCCCAAAATTATTTATTACTATTAAATAATCTTTGGGAGTCAGCAGGTAGCATGGTAGTTAAGGGTGTTGGACTCCCAGATGGCCAACCACAGTTTGAGTCCTGCACCTGGTGGCTTTGTTTTCTCACTTTCTCTCTCTCTCTCTCTCTCACTCGCTCACTCACTTACCAGTCCCTCTCTAGTCAAATTGAACTAGATGAATAAATAAATAAAGCTAAATAAAATAATTCTGTAAAAAATTAAATAATTTTTTGAAAAAACAATTTTTTTTAGAAAAAGAATTATTTAAATATTAAAAAAAAAAAAAAGAAAGAAAAGAAAAAATCTATAGAGGCTATGAGACCAGCAAGTTTCAAGAGGAAACTGGATAAGAAGAGACTATGGCCTGGTCATCACCCCAGCAGGTGATTTCTCACTTTCTTTTTTGCTTTAAAGATTTATTTATTTATTTATTATTATTATTGCATTTGCTAAGGGCACATATGCTCATCAGAGAGAGACAGTGAGAGAGAGAAAGAGAGAGAAAAGGAAAGTGAAAAAGCAAGCCACCAGGTCCAGGACTTGAACTATAGTCAACCATGTGGGAATCTAGCACCTTAACCACCACATCACTTACTGACACAATTTCTCACTTTCTTTCTTTGTTTCTCTCTGGCAGCTGCATGTACCCTGTAGCATAAATAAATAAATAAATAAATAAATAAATAAATAAATAAAAAGATAAAATAAGGAAATCTGCATTGAGGAACAGGGAAAACAGATGAGAAGAAATAAAATAATTCAGAAAAAATTTTCCCAACTGCAAGACACAGATTTTCAAACTGAAAGAGCCCACATGTTATGACATTCAACATAATGAATGCAAACAGATCCAGACAAGGCACAGCCCTGCAAAATGTCAGAACATGGGCTACAAGGAAGACTCTAACAGGTTCCAAGTTTAGTATAGACTCAAAACTCAGAATGGCAGACTTCAATAGCTACTCTAGAAGCTATTATAAAAGACAATGGGTCTACACATTGAGAAAATAGCTTCCAACCTATCACAGAAGTCTATATCCACTCAAATATTAAACATGTCCAAGGTACGAATAAAAACATGCAAGGTATCAAACAATTTACCTCCTGTACCCTCTCTCAGGAAGCTACTGAAAGTGTTACTTGGCCAAATCAAGGAAATAAACCAAGAAAGAAAACACCACCACAGAAACACTGATGAAATAAATCAAAGAAGGCTTAAGTAAATGGAAAACTGTGCTTCACTCAGATTGGAGGACGCATTATTTGACTGTTCCTCCTCAACTGATCATGGTCTCAAATGCAACTCAAATTAAAATCCTGGCAAGTAATAACAAAGTGATTAAAGGTCTCTGGATCTCACATGGCCAACTGCCAGTTCAAGTCCCAAACCTGGGAGCTTGAAAAACATGGCAGGGGGACCAGCAGGTGGTGTGGTGGTTAAGACACTAGACACTCCCATTGGACTACCATGGTTGGAGTCCTGGACCTGGTGGCTTGCTTTCTCACTTTCTCTCTCTCTCTCTCTCTCTCTCTCTGTGTATCTCTCCTTGGTCAAATTAAATGAATGAATAAATAAATAAATAAATTTAAAAAGAAAAAAAAAAAAAAAACATGCCAGGCACATGTGTGCCCAAAATTCAGATTTGTTTTTTGTAGCTGCTTCTAGAATATGTATAGGAAAGGCCAAAGAACTATGATGGCCCAAATAACTTTGCAAAGGAAGAAAAAAATGTAAAAACCTACAATTACCTGATTTCAATACATACTACAAAGCCACAACAATCAAGATCATATGGTATTAGTGTTAAGACAGATGGACAGATCAATGATATAGCACAAAAAGTTCAGAAATAGACCCATACATGGTTGATATCTGAAAAAGATATAAAAGCAATTAAACAGAAGAAGTGTAGTCTTTTCAACAAACTATACTGGAATAACTGAACATCCATATGTAAAAAAAAAAATAACTTCATCTATGCCTTAAACCTTAAACAAAAATTAACTCAAAATGGATGATATATCTAAGTGTAAAATGAAAAACTGAAAAACCTTAAAAGAAAACATGGGAGAAAATAGTTACTTAGGCAAAGATTTCTTAATTATGACACCAAAAGTATAATACATAAAAGAACATAATTGATAAACTAGACTTATTTGTTTTTTGTAGCTACTTCTAGAATATGTATAGGAAAGGCCAAAGAACTATGATGGCCCAAATAACTTTGCAAAGGAAGAAAAAAATGTAAAAACCTACAATTACCTGATTTCAATACATACTACAAAGCCACAACAATCAAGATCATATGGTATTAGTGTTAAGACAGATGGACAGATCAATGATATAGCACAAAAAGTTCAGAAATAGACCCATACATGGTTGATATCTGAAAAAGATATAAAAGCAATTAAACAGAAGAAGTGTAGTCTTTTCAACAAACTATACAAAATAGACCCATACAGAGTTGAAAAAGATATAAAAGCAATTAAAAAGAAGAAGTGTAGTCTTTTCAACAAACTATACTGGAATAACTGAACATCCATATGTAAAAAAAAAAATAACTTCATCTATGCCTTAAACCTTAAACAAAAATTAACTCAAAATGTATGATATATTTAAGTGTAAAATGAAAAACTGAAAAACCTTAAAAGAAAACATGGGAGAAAATAGTTACTTAGGCAAAGATTTCTTAATTATGACACCAAAAGTATAATACATAAAAGAACATAATTGATAAACTAGACTTCATCAAAATTATGTTTGGAAAAAGCTTAAGTATTTTTTTAAAAGACACTAAGAATGAAAGACAAACATACTAATAGAACATATTTTCAAGTCATATATTTGATGAAAGACCTATATCTAGAATGTATAAAAAAACTTCTCAAACTAAACAATAAGAAATGTTAAAACCCTATTAAGAAAAGAGCAAATGATTTGAAAGATAATCCACCAGGAACATATATGGATATTAAATAAGCACATAAAGTGATGTTCAAAATTATTAGTCACTGGGAAAATACTACTACACACCTGGCTACAACTTAAAAAAAATAGACAATGAGGAACCAGCAGTTAGCATAATGGCTATGTTGCTGGACTCCCACGTAGTTGACTGTAGTTCACATCCCGGATCCGGTGGCTTAAAACTCACACCGGGCGCGTGTGTGTGCGTGCCCAAGATCCCGAGAGGAGAATGGAGGAGAAGGGATTGCAGCGTGGCCATCCCCCCTGGGGGGGTGATTTCTTGCTTTCTGTCTCTCTGTCTTTCTCTGTCTGGTGAGCGCACGCGCCCTATAGAGAAAACCTCTCCAAAAAAAAAAAATAGACAATGACAAGTGCTGACAGAGACATGGAATAATTGAAAAAATTCTACCTAGCTCATGGGAATGTAAAACAGTACAGCCACCTTAGTAAACAATTTGACAGGAACCAGCAGATGGCATAATGATTACTTTACTGAACTCACATGGAGTCGATCATGGTCCGAATCCGGACCTGGTGGCTTAAAATTCATGCCGAGCACATATACGTGTGTGCCCAAAATCCCAAGAGGAGAATGGAGGAGAAGGGACCACAACATGATCCATCCCCCCCAGGGGTGATTTCTCACTTTCTGTCACTCTGGCAAGCGCATGCACCCTATGGCAAAAATTACTCTTAAAAAAAAAAAAAAAAAAAAGCCTTAGCTGACTGTGCTGAGAAAGTATTGTTTTTGTCCTATTTTTAAGTTTATTTCTTCCATTAATAGAAAGAGACAGAGATCAAGAGACAAGCATCCCCAACAGGATCTTCACAGCATGATCTGCCCTAGCTAGCCTCAGCCACATCTAATCCTGGGGAGGCACGTGTTACACGTGCAGAAAGAGGTCTCTGGGCACAAAATTTTTAAATTTTTTTAAAAAGAAGAAGAAAAGAACATGTAATCCAAACAATGAAGAATCCAATACAAGAAAATCTAAGGGAATCCTAAGTATGATGTCAAGAGAGATGGCAAATTAACAGCTTTGTGTAGCAGGCCTCAAGAGTCGCAGTCCAGACTGGAGGTATAAAACAGGTCCTCAGAAAATTGAAATTGAGAGAGTATCTAAGATTATCTAAGCTTACTCAAAGGAGATTCACATAACCAGGCGAGAGTTTAGAAGGCAATTAGTCTGTGAGTACACAGAAAACTAGGTAAACAGCCAAACAAGATAATGAATATCTCCAAGGGCAACAAATGACGCAATACCACATGATTCAGTTGTTTTGAGCATTCACTTAGTCATAATGTACAGACTGAACATTGATCTGAAGGTATCACATATCTACAGCAGAAGGACAAGGGCAACCAGAAGCAGGTGCCCACTGCAGAGACAAAGAAAGGTGTTGGAAGAGGGCTCAATCTTCATTAGAAATATAGAGGGGAAAAGCAAAAGATTTAATACAAAGATTTAAAAGTGATGGCCTTAGGACCAGCAGGTGGAGTGGTGGTTAAGGAGCTGGACTCCCATATGGTTGACTACAGTTTGAGGCCCAGACATGGCAGCTTGCTTTCTCACTCTTTCTCACTCCCTCTCTCTCTCTCAAACACATGTGCACTGTAGCACATTTAATAATTAATTCTAAAAGAAAATGTGATAGCCTCAATGAAGCAGAAAATGGCAGTGGGGTGTTTGTTTTAAATAACAAATCCAAGCTTGCTCTCTCACTCTTTCTCACTCCCTCTCTCTCTCGAACACATGTGCACTGTAGCACATTTACTAATTAATTCTAAAAGAAAATGTGATGGCCTCAAGGAAGCAGAAAATGGTAGTGGGGTGTTTGTTTTAAATAACAAATCCAGTAAAAATGTTTTTGTTGTTGTGTTAAGTGGCACATACAGTGGCCAGAGAGATACAGAGAAGAGGAGAAAGCATCCCCAAAGGAGAATGGTCACTCCAAAATCCTTCTCCATTTCTCCTCCTTTGGGGGATTTTGGGCATGCATGCACATGCATGCACATGTACCCAGAGTTGTTTCTCATGACTCTAGATCTGGGACTCAAATCGCATAGTCAGCCACATGGGAACTGGCTACCTTAACGACCAGGTCACAGAGTTGGTCCAAAAGAGTTTTAACTGTTTAAACTATATGCGTGTAGGGGCCAGCTGGTGGCATGGTGGTTAAGGCACTGGACTCCCACATGGCCAACTGAGGTTCGAGTCCTGGACATGGTGGCTTGCTTTCTGTGTGTCTCTTTCCCAGTCTGTCTCTCTCCGGTGAGTACACACACCCTATAGCAAATTTAAAAACTAAAGTAATAATAAAATAAAATTTTAAATTATTATTTAAAAATACGTGCATACATAGCTTTGATAAAAATACATTTAAAAATCAAATAATGGCGTCAGCAAATAGCGTAGCAGGTATATTGCTGGACTCCCTCATGACCAACAGCAGTTTGAGTCCTGGACCCAGTGGCTTGAAACTCACACACCAGGCACACACGCATGCATGCCCAAGATCCCAGAGAGAATGGTGGAGAATGGATTGTGGAGTGGCCACCCCTCCAGGGGTTAATTTTTCACTTTTCCTCGTATCTCGGTCTCTCTCTCTCTCTCCAGTGGGTTCATGCGCCCTAAGGCAAAAGCCTCTACCAAAAAAAAAAAAAAGAAGAAGGAAAAAAGGGGGGCCCAGAATAGTGAAGGATCTAGAAGCATGACATTCAGAAACAGTTGTAAGGGGGCAGACAGTGGTGCCTCAGTACCATGATGCTCTGCAGAGCTGACCCATATTGGAAGGTTCCGGAATTGCAGTGAGAGGCTTTCCTGAACATATAGAATACACGGGTACCCATGATCTAAGGTTGGCAGAGGCAGGGGGTAGACCACGACAGGAGGGTCCCCATTGGAAGTGCCTCGCTCTGTCTTTCTTACTCATGGAAGAAATAAACCAACTTTAAAAATAATGACTACATAAACTAAAGATGTTTGAATACACATACAGGCCTAGCCACAGTGGCACTGCTCTGCAATGCTGGAGTCACAAAGAAGACCACAGCTAGGGTTGACCTGAAACATGCCCGCCTGGCAGGCACGCTCACACGTGCAGGCACCCCGATCTCGGCCAACTGGAGGCTGCAGGGAGATCATGGCATGATGAGGCCTCCCAAGAGTGCCTGTTTTCCTTTCCCTCTTGTGTCTCTCTTGCTCAACGGAAATAAACTTTTAAAATAAATAAATAAAACATAAATATGCAACAACACTTAGAACATATTAAAAGCTGATTTCAGCTTCTTATTTGATTTGACTAACGGATCTAGAATCACAGTCAACCATACAGATACATGAACAGAAAGCTAAGCTGTGTCAAAAAAAAAATAAAAAAAATAAAAAAATAAATAGGAAGAAAGAAATGTCTGATAACTCCCTGAAAGTAGAATTCACTGTCTCAGGGAGCAATCAGCTCTCTGTTACTAGAAGTGTTTAAACAGAGTCTGAACAAAATCCACTTAGTGGACATGATATAAAATTCATGACTACTTGCAGGGTTAAACTGTAGACCTCTTAAGTCCCTACCAGTTGTGCATTTCTGCAAAAGGATTCCATGTAATAATTTTCTCAGCATTAGTACCCTTCTTTCTATAAAGCAGAACAGGGACCAGCAGACGGTGTAATGGTTACGTCACTGAACTCCCACATGGCCAACTGCAGTTCAAGTCCTGGACCTGGTGGCTTGAAAATCATACTGGGCGCATGTCCATTCATGCCCAAAGTCCTGACAGGAGAATGGAGGAGAAGGGATTTCAGCATGGTCCTCATCCCTGGGGAACAACTTCTTGCTTTGTCTCTCTGGCAAGTGCACACGCCCTATAGCAAAAAAATCTCTCAAATAAATAAACCAAACAGGACTAGGATCATTGGTAGGTGAAGCAGCACAGCACTCAGCACGTTGTGCTTTTTCTTTAACTCACACCCACCTCTTTTAGCTTTTGGTTGTTCATGTCCAACATCCCAAATATATTTACATTTCATTACGAAGCACCTAAAATATTTCAGAAAACACATGAAGTATAAATACTCAAAGAGTAGAAAGTAAAATGCATGTCCGAGTAGGAGAAGAGAAACAAGAAAGTAGTCTGATCTGTGTAGTGGTAAGAAAAGAACCGAAAAATCAGGTGTCCCTGAAACCACTGGAGACCACAGAACAATTGAACAGGTCACTGTAACCAACTGTGAGACTTTGGGACTCTGACAAGAGCCCTTGGGTTTCCCTGGGCAGGTGACAGAGCAGAGATCTATGATTCAATCATCAATGCCTAAGAGCTGCAAAACAGTCATCAGAGATCAGTCAACAACAAGAAGAGTAACTTTGGGACCAGTAATTTGGGTGGTGTGGTGGTTAAGGTACTGGACTCCAACAGGGCCGACTGTGGTTCAAGTACTAGACCAGCAGCTTGAAACTCATGCTAGGTGTATGTACAAACATGCCCAAAATCCTAGGAGGAGAATGGATTGTGGCATGACCATCCCCCCTAGGTATGATTCTCGCTTCTCCTCTGGTTTTCTGCCCTCTCTTGTCTGGCAAATGGATGCCCTATGGCAAAATTCCTTAAAGAAAAAAGAGTAATTTTAATGTGTTCTACTCCAAGTTTCTAGAACTTTGCTCTATCAGAAAACAAAAATCAGGGTCAGATGGTGGCACAGCAGCAAAACGTGACACACTGTGATGCTGACCCACATAGAAAGGGTCTGGGTTCATGTCCAGAGACCTCCCTGAGTACTACAGGCATGTGCACTGCCCATGATCTGGAGCTGGCAAAAATGGAAGGTAGATTATGACGCCAAGATCCTGTTGGGGGTACTGTCTGTCTGTCTCTTCTCTCACTCACAGAAGAAGTAAACTTTAAAAAGTTATACCTTTGATTAGATGTTGGTCATCCTAATATGAAAATTAAAATATTAAAAATATAATAGATACCATGTTTTCTATGAGACTGTCTCAAAAGTCAGTGAGATTTATTCATAGGCTTCTGAAGCTTTGTTAATTTCTATTCGAGGATATTTTTTTCTTTCTGTCTATATAATAAAATACTATCATGCCTACAGACACAATAAATTTACCCCAAACTTTGCTGAACTCCATCCTTACCATTAATCATAGACAAGAATCATTCTTCAAAAATAATGTCTGTGTTCCTTTAGGATACTTTTGTATTTCTCTTAGTTTGAAAATTAATTTAGAATCTACCAAGAAACTATCAGTGCTTTACCCCTTGCAAACCAGAGGAACTTTTGGCTGTCTAAGAAACAGGCCAGCTTGCTCTGGCACTCTGACAAAGGCCCTGTGTCCTCTGTAGGGTCTCCCTGCATAGACTGCATACTTTTAGGGAGGCTCATTCTTTGTTGAACCTGGTCCTTAGCTCCCTGGGCAACATGCTAGGCAATAAATGTGAACCAAGCCAAAGCACATGGCCAATTTGGAATTTTTTAATTCTACCGACATTCTTTAAGTCTTTTATTTTTTTCCACATCTTTCCCCTACCATCAGAGCTTCCTCACTTCTGTGCTCATCAAAAGCAGTGGTCATTTTTGAAGAACTGTTGTCCCCTCTCCTGGTTTTACTCACCGCTCACAGGCAGGCACTGAGAGGATGGTCGGCAGAAGAGTTTCATTGCATCCTCTGCACTGTAGACTAGTAAAGCAAAGCGTGTGGGGACCAGCAGATGATGTAATGGTTACGTCGCTGGACTACCATGTAGTCAACCGCAGTTCGAGTTCCAGACCTGGTGGCTCAAAACTCATACTGGATGTGTATGCATGCATGCCCAAGATCCCAAGAGGAGAACGGAGAAGGGAGTGTAGCGTGGCCATCCTCCCGCAGGGGAGAGTGATTTCTCACTTTCTGTCTGTCTCTCCCTATAGCAAAAATCTCTTCTAAAAAAAAAGAAAAAAGAAAAGAAAAAGGAAGTGTGTGGCCCAGCCACATGGCACAGCTGGTAGCATACTGGACTACGGTGCTGGAAGGCACATGGCTGACCACAGGTTCAAAAACATGCCAGACAGGTGCTTGGGAGTCCTAGATCCTGAGGAACTAGAAAACTGGGAAAAGGCAATCACTGCATGACAAGACTCTGTCGAGGTTGCTCACTCTCATGTTGTGCCCCTCGTGTGCAGGCACGTCACGATCATAATAAAAAAGCGTGTGTGTCCGCACACGTGCGTGCAGAGTGCCAGAAGGGAAGGGAAGTCTGCATCCTTATGAATCTATTAGCCAGCGCTGATTACCTGCCATACTTAGGTGTTGTTGAGGCCCAGAGGTCTCTAACTCACGATGTGCCTTATTTTTCTTCCTTACCTAGCTAGTCTTAATGTCTTCGCCATGACTTCATTATAATGTAGGAACACATGCTAGCAAGGTCAGAATCAAAAGCCCACCACAATTAACTTTAACATTTTGTATAGTGGCTAGTTTTAATTGTCAAGTTCATTCCTATTTTCTTTCACTGACAAGTCATACTTGCTTTAATATAATTTTGACAAGTTTCTTGAACACTACAAACTACATGTTTAGTCTTCGAACATCCTCTCCCCCCTCATCATGTGTTCAGTAAACATTTATTTAGGATCCATTTTCTGGATAATCATAATATAGCATCTTTCTCCAACAAAAGCAGTCAGCCTCTGACCAGTGGTTACATGATAACTCTGCCCCTAGCATTGCTGCAGCAGACTTGGAGGAAAGGAAAAGGAAACCCCCAAATCCAGATGGCTTGTCCTGCCCTCTTGGTGTTGGCCTAGTTGGCCTCACTGTAATTCAGATCCTGGAGTCTCAAGCTTGAAGGAAAACTCTCACCCTTTCCCTAATTTCCCATGGAGAGCTCAAATCACTCACCTGAGAAAACAATGATGTACATAAAAGGCATTTAAGTTATAATATACTTGAGTGACTTGAAATTGACGATATGTTATTTTGCTAGTATTTTTTTTTTTGGGGGGGAGAGGTTTTTGCTATAGGGCACACGCGCTCGCCAGACAGAGACAGACAGAGACAGAAAGCAAGAAATCACTCCCTAGGGGGGATGGCCACGCCACAATCCCTTCTCCTCCATTCTCCTCTCGGGATCTTGGGCATGCATGCAGATATGCCCGGCGTGAGTTTAAGCCACCAGGTCCGGGACTCGAACCACAGTCGACTACGTGGGAGTCCAGCGACATAGCCATTACGCTAACTGATGGTCCCATTTTGCCAGTATTTTTCAAAGAACATGCTGAAGTCTATGATGTGCTGGAACTCAGTTTCAGATCTGCGTGATTCCTAGTTAAGGTAATCCAACAACCTTGTCACCTCTGGTTTCACTGCACTGTTCTGTTGTCAGAACAGAACTGAGAAACAACATTTTAGACAGTGTTTTTCAAAGTATGTCCTTCAGGAGAGTAGTTTAAAATGTCATAAAAAAAAATTGGAAGGACGGGTAAGTTCAATAAAGGCTGGGTAAACAAAATTTACTGGTTTCATGGGGTGGGGGTAGGACAAGGACCCTTTAATATGATAATATGCACTAGGCTTTTCACAATTGGGGGGGGTTTACAGGGGAGGCAGGCAATGGTATACAGAGTGACCAAGAACCCCCCAAATTTGGGACCAGTAGGTGGCGTAGCAGTTAAGTCACTGGACTCCTTGATGGCCACCCTACTGAGTCCCAGACTTGGCAACTTGCAAAATCATGCCAAGCACATGTGTGTACATGCCCAACATCCCAGGAAAAGAATAAAGTATGGTGCGGCCACCCTCCCTGGGGAGTGATTCTCACTTGCCTCTCACTGTCTCTGTCTCTCTCCAGCAACACACATGCCCTATGGTGAAAACCTTTTAAAAATAAGTAAATTGGGACCAGCAGTTAGCATAATGGCTATGTCGCTGAACTCCCATGTAGTTGACCGTGGTTTGAGTCCTGGACCTGATGGCTTAAACTCACACTGGACACGTGTGCATGCGTGCCCAAGATCCCGAGAGGAGAATGGAGGAGATGGGATTGCGGCGTGGCCATCCCCCCCAGGGGGTGATTTCTCCCTTTCTGTCTCTCTGGCGAGCGTACATGCCCTGTAGCAAAAACTTCTCTAAAAAATTAATAAGTAAATAAATAATTGTTTTTAAAAAAAGAACCTCCTAAACTTTTCTGACTTGGAACACTTTTTTGGTAGATCATGTTATAGCCTCAGTGCTTTGGAAGCACGTACTTAGGGAAACCATGATTAAAGGTACTCTTACACAGAAAGCATCTGTATGTTTACGCGGAGTGGCAAGGGGAACACTGTCTTCGAGCACAAAGCAAGGTTAAGTAGCAGGTTCCTTCTCACCCAGGAAGCTCCTGGCTCTATTTGCTTATTACTATCTCAAGAAAAACATGAATTTCCTCTTAGTCTTGGTTTTCTTTCTCAGATTAAACTACAGACTTATAAAAAGTTATCATCAAAACTAGAACTGTATTCAATTTTAACATGAAGTATCTTATTAAAGTATTATTTCCAAGTCTTCATAACTGAAATCTGCTTTGACCACTAGTGTATATTCCAAAATATTTCTCGGATGAAAAGTATGGCTAGCTTCAAAATACATTGAACACGCTAGGCTTTTAAAAACCTAATGTTTCCAGAAATGTCCTGAAAATATAAAGGCACATGTAAAATATTTTCAGGGAAGCAAACAAACAAACTTCAGGGCTTAGTGAGCAAGGATAAAACTCTCTTAAATATGCTGAGTTTTAAAAGTGATACTTAGTTTAAAAAAATTCTAGCTCTTGCCCCAGTGGTGAGAATCTCTGCCTTGATAATTTGATCCTAACATGCATGCTAACCATTTGTGCTGCAGAGTCAACTTCACTGTGGCTCTATCCTTCACCCTTTCCTTTCTTACTGCTCTCCTGGGCCTTGCTGGTACTCAATATTAAATAACATTAGTATCAATCACATTAACCCTTGCAAAGGCCAGGGATCTCCAAAGCTTGACTAAACAAATAAACATGCATCTCATATTCCTTATTTAAAACTGTATTCTCAGACCAGCAAGTGGTGTGGTGGTTGAGGGTGAAGAGGGAGAGGAGGCTAGGTCCCACATGGCCAACTGGGTCTCAGACCCAGCAGCTTGAAAAACATGTGGAGCACATATGCATGTGTGCCCAAAATCCCAAGAGGCGAATAGGGGCAGGTAAGGGCCATCTCTCTCCATCTTTTTGGATAAGCAAATGAACCCCATAACAAAACTTTAAAAAATAATAAAAATAATTTTAAAAAATATACTTAAAACTGTATTAGAAAGAATCAGTAAAATACGGGTGCCTTAGTCCATTACTATGTTGCTTATTAGAAATAGCTGAGACTGGGCAAATTTAAGAGAGCAGAATTGACTCACAACTCCTAACATATAAAAGGTCCACAGGTATCACAAAATGGTAGAGAGCAGACTCCTGAGCAGAAAGACTATCCTTAAGTTTCTGCCTGTTCTGGGAGTCCTTTTCTCTTATAGTCCACCAGAAATCAATCATAAGAGCTCCAAAGACCTTATCACACCCAAAGGTCCCACCCTGAGACACCATGAAGGGATTTTCATTTAACACCTTGAAAATACAACCAAATGCCAACACATGAAATGGGGAAGGGAGGAGAAGACATCCAAACTATATCCATGGAAAAAGGACACAACTATAGTCATGTTGAGTGAACTTACTGCCATGATAAACTTGTACAGAGCAGCAACTGGTCCCTAGAGTCTTAAGTTTATAATCACTCCTTCCATGAACTCTGCTCAAATCTTCATGCTCTGACCTCTAGGCTGAGGCGCACAACTTAAAACCAACCCACACACACACTTAAAAGAGAATAATTAGTACACATGATCTCAGTTTTTTAAGAAGTTTTAGGATGCATGCGCTCACTGGAGAGAGAGAGACAGAGCCTGAGAGGGAAAGTGAGAAATCATTCCCCCGGGCTTGGCCCTGTGGGAGTCCAGCGACATAACCTCTACACCAACTGCTGGCCCCACAATCTCAGAATTTAATGACAGAAAAGTGAAATCTAAAGTACATCTAACATACCATTTAAAAGTAGTATTTCTCAGTACTGCAGAAGGTACTACAGGCTATCACGTACTAGAAGAAAAGCAGCAGGAAAAGGATTTCTTACGAGGAAGACCAAAGGCCACTTACTCATTAAGGGAGGATCATTTAGTTGGGGAAAGGCAAGTATAATAAACTAAATTTAAATACATTTTATATTAAGAGAAGGAAGAGTTTTACCCCAGAAATGCGAGGTACAGAATTAAACTTTTACTAGTATAAATAACGCTACATAGAAAAAAGTCTTTACATGTCTTTGTTTTATGCCAGAGGGCATATGCAAGCACACAAGTGAAAAAGAGAAAGACAAGGCGAGCGTCCTCAAAAGAGGAATGGTCACATTGCAATACTTTTCTCTCCAATTCTCCCTCATGGCAGGATCTTGGGTGTGCACTCGTGTACCTAGCATGTCTTTCAAGTCACCAGAGCCAGGACTCCAACCTTTGACTGGCCATGTGGGATCTAGCTTCTTCGACACAGTACTTAACCACTAAGATACAGGGCTATAATTCCTATAGCCAAACTGTGTGGGTTTGAATTTCAGCTCTGTCACTAGCTGAGCTGTTTGAGCAAACATACAATGAAAAAAATTCTTACATATATCATTACTACATTTTTGGATTGCTAAATAAAAAGTGTGAACTTTTTTATGATTTGTAATGTATGTTGTCAAGAAGCATCTCAAGAGGGTCATTCCAATTTATTCAGCAAATCAATAAAACATAATTGAGTCAAAACCACAAGGCAATTAATATTGTTGTTAACTTTACCAAAGCTACAGGTAAAAAGAATACCTCTGTGCTTTAATTTAATTTATTAGCAAGAATGAACATATATATTATTACTTCCCCTTCTATAAATTATGTATTTATTACAGAAACTTTTATGGCTGTGCAAAATTTTATATCATAGAGATATTCTCAATAGTGATGTGAATCTTTTATTACTGCCTACATACATATACCAAAAACAAAAAACTAAAATTAAATGAGTAAAAGAAATTAGAGGCACTCTTTTTTTTTCCTCTGTACTCTAGTATATTCTACTCAATATTAGAGCTTCTCACATGTACCATGTGGTGGTGGAAAGAAAAATGTAATTTTTATAAAGGAGGGGAAAAAGTAAAGAAAAAGAATGAATACCAAGCAGATAAATACACACAGAGTGAGAATTTACGAGAGGTAGAAAAGGGAAGGAATGAGAAGTAGAGAGAAAAAGTTCAAATAGCCCCCAAGGTTCTCTTGGGGACTGATGCTCTCAGAACCACCCATTAGCTACTTAACCATGACTGCACTCTCAACTGCTCTTCTTCGTCTGAAGCTCTCCTTGGCTCAGAATGGGAAAGAGGCAGTGAGGGTGGGCAAAGACTGAGGTTTCGACAGTGGCTAGGACAATCTCACTGGGAGACTAAGATAACTGTGTGACTTTCAACCCTGAACTGGGAAAGGTTATTTATAACGGTGCTATAAGCAAGATGTTAAGAAACACTATAGAAGTGTGATTTTAGGCAGAAGAAAATGGCAGAGCTATGTAACAGATACTAATAGCTGCCTGCTTGGCCGCCATATCCCCCCATCCCACCTTGACTTAAGAGCAGAGTCCTCCATTTGTTCGGGTGTGGCTCGGCCATCCACTTAGCTCAGAAGGAAATCCTGGTGAGTTTAAACCAAACCAATGACCGGGACAAGCAGATGGCATAAGGGTTACATTGCTAGACTCCCATGTAGTCAATAGCAGGTTGATTTTAAACTCATACCCAGCGCATGTGCGTGAGTGCCCAAAATCCCAAGAGGACAATGAAGGAGAAGGGATTGTGGGCTGGCCATCCCCCCTCAGGGCTGATTTCTCACTTTCTGTCTCTCTGTCTTTCGGGTGAGTACACATCCTATTGCAAAAATTTCTCTCAAATAAAAAGTAAACCACACAAATGACCAAGTCCCTTGCCTTCCTCTGGAAAGAGTACACAGCTTTCCCTAACTCCTGTTCAAGACAAACCCAGCCCCTTTCTAATTCCTGTTTGAGGCAAATCCCCTGGATATGTCAGGTCAGCAAAAGACTGTACAAGAGTCACAGACCTCTGGGAACCATGAAGGCAGCTGAGAGAGAAAAGGCTCCCTTCTTTAAAATGACTAAAGAGAAATAAGCAGAGAACGCAGGTCCTGCTGACATCATGGGGTCCTGAACTGACCAACCAGGAAGTCAGCCTATCCTCACTGGATGCACAGGAGATAAATTCTCTTTAACAGTTTAGCAATTTGGACTTCAGACTTTTTTTTAGGTGAAACATTTTAAGTGGCTCATAAATGAAGACTCTCACAAGACCATGATCATCATTATAGTACCACAATGCTACAAAGAGTAAAACTTTAATACCTTCACTGGAACTTAAACATCCTGAAATAATCATCTTGTTTTGGTTTTTCCATCTTCTTGCTGTTTTCCTTATTTTATATCATATAAATGTATCTAGAAATAAAACACTTGAGTTAAATAATTTTCAGTAACGTTAAAAAATTGGAATAAAAATCACTTTTAAGAGGGCTGGGTTGCAGGTGCCCAGGAGTATGCGCCTTGGGCTGGAGCTCCCTAGAAACCCTAAGCCTGGCTGTCCAGTCTTGGGGCAACACTGGGTTCCTAGAGGTGGGCACCAGCCAGTGGTTAGAAGTAGGGCAGCTCAGAAGGTAGAAGATCTCAGCCCAGCATGACACTTCTACAGTGTCTCTTAATATCTTGCTTATAGCACCATTATAAATAACCTTTCCTGGTTCAGAGTTGAAAGTCACACAGTTATCTTAGTCCCCCAATGAGACTGTTTTAGTCACTGTTGAAACCTCAGTCTTTGCCCACCCCCACTGCCTCTTTCCCATTCTGAGCCAAGGAGTTCTTTAGATGAAGAAGAGCAGTTGAGAGTGCAGTCATGGTTAGAGCCAAGGAGAGCTTCAGATGAAGAAGAGCAGCTGACAGTGCAGTCATGGTTAAGTAGCTAATGGGTGTTCCTGCAAATGTCAGCCCACAATGACAGCTGATTCAAGGGTGACCACGGCCCTGAACTCTGTGTCTCCTGCTTTGAGGCTACCAAAGGTGTTCTCTATTGAAAAAGAGAAGAAATTAGGGGAACCAGCAGTTAGCGTAATGGCTATGTCGCTGGACTCCCACGTAGTCGACCGCGGTTCGCGTCCCGGACCCGGTGGCTTAAAACTCACGCCGGGCGCGTGTGCGTGCGTGCCCAAGGTCCCGAGAGGAGAATGGAGGAGAAGGGACTGCGGCGTGACCATCCCCCCTGGGGGGTGATTTCTCGCTTTCTGTCTCTATGTCTCTCTCTGTCTGTCTGGCGAGCGCACGCGCCCTACAGTGAAAATCTCTCCAAAAAAAAAAAAAGAAAAAGAGAAGAAATTAGAAAGCAGAATAAAAAAAGGAAGACAGCCCATCGGCTAGATAATGTTTGTCACAGGAAGCCATGCCAAACTCTGAGGCCTTTTCAGGGCCTCTCCATCTGCCCAGTCACTGGAGGTAGACAGGCGCAGGAAGAAAAGCAGTGAGCCTTGGGGCTTAGGCCAAGAGTGGCTTAAACTGGAAAGAGGCACCATGGAAGAAGTGTGTAGCCAGCTGAAACCGAATGAACCTACAAAGAAGCTGCTCCCTCGGGTGGGTGAGTTGGCAGCAGCCCCACAGGGAGCCACGAGGACTGTGCTGGTAGAAGACCAGGGGGAAGAAGCCAGTTACCTTTGAGGATGTGGCGGTGAATTATCCCAGGAAAAGCATGAATATCTAGAGGCCAGTCAGGGGGCCTTTACCAGGATGCTATGTTGAAAACTCCTTGAGTCCCAAAATCTGTGGCCAGAACCTTTCTGCCTAAACTGGATTTAATCAACATGTCTGACCAAGAGACCACAGCAGAGAGCAAATCTCCACCGCTCAAAGAGAAAAAGCCTTCCTTGAGGAGGTAAGGAAGAACAAGGTCAGGTCTGGCCCTGTGATCAGGTGGTTAAAGGAGCAGGATGCCACATGGCCAACTGCAGTCTGAATCTTGGCTCTGGTGGTTTGTAAATCACACTAGGTACATGTGCATGCATGCCCAAACTAATGACAGAATGGAAAATGGAGTGCATCATGACCATAGGGTGTTTTCATCCTCTCTTCCTCTGGCCAACATGCATACTCTCCAGCAATTAAAAACAAAAGAACAAGATCAGTGTCAGAGGTGAGGAGCCTTGTGATAAGAAGGTCTCTCTTGCTAGCAGAGGGGCAGGCCAGAGCCCACCTTCTACTCTAGCCAGATCTGTGGACAGGCCCCCAGTGTTCCAAGCATCCCGAGCTGGGCCAACCTTTTCTTGCCACAGCTGTGGCATGTATTTCAGCATATGTTCCCCTACCTCAACGCCACCAATTTGTTCACAGCCCCAAGTGGGCTAACAGGGACAGCCAGTATGGGAAGTTGTTTCAGAGCCCCAAGGCCCTCACCTACCACAGAGGTATATGTCTTAGGGAGTGGCCTTTCTGGTACTCTGTGACAAGACTGATACTGACACTTTTAGACAATCTATATGGAATACCAGACCCACTTATAGCCTGTGTATAGGAAGGGCAGCCAAGACCAGTCTGAGTTCAAATGTCACCAGAAGACATACCAAAACCAGGAGCCAGTGATCAAAACCCAGGAGCCTCTTGTGAGAATTCCAGACACCACAGTTGGATTTCAGATACCCCTCATCAGGGGTCAGAGGTCCACACTGGGGCCCATGCATCAGTCAAGACCCAGGAACCCATATTTAGAACCGAGGTTCCTAAGGCCCAAACCCAGACACCTGGACCTAAGGCTAACCACTTGTCCCCAGAACCCAGGCACCTAACACTAGATAGAGTCTCTTGCTTAATATCAGATCCAACTCTCATCCAGTAATGCCTTCAGAATGTGCCTCCTCCTGCCCCACTGACCCTTGACTTTTAACAAGAAAATCTCACTCTCCAGCCACCAGAAGGTGCACCTCACAGATTAGTCTATTTACTGTCTCCCTTCTAAGTCCTTCAGCTCATTCTCCAGGCAGGTCAGGCACCAGCAGATCCATCAGAAGCAGAAGGTGTACTGTGGGCCCATCTGAGGCCTCTGCTTTGGGGAGAAGGAAGGCCTGTGACTTTCTGGAAAAGCCACAGAGGCAAGGAAGTATGGCTGGGTGGCCTGCGTACAAGCTGGGTGATCCTGCGTCCATGTGTGGGCCTCTTTTCCTATGGCCGGAAAAGATCAGAAGCATGACTGAAACAGATTTTCCTTCTAGGATCCATATGCCTAGGAGGGGGAAGTAAGGAAGAAAAAACTGTATGTTAAAACATAGTGAGGGGCTGACAAGTGGCATGGTGGTTAAGGGTGCTGGACTCTCACATGGCCAACTGCAGTTCAAGTCCTAGACCTGGCGGCTTGCTTTCTCACTTTCTCTCTCACTCTGTCCCTCTCTGATCAAATATTAAAAAATAAAGTTAAATAATTCTAAAAAAAAAAAAAATAGTGAAAAGTATAAATCTTGGAGGACCAGCAGTTAGCGTAATGGCTATGTCGCTGGACTCCCACGTAGTTGACTGCGGTTCAAGTCCCAGACCCAGAGGCTTAAATTCACGCCAGGCGCATGTGCGTGCGTGTCCAAGATCCTGAGAGGAGAATGGAGGAGAAGGGGTTGTGGCGCGGCCATCTCCCCTTGGGGGTGATTTCTTGCTTTCTGTCTCTCTGTCTCTCTCTGTCTTTCTGGCAAGTGCACGTGCCCTATAGCAAAAACCTCTCAAAAAAAAAAAAAAAAAAAAGTATAAATCTTGGGGCCAGCAAGCAGTGTGGTGCATAGCCGACCGTAGTTTGAGTCCCTGACCTAGCAGTTTGCTTTCTCACTTTCCCTCCCGCTCTCACTCTGTCTTTCTCTGGTCAAATAAATAAATAAAGTTAAATAAAATAATTCTTTTAAAGAAAAAGCGAAAAGTACAAATCTCAGGACCAGCAAGCAGTGCGGTGCACGGTTCATGTCCCAGACTGGTGGCTTGAAAATCACGCTGTGCACGTGTACCTGTGTGCCCAAAATCTTGAGAGAACAATGGAGGAAAAGGGGCTGTAGGGTGTTCATAACCCCGGGATGTGATTTCTCACTTTCCCTCTATGCCTCTCTCTGGCAAGTGCATTTACTCTATGGCAAAAATATAACCCAAAAAATCATCGTGAGAAAAATTACTTAATTTGATACAATGCATGAATTCAGAACTGAAACATTATGGTATGCTATATTCCAAATAAGAAAACAAAAAGTACCCAAAGAGAAGAAATATTACTGTGTCAAAAACTTTAACCATCTTTACAGAGTGAATTCCCATAGCAGACATAACAATGTCTAACTCTTTAATGACTTAAGTTTTTCACTAGCTTGGACAATTTTTCTTTACAACTCGGCCCATAAAGTCCCATCCATTTGTGCCTGTTGTAAAAACATCAGCACTGTAAATCCAACTGGCCCATTACTGGAGTGGACTAACATTTTCCTGTTCGCCTGACCCGGTAACTTACGCTCTGTAAGTATGCTTGCTTCACACAAGACGTATACTCTAACAGGCAAGCTACCTAACAGTGCTACTGAAGATTCTGTTGCAAATCTTCTAAAGAAGAATCTGTCCTTTTAAATAATGTTTGTGCTGAATTTTAACACACCAGAGTTGCGGAGTAGGAGTTCATATTCATCTATCCACGGAAGAGAGTATTTGTTAACTCATTTCATGAGTGCCTACCACATATCAGGACCAGCTAAGCACAGAGAATAATAGCAATGAACAAAGCAAACATAGTCCTTCTCTTCAGCAACTTAGTTTAGGCAGGGGTCAGCAAACGTTTTCTGTAAAGGGCCACGGAGTAAATATTTATGCTTGCAGGTCATCAGACCTCCATCACAACTACTTGACTCTGCCACTAGAGCAGGAAACCAGCTACAGGCTCTCTGTAAATAAGTGAATATGGCTGTGTCCTAGTAAAACTTTACCGGTGACAATGAAATTCCAATTTCATATATTTCTCCTGAAGTTTATGAAATGAAATGATAGCCATCTTTTTTGTCTCTCCCACTTAGCTTGCAAATCATACAGAAACAGGTAGGAAGGTCAATCAGATTTAGCCCATAGACTGTTCACCAACTTTGGGCCTAGATGTCAACCATTCAATTATTTGTTCATTGCTTTAAGTGCGCAAAGGAAAAACACACATGAGAGTTTAATGAGGAGACATACCCTGGTTTGAAAGATCAGAGAAGCCTTTCCAAGTGACTTTATAGGGTGAAACAAGAGTAACCAACAGAAGGCCAGGAAGAAAAGCAAAAAGCCTTCTAGACAAGTGAATAAATAGCATATGCAAAAGCCTTCAAAGAGGAAGGAATAAGACCAAAGAAAAGCAAGGCACAAGATCACACTGCACAGGGACAGAGAGCAGACCACACAGGGTGTACTACCAGAGACCCTGGTCCTTGATCTAAGAATGGTAAGAAACCATTACGGTGCTTTCAGTAAAAGAGGATCACCATCAGATTTGGATTTTCAAAGACCACCAAGACCACAGGATGGAGAAAGATTAGGAGCATGAATGGATACAGAGCAGAGAGCTGTCACAGAGGCACTGGTAAAAGGTAAAAGAGGCCAACGTGGTGAGCACATGTGAAAGACTGAAAGGCAGGTTCCACTCAAGACGCAGGTTTCTAGTTTCTACAACCAGAATAATGGTATCGTTCATTGAATCAGAAACAGTGAAAACGAGGCATACGTGTGTGCATATTTGTATCTGTGTACAAAATTGAGTTGAGTTTCCTATACAATATCCTAGTACAACTGCTAAGAATCCGTTGGCCACAAGGTCAGAGGCCGGGAAATGATTTGTTTCAATTCCAGGATTCACTTAAGGAATCGTTAACATATAGACTGTAATTGAAACCACAGACTAAATTACCTAGAGAAAGAGTAAGAAACAGTGGTTCTCGGGCTGCCTCATGTAGTACCATGGTTAAGGGCTGTACAAAGGAAACTGGACCCAGATGGCCGACTGCAGTTCAAATCCCAGCCTAGCAGCTTTGGGGAAAACAAATACACCAGGTACCTGTGCTTGAGTGGCCCAAATCATAATGGGATAAAAAAATTGCAGGAGAAAAAACTGTGGCATAACCGCATTCCATAAGCGGAAGGGGGTGTGCTCATTCATTCTCCCTCTCCAGCACGTACACATGCTTTCTGACAATTGAAAAAAAGAGAGAGAAAGGAAGAAAGAAAGAAAACAGTGGTTCTCAATCTTGGTGGCACATGAGAATCACTAGGGGAGCTTTTAACAATTTTGATGTTCTGGGAGCCCCTCCCTAAGCCAATTAAATCAGGATCTCTGGGAGTGGGATTCAAGTATCAGTGTTTTTTAAAGTTCTCTCAACAATTTAAAGTACAGCCAAGGTTGAGAAAAAAAGAGGACCTAAGGCAGCAAGAATAAACAGTAAGGGCCAGTCCATGGCCTGGTGGCGAAAGGGTTGGCTCCCCATGTGGCTGACTATGTGGTTCAAATCCCAGACCTGGCAGCTTGGAAAAAATGCCAAGAGAAACAAAGGAGAAGGGACTGCAGCATGACCACGCCCATGGCCATACTTTCTTTCCTCTCAGTCTCTCTCTGGCAAGCACACTTGTCTTCTGTCCAACTTTTACAAAAAGAATAAACAGTAAGAGCAAGAGATTGAGAGACTAGGTTTCTAGTCCCAGCTAACATATTTCTCTGACCTCAGACTACTTCCTATTTCTAAATACTAGTTTGGATAAAGAGAAAATACATATAACTCACTTAACTATATATCCTCCAGTCCCAAAAACCCAAGCCAAAGTTACAAAACTGAAATATTTCATTCTTTCTCTAGTAGTCTGGCAGGGAGGGAGATGCGGGAAAACATCAACTGATTACCAGTAGAATATATTTTTATCATTATCTTCCAAGGCCAATAACATTTTTAAATGATAGAGTTGATGACACATCAATAATATTTGACAGTACTATGCAGTCTGGAGGCAGTCTAACTGGACGAGTTTTGCTAGATTACACTGTTACTCCCCAGCCGGTAACTACAAGAATATCAAAATAATGGCATGAAATTTAATCTGGAAATTATTTCCTTCAAAATTGTATTGAGTAGACCTTATTGAAACATAAAAATGTAAGTTGTGAGCTAGCCCCATAGTCTAGAGGTTAAGGGAAACAGACCTTGCATAACTAACCCTGGTTCAAATCTAGGCCCTGGCAGCTTGAAAACATATCAGGCGCATGTGTGTAAATGCCCAAAATCCCAATAGGATGGAGACATGGAGGAACAGTGATTGCAGTTCTACCATGTCCTACTGTGGGGTGTTTTCCTTCTCCCTATGTGTGTGTCTCTCTCTAGCCAGTGCACACACTCTAGCAATTGGGGAGGAGGGACAGCAAGCTGGAATTTAAGAATTAGGAGTTATGCATGTGAACACAGAAACAGAAGCACAGGACTCAGATTCAGATCGGAGATCCAGTTTTACAGCTATCACTTAGTAGCTCTGTGACTTCAGTCAAATTTCCTAATCTCCAAGTCTCATTTTCTTCATTTGCGAAATGGAAGTAAAATCAACGTCAGAGTTACTCAGAGATTCAAATGTGAAAATGGGAGGCCAGCAGATTGCGAGAAACTTAAGGCAGCTGGATCCCACATGATCAACCGCTTGGTTCAGTCTGGAACCTGGTGGCTTGGAGAACACACCAGTCACGTGTGTGCACACCCAATATTCTCAAAGAACAGAGAAGAGATTGCAGTGTGGCTATCCCACCTGGGAGGTGCTTTCTCATTTTCTCTATCTCACTCTCTGTCCAGCACACCCGCCCTACAGCAAGAATTATAAAATAAAAATAAATGAACAATAAAATGTGAAAATAGCTACACAAAAAGTATTACCATTTCTACCTTATTTTCCAGTCAACTTTTTTTACTGCCAGAGAAAGAGAGAGCGAGAGAAAACACCTCCAATCAGGCATGGTCATATCACCACCCTTTTCCTTCCATTTCTTCATTTCATCCAAGGTTTGGGGCACAGATGCATACCTGCCCAGCAACCACCAGGGCTGGGATTCAAACTGCAGTAGCCCATGTGGGATCTGAGTCCCTATGCACAGGGATTGACTGCTTGCTACAAGCCAGCTCTCCAGCATTTTGACGTTAACTTTTGATTTACACAATTTGAGGAGTGACTCTTCTATGCTAACAGCAGGGATTCAGAAGGAAAAAACTCATCTTTGTGCCATTGCTTTTCTTTGGTCATAGGGTGCATGCATTTGCCTGAGAGAGATGGGAGAAGAGGGGGAAAGCACCCCCCAATGGGGCATGATCACACTATAATTCCTTCTCCTCCATTCCTCCATCCTGTCAATGTTTGGGGCATGCATGTACACATGCCCAGCATGTTTTTCAAGACGTCAGGGCCAGGATTTGAACCATGGTCAGTTAGGTGGGATCCAGCTTCCCTAACCACTAGCCATGGTGCAGGCCTGCCATCCCTTTTTTTTTTTAATTCATGATAAAGTGTATGTGTACAGAGCTGACAGGTGGCGTGGTGGTTAAGGGCGCTAGACTCCCACATGGCCGATCATAGTTTGAGTCCCAGACCTGGCGGCTTGCTTCCTCGCGCACTCTCTCTCTTTCACTCTGTCCTTCTCTGGTCAAATGAAAATAAATAAGTAAAGTTAAATAAAATAATTTTTTAAAAAGAGTATTTGTACATGTGTGTGCAAGAGAGCTCTCTCATCGACTTCTTTTTTAAAATAATTTTATTTATTTAAATTTACTTAATTTTATTATTATTATTTTAGAATTTGAACAGAGAAAGACAGAAAAAGAGAGAGAGAAAGTGAGAAAGCAAGTTACCAGGTCCAGGACTTGAACCGCGGTCGACTATGTGGGAGTCCAGCGACATAGCCATTATACCAACTGCTGGTCCCAATAAAATAATTTTTTAAAAAGAGTATTTGTACATGTGTGTGCAAGAGAGCTCTCTCATCGACTTCTTTTTTAAAATAATTTTATTTATTTAAATTTACTTAATTTTATTATTATTATTTTAGAATTTGAACAGAGAAAGACAGAAAAAGAGAGAGAGAAAGTGAGAAAGCAAGTTACCAGGTCCAGGACTTGAACCACAGTCACCCATGTGGGGAATCCAGAATGTTAACCACTATGCTACCTGCTGACCCCAAGACCATTAACTTTTTTGTTCCAGTTAGAGCAAGTTTCCTTTCAGGTCACAGTTTAATTACACTTAAAGTCTCTGTTAATAATTCCCACTACAAACTCTTCAGATTTCATTTTTACTATCCAACTCCAAATTTCACAGAACATGTAGACTACAGTAGTACTACAAGTCTATAAGGGTACATTTAACAAACGATAACCAACATTTGTAAACCACTTTTGATTTTTCCTCATTACTTTCCAAACAAGGTACGAGAGCTACGAGAAGACATGACATATATAGACTCCACTTGAAGACCATGGAATAAGATAGTAGGCAATTATCTCCTAAAGTCAGATAGTCAAGGGGCAGTTTCTTCAACCAAAGAGATTCTCCTTCATCCCTCTCTCAATTCTAAGGTTAAAAGTGAAGGACACAGAACTGTAGAGCACTTAGGGAATCTCCTGGCCTCCAAAGCACTGCTGTGAAAAATAATGATCTAGCCATTAATGACAAAGACTTATGGCAATTTGCTAAGTAATCTTTCAAAAGCCTCCTTCATTCAAACCGGTTTGTCAATGGGAAAGAACATTTAATAAATCTGAAGATTTACAAGTGAACTTTGAAGTTTAACATTACAAGAATAGAAATTATGTCAGGTTATAACAGAACAAACGAATTATGGCGAGATGGGAATAAATTTTAAGAGTCTTAGGGAAGATTAGTGCTATAAAAAGAAACTCAAGACTATCTTACTTTTATGTTCCCTTCAAAAAGACTTCTAGGCAAAGGCTACCAGGTACTAGCTTGTTTTGAGCAATTACTAATTTTAATAAGCAACCTGTAATGACCACTAATAAAAAACAAAACATAACTAAGAGTTCTAAAGAGCTCTGACTCACCAGATGCTCAAGGTGCTTTACTGTACAAACCGGATACAGCACAAGTTATTTTGCTAGTAATTTGCTCCTTTCACAGTGAAATGCTAGTGTAGAATATGACACTTTTCTTTGATCTATATCCTAAAACAGTATAATTATTTTGATGAGAAATTATGACACCCAGATTGCCAAGGAAATGAAAATAATACTAGGGCAGATAGCAAGAGCTGAACATTTGGAAGACCATAAACTCCTTCATGAAGTCTAAAATACAGCAAGTCTATGAAGGAAAATAAATTATATTTCAGAAGTGAATCCCTACTACAAAAAGAACACGTACTTTATTTACATTGATAAAACCTGCCAGGGCTTTAAAGTCACAGACGTTACCACCGAGAAAAAGCTGAGCTGAACTGCAGATTACCTCAAAGCACGTTGTTTTGATGTGCTGTGCAGGTTATCATTAGAGTTTGCAGACAAGCTCTTTTAAGATGGTGTAGCCACTGCTCCAACTAAAACATACACACTGAGGAGGGCATCAGGAAAAAAAGGAAAAATCTGCTCAATTCTGCAAGCTGATGGTGCCATTGACAGACTAGGCAAGAGTATGAGAAAGCAAGTAAATTTTAACTCAAAATATATAGTTCAGGTTTGCGTTTAGAAGCGGATAGTCTGGGGAAATTAGTCAACCAGCCCGTGGAAATGAAACAGCGCAAGAACAGGGATGGACTCATATTCAACATCACTTACCAGCAGAATGTTCAAATTTGTGTGCATTCATTCCATTCAGTGAATATTGCTAAGCAACTATTATGTGTAAGTGCTATGGAGGCACTGCAGTGGATGCAAAGAGGAGGAAAACATAAGCATTTCTACACTCAAGAAGCGTACAACCCAGTGGAAAGGCTGACTCAAAATATTCTTCCTGAAAATACATTTGAGGTCTCTAAGAGAAGCTCAAAGTGAGGTAGAGGTTCCTATCTGCAGATCTGGCATTGCACCTCTATTTTGTTTCAATATAACATATGTAGATACAATTGTACCCTAAAACTGGAAATGCTCCAGAGAGAAATGGTTAAAATGCCAGGAGATTGGTAATATTTTACAAATGAAAAAGGATGCCGAAATTTTTAAATAAGAAACAATTAAAAAACGGTGACCAGCTCTTTGGGCACTAAAGCTGCTCCTCAATGCTCCACTAAACGCTACAAGTCCCTTAAGCTGAACTTAAAGGCATGTGACAGCTGCTGATTGGTTAGAAGAATCCACAGGGAAAAACGCACCCCTTGGGTGCATGACATGCATCTTGTGTGTTGAATAGGGGCATAAAGGAAACACTGGCTGCTAGAAGAGGTAAAAGTGAAGAAAATGCATGTGACAGCGTCCTGAGAAGTGTGATGTGGCAAATCAAGACCCACAACCTGTTATTAAGCAGAGTTGTGGTGCAGCATCCATCTCTCCCAAATTTAATTGTTTATGCACCGAACAAACCATCCACAAGCTATCAATACCCCTCTGTCTTAGAGACATCTCACCACCAAAAGAGAATGTAAAGTAACCCAATTCTGAAGAGAAGGGTAATAGGAAAAATACCTTTTAGGTAAACATCGCACTTAAGTAAATATTAGATGAATAAAGAGTACACAACTAGATCCCCTAGGGAATCAAAATTAAAAATCCTTTGACCGGTTGAAAGGTATGTATAATTCTACATCTTTATATGTAATATGAACATCCAGATCTATCAAGAATCTCTCCATCCTCATATCACATATAGTTTCTCATTGCTGTTCTGAGGAGGAAGGTTTACTAAACCAATAAGCCTATGGATGCTAGCAGGGTGGGAAAAAAAGGACACAGGTAAGCAAACACTATTTAAAAAAAAAGAAAGAACTGGTCAAGTAGGATGGATACCTAAAAACATAAATGTCCTCCATTTATCCGCAATCCTAGTCCTCTCTCTAACAGATCTGATTTTCAGAACAAGTATGCAGGTTATTTAAAACTGAGTTATATATAGTCACTTAGCAGCAGCAAAACACTTCTGGCATTATCACAGATGCTAGATCTCTGGGGGAATTTTTTTTAGCAAACAAGCATTTTTCTTCACCAAGAGCCCCCCATCTCTTCCCAAAACAAACATATCGCAGACCAGTTAAATTCTACGCTAACGAAACTGTGGCGATGACATCCCAGGCGTTGTCAGAGCCTATTTTTCATACACCACCACCAGACAGTTTGATGCAGTATTCCTGATTGCTTTTTATCGTTATTTGTAAATACACTCACTAATCCACTAAATTGGGTAATTTACAAACAGGTCCTCTCGGTTATTAGTGGCCAGCAGTCAAGTTCTATTACATGTTATCCTTAAGACAGTTGTCTAAACATTTCCACCCAGGTTAAGGGCTCGGATGGGAAAGAGGGAAGGAGGTTAGCGAAATCTGGATGGGGGCAGGGTAGGAGCTGGGAGAAATCTCTGCATCTCAGCCCTCAGCGACAACAGTCAGTCAGTGCCCACAGAAAACTAAATTCGGCACCTCTTCCTCCTGTTACACTGGCAACAAAGAGGGAGTTTCCGTAACGCTCCCGTCGCCCACCAGGTGCCCAATCTCCTTCCCAGACCAGTTCCGGAGCTCCCGCAGGGGCCTCCGTGTGCGAAGAGGCCGCGGTGCCCGGGGTCGAGGCACAAAGGGGGGATGGGGTGCGAGGCCGACGGGTGAGACCTGGGAAGCGGGCCGTGGAAGGGCTCCGGGACCCGCTGCAACACTTGAACCCGGCCGGGGGGCGAGAGGCAAAAGAAAAGGCACGGAATAGCCAAGGGAGCAGAAACTGGATTTCGGTGGGAGCGATGGAGCCCAAGCTGGGTGTCCACCTCCTGAGAGCACAGAGAATCGTCGGCCGACGGCGGGGGAGACTCCGCCGAAGGGGGAAGAGGGGAGCAAGGCCCGGAAGGCGAGGGAAAGGGGTGCCACCTGGGGCAGAGGAGCCGCCCGCGTTACCTCCACCTGCAAGCGGGCGGGACGGGCTGCTCAGGTGTGACTGGGGGAGGCCAAGTCCGGAAGGGCCCCGGAGAGCTCAGGGCGCGCTAGGGGCCGCGCAGAGGCGCCTGCGGGTCGGCACCTCGGGAGCCAGCGCCAGGGCATCTGCGGGACGCCGGGCAGGGAGAGGCGGGGGGGAGGGGGGGTGTCTCTGGAGTGGTCGGTGGGCTGCA
>NW_006159776.1:924528-925661 GCF_000334495.1 Tupaia belangeri chinensis | reverse complement strand
CCGGAATGAGGCCGGGCCCTTCGGCACGCGTCCGAGCCTGCGCGGCGCCGGGCCTGTTTCTCTGTGGCACCGAGGCAGACCGCGGCACCGAGGCAGACCGCTGCCCCGGGGCCAGAGGGCGTCTGGGGCTGAGGTGCCTCCGAAATTGGGCAGGGTAGCTTCCGGACCTCGGAGGCGCTCGGTGCTTCTCCCTCAGAGCACGCACCACGGAATGTTGATGACTTCTCGCTCTGTGAGCTGCTTTTTTGTCCAGGGGAAAGCGTACACCATAAACCTTCCGTAGAGAAAGGTAGAAGAGTAGAAACAAGCATCTGTCGCTTCTGTACCCATTTTACGGATGTGGGAAACAGTAGGCACACCATCAGATTTGGATTTTTTAAAAATAACTATTTATTTTTTATTATTTATTCATTCATTGATTTTTTAATTTGATCAGAGAGAGAGAGAGGAAGTGAGAAAGCAAGCCATCAAGTCCAGGACTCGAACCCCAGTCGGCCATGTGGGAGGGTCCAGCGCCTTAACCACCACGCCACCTGCTGGTCCCCAGATTTGGATTTTTTCAGAGATCACCAAAACCTCAGTATGGAGACAGATTAGAGAGACACTGGCCGGAGATGACAGAGCCCTTTACTAGGGAGCTGCCAGTGTAGTGTAGAAGGTAAAAGAAGCATCCCATGTAGTCGACAACGGTTCGAGTCCCGGGCCCAGTGGCTTAAACTCGCACTGGGCTTGTGGGCGTCCGTGCCCAAGATCCCGAAAGGAGAATGGAGGAGAAGGGAGTCTCGCTTTCTGTCTCTCTTTCTGTCTTTCTGGCGAGCATAAGCGCCCTATAGCAAAAACCTCTCAAAAAAAAAAAAAAAAAAAAAAAGAAAGCAAATGTGGTACACATATGTGGAAGCACGAAAGGCAGGCTCCATTCATGACTCAGGTTTGCAGTTTATACAGTAGCACCCAAGGTCAAAATTGTAATGAACAGAAGTGGAAGAAAGACAAAAGGTTCTCTAGGTTCTCAAAACTGTGGGGTTGGAGGGGTGGGGTGTGTGTGTGGGGGGGAGCAGCAGGTGGCAAGGCAGTTAAAGCACTGGACACTCCCACATGGCCAAGCACAGCTGGATTCCTGGACCTGCTTTCTC
>NW_006159776.1:918010-924504 GCF_000334495.1 Tupaia belangeri chinensis | reverse complement strand
TTAAAATATATGAATGAATAAATAAAATTAAATAATTATTTTTTTTAAAAAAGCCATATTGGACCTGAACTAAACTTTCTTATACAGGATAGTACTCCCCCCAAGAAAATAATAAACGTGCATTCATTCATATTTAACTGAGAACATACTAAATTTCAGTAACTCATAGGCACTGGAAATACAGAGGTGAACAAAAGAGACCAAGTTTCTGCTCGCTTACAAATTCCTTCTGCTAAATTAATACACTCCTGGAGTGGCAACGAATTAGATTAGATGTCACTACCTTTAAGAAAGTTATGTCTCAAAATCATTAGGAAATAATGTTAGGTGATAATAGTTAAAAGGTAGCAGGACTAAAACTAAAGATCATGGTTAATATTATGAGAATAACATCTTAGGGAGATAGGAGATAGACCTTATGACCCAAGGAGGTCACTGTGTTTTTTTTCCTCTGGTCTGGTTAATGTACAATATACACCCCTTTTACATGTCTCTAAAGAATTATGACTCCTTGCTAACAAGGCAGGAGACGAGGATATTGATCACAGACAGGGTAAAAGCCCAAGATGGAGTCACAGTGGCCAAGTTTTCCTAACCAAAAGCTGGTTAGTTGAGACTCAGCCCTACTGTAGCTAAGGGTAACAGTGTCTATTTAGTAACTAAATGTGTACTATAAGTACAGGTCAGAATAGGGTAGTAAATCATTCACTACCTTGTAACTGTTTTCTAAAGCCCACTTCCTTATCAGAAAGTCAGCGCATTGCTCCTACTCCTAAATAAAAACTCCTGGCCTCTAATTTCTCTTTGGCAATACACTTGGGCCTTCTTCCATTACATTGGAAGCTTTTTTTCCCCTCCCTAAGGAACTTCGCTTGCTGTTCTCTCCTTGTCAGCGTGCCCAGTCTTTGTGAATGATGGACAAGAACCAGCATCGGTGTTGGGTCCGATCACCCAACATTCCCACATCATCTCCCACATCACCGTGTGCTGCTATAAACCTTTTCCATGTCTCATTTTATCTTGTCACAGACTGTCTCAAAAACAGAATCAAATTGAAAAGAAAAAGTGGATTTCCTAAGATGCAAGTGAGTGGGATTCCAGAAAGACCGGCCAAATAAAAGACAAGTTGCAACTATTACTCAAAGTCTAAGCAAAAGAGAAAGAACATGGAATTAAGTTGACTTCATGTGCTTTGAAAGGGAATCTGGAGCCAGACCCATGGCCTAGTGGTTAAGAGAGTCCATCCCACGTGGCCCACCGGGGTTCAAACCATAGCCTGAAGGTGTGAAAAACACTAGGTAAATGGATAGTGGCTGGACCAAACCCTCTGAGGGTTGGGGGGCTGGAGACAACCAAAGAAAAGGTCAGAGAAGGAGGACAATTTCTAGTTGGTGTGTTGGAACACCATTTCCTGGGTCTGTGACTATGGATAAGTTTTCTAAATTTCATTCATTTTTTAAGAATGATTTTTACTATAGGACGGGTGTACTCACTGGAAAGACAGAGACAGAGAGACAGAAAGTGAGAAATCACCCACCAGGAGATGGCCACACTGCAATCCCTTTTCCTTCATTCTCTTCTCGGGATCTTGGGCACACACATACACATGCCCGGTGTGAGTTTAATCCACCAGGTCTGGGACTCAAACTGTGAAAAACTCTGTGGGAGTTCAGCGACAGTGACATAACCATTATGCCATCTGCTAACCCCCCAAATCTCACTCTTCTCTGTGGAATGCTGTTAACAGGGATGATTGTTAACAGGGATGATTGTTAACAGGGATGATATACACACACACACACACACACATGCTAAAGGGCATGTGCACTCACTGGAGAGACAGAAAGTGAGAAATCACCCCCGGGGTGGATGGCCATGCCGCAACCCCTTCTCCAGTCTCCTTTGGGATTTTGGGCACACACACAAATGCACCTGGCATGAGTTTCATGCCACCGGGCTGTAGGTGTCCAGCAATGTAGCCATTCCACCATCTGCTGGTCTGCCCAGCGTGAGTTTTAAGTCACCAGGTCTGGGACTCAAACCGCAGTGGACTAAGTAGGACTAAGTAGTCCAGTGATGTAACCATTATGCCATCTGCTGGTCCCTCAACAGGGGTGATTGTACAGTTTAAATAACTTAAGAAAGCAACTAGAGGGTCAACCACTAGTAAGCACCCAACAGGTACTGCTAGAGAGCATTAAATCTGCTTTTCCTCTATGTTCCTTTTCAGTTATGACCAGAGGGCCCACCGCCATACTACAGAGCTAGTGAATCCCAGTGTTTTGCTGGTAACCATTGGGACATTAAATGGAAGTGAAGAAGTAACTCTTTAAGGGTTCATGTGCCAGCCAGTGGCAAGGTGGTTAAGACAACTGAATGCCACATGGCCTACTGCAGTTCCCCCAGGGGCCTGAGCAACATGAGTTTATGGCCAAAATCCCAACAGGAGAGAGAAATAGAGGAGAAGGAATCACCCATGGGTGGTGGAGGCGCTTTCTTGCTTTCCCTCTCCCCTCCCACCCCCAAGAGCTGTGCCCTCTGGTAACAATTTAAAAACAAAACAAAAAATACCTTAAAGGGGGGGACCAGCAGTTAGCGTAATGGCTATGTCACTGGACTCCCATGTATTTGACAGCGCGGTTCTCGTCCGGGACCCAGTGGCTTAAACTCATGCCAGGCGCGTGTGCGTGCGTGCCCAAGATCCAGAGAGGAGAATGGAGGAGAAGGGATTGCGGCGTGACCATCCCCCCTGGGGGGGTGATTTCTCGCTTTCTGTCTCTCTGTCTCTCTCTGTATGTCTGGCAAGCGCGCGTGCCCTACAGTAAAAACCTCTTAAAAAAATACCTTAAAGGTTCTGGTATCAATTCTGGTTTCCAGTTAGACTGTAAACTCCCTGTGAACAAGGAAAAGTATTTCCTACTTCGTATCTTTCTCAGCTCTTTCAAGTATTTGTTGAATTATTCAATGTAGCCAGGAATAAAAAAATCTTCCCTTGAGATTTTTTTTTTTCCTCTCAAAGCCAGAAAAGTACATCTTGTTTTTAGCTGAGAGAGTAGGCTGAAAGTAAAATTACAGTCTTAAACAAGAAGCCATCTGTCTTCCTTCTTTATAATCAAGGAAAGGGGAGTTGTTTCTCTTAACAGAGTCAATATAGAAGCATTTCTCTCAGATTATAAACATCTTTTTGGCTAGTGCAGTTGTTCCACGTAGTAGCTAGTGCTTATTTTGTAATTAGAGCTGTAGGAGCAGATAAATACGTAACAGACTTAAAAAATGAATTTGACTTTTTTTTTGGAGATTTCGTTCCTAGACATGATGGATGAATATAATTGAGAGGAAGCACCTTGCATTATGCTGGACTGATCTGAACTCCCGCTTTTCTTTTAGGGGTTAATAGAACTGGGAGTACTAAGGTTCTGCAAGGTGCTTTGTAAATACACTCATTATGTATGTATGCACCATATATGCATATGAATGTGATGTTTTAAAATTATACCTTGTCATTAGCATGAGAGGATCTAGCAGCTCTTGCATTGATATTCTGCACCTTCTAAGAACATGTCTTTTTCCCATCTCCCCCCTACACCCAAGGAAGCCTCATAAAGAAGGGATTTAGAGGGGGGGGGCAAATTACTGTTCCTTCACTCTTTCTCATAAACAAGAACACACAGCATTCAGTGAAATTAAACTACAGCAAATTCAGAAATCACAAAAGGGAATTTTTTTTTTCATCCAGCTAATGATGAAGTTACTGATCTCACCCCACCTTGAGAAGTCATCAGGGCAACTCCCCTGGGAAGGGTTAGATTTCTTTTGCTTTTAGTAGAAAGAGGGGAGAAAAAAAGAAACTTATGTAAGAACAGCATCTGCACTAACCAGGATAAAATTATAAGGTCTATCAATCTTGGTGCTGCAGGGTAAAATCGGATCACCAGCTGAGCCAGCCAGAAATGCTTCCCAATGGTCTAGTATTGCATAATTGGCCATGTGAATTTCAGGGTTTCCAGCTTTGGATGGAGGGCTTGATGCTGGTCACTCACTGAGGGAAAACACCCAAGGATTCCAATAAAGCCTGACTCATTGTTCACATGATTTCAGGTTTCCGGATGGCAGAAACAAATGTATCTCTACGTGTTTGTCTACAACTGCTCAGAATAGATAGTCCTCTAATTTAAAAGCCTTGACATTTGATGCTTTGGCTGCGTTATTTACATTTTAACACATACTGCCTTCACAGCCACAGCCCGCAAAAGAGCACATACGCTTCAGCAGAGCTCCAGCTTCCAGATCTGCCTCACAACCTCCTCCTCTGAGCTTTCACATTATCACCCCTGGGAGATGCTCCAAAAGCAAAAACTAATTGTAACCAAGGGCTGTAACTGTTCATTCATTACCAGAGAGGCAAGAGCAGGTCTCTATTGGAAAAGTTAGAAATGTATCTCAGTCTCTGCCTTAAGCCCCCAAGTTAGACACTCCCCCCACCCCCCACCTTTCCTGAACTCAGGCATGTAACAGAAAAAGACAACATTGTTCTCAGCAAGATTCTGGTGACGCATAAATCTTTTGCTCTGCACCTTTCTCTCCACACTTGTAGGTTGATATTTCTCTGGTATTAATTAATAACTCTGGCTTTTATTTATGGTTTTACTTGGGTTTTTTTTATTGCAAGATCAGACAACTTATAAGTTCTCTAAAAATGCTGGCTGAGAACTTACGTTTAAAGGGGTGCAGCATTTCTCTATTTTTCTAAATGGCTTTTCAAAAACTTTGTAGTCATTTGATGCATTCAGCAATTTGTTATTGGCGCCTTCCTATGAGCTAAGCATGTTTGATTTTGATTAGGTAACATGTGTTCAGACATCAGTCCTTGGGGATTTGAGCTGTTTCCAACATCAGACTGGTGTTGGTTTTCATTAGGGAATTGTGGGGTGAGAAAGAAGAGAAAATGGAGGCAGAGTTATGAGTATTAATTTGAAAAGGAGAGAGGCATATTTGTCAAGTAGAGAAATTCATTTATTAAACAGTGTATTTCCTTTATTTAATTAAAAAATTTGTTTTTGTTTTTGCTTTGTATAGGGTACATGTGCTTCTAGAGACAGAGAGAAAGAAAGTGAGAAATCACCCTCTATAGGGGAGGTGACCACACTGCAATCCATTCTCCTCCAGTATCTTCTTGGGGCACACACATATGTCCCTGATATGATCTTCAAGTCCCAGGCTCTGGGACTTGAACCGCACAGTAAATCATGTGGGATCCAGTGCCTTAACCTCCATGCCGCCTACTAGCCCAACAAGTATTTCTTGAGCCACATAGCTAGCTAAATGCCAGAGATCCAAAAACGAGACCCAGCCCTGGCAGTGCAGAGGTACCACAATGCTTTGCAATGCCAGAGGCCAAATGGATGGATATGTGCATACAGGTCTACATGTGCAGGCATGATCCTGGCTGACTGGGAAAGGCTGGGGGAAATCTCTGAGTCAAATCTTGTTCTCTCACTCCCTCTCCTCGTGAAAGAAAGAAAGAAAAAGAGAGAAAGAAAGATTTTAGAAAATGAACGATGTACATTCTTGGCCAGTAAGATTGATTATAGTCTAGCGGACTAGAAAGACATTTAAACCGGGCCAGCCTGTGGCACAGTGTTCAGCTGGCTCAATCTCACATGGCTGACCGCTTGGTTGGAGTTCAGGACTCGGCAGCTTGAGAAACATGCGGGGCATGGTTGTGGCTAAAACCTCAAAAGGAGAGAGAGACGGAGGAGAAAGGATTGTGTGTTACCATTCCCCACGGGGAAGGGTTGCTTACTCACTCTCTTTCTCTCTGTGAACACAAATTTAAAAAGAGAGAGAGAGAGGGAGGAAGGAAGAAAAAGAAGACAGGCAGTTAAACCAAGAATTAGAATATATTAACAGTTTAAATGTAATAAGAGGAATGAGTCTGCATGTCATGTAATTTAGAAGAGGTTCACAGAGATGGATTTATTTTGTTTATTTAAAAAATGCTGCATAAGGGACCAGCAGTTAGCGTAATGGCTATGTCATTGGACTCCCACATAGTCGACTGCAGTTCAAGTCCCAGATCCTGTGGCTTAAACTCACACCAGGCGCGTGTGTGTGCGTGCCCAAGATCCGAGAGGAGAATGGAGGAGAAGGGATTGCAGTGTGGCCATCCCCCCCAGAGGGTGATTTCTCCTTTCTGTCTCTCTGTCTCTCTCTGTCTGTCTAGTGAGCACACGCACCCTATAGCAAAAACCTCTCCAAAAAAAAAAAAAGCTGCATAACATATTTTCCCCTTGTTAACCCTTAAATTTTTTTTTTTTTTGAGAAGTTTTTGCTATAGGGCACATATGCTCACCAGAAAGACAGAGAGATAGAAAGCAAGAAATCACACCACCCCCACCACCCCCCAGGGGGATGGCCATGCCACAATCTCTTCTCCATTCTCTTCTCAGGATCTTGGGCAGTTAGCGTAATGGCTATGTTGCTGGACTCCCATG
>NW_006159776.1:916930-917982 GCF_000334495.1 Tupaia belangeri chinensis | reverse complement strand
TTCTCCAAAAAAAAAAAAAAAAAAAAGGATCTTGGGCACACATGCACACATGCCTGGCATGAACTTAAGCCGTCGGATCTGGACTCGACTACGTGGGAGTCCAGTGACGTAACCATTACGCTACCTGTTGGCTGCAACCCTTAAATCCTTACCTGTATTACACAAATTTCTGCTATGTTACAAATATCTAGAAAAGAGCTGGATATTCGAGAATGTTTCATAAATATTTCTTCAATGAACAAATGAATGTTGTCAATGAGTCCCTACGAATTTACATTTGTAAATGTCTACAATGCCTCAAAGGAAAGCTATCTGAAATATTCAATGACAACTCTTTAAATGCTTTTTTCTTAAACTTTTGGAATAAAATATGTTTATTTTGTAATATTGAAAATATGTAGGGTTTTTCTTTGAAGACACTATATAATCCTAACACATTAGCAAAAGACAGATGAACTACATAGACATTTTAAACTCCTAGATGTAAAATATACTACAAATAAACACAAATTATGAACAGAAAATATATTTGCAAAATCTATATAAAAGGTTTGTTTAATTCACAAGAAGCCCCTATTTTATTTATTTTTATTTATTTATTTATTTTTAATTTGTTATAGGGTATATGTACTCACCGGAGACAGAGAGAAAGAGATGAGAAATCACTCCCCCCCGCCCCCCAGAGAGGGGAGTGATGGCCATGTCATGATTCCTTCTCCTCCCTTCTTCACTTGGGATTTTGGGCACACACACGCACATAGCCAGCATGATTTTCAAGCTGCTGGGTCCAGGACTGGAACTGCTCAGTCAGCTATGTGGGATCCAGCTGCCTTAACCTCCATGCCACCTCCTAGCCCAAAAACTCCTGTTTTAAAAAAATACTAAAAACACTCCACAGATATGGGCAAAGGACATAACAAAGTCTACAGTGAAAGAAATACAAGGACTAATAAAATGTAAAATGCAGCTCCACCTCACCAACAATAAAACCGTCCGTTTAAAGATGAGGAGATACCATTCCTCACCTAACAAACCGGCAAAGATTTAAAGGC
>NW_006159776.1:878784-916868 GCF_000334495.1 Tupaia belangeri chinensis | reverse complement strand
CACAGCATTCCATACACTGTCGATAGACATATATTCCATAGTTACCACTTTCTGGAGAGGAATTTAAGGATTTTTTTAAAGTTATTTTTATTATTATTATTTATTTCTTCCATGGGAGAGAAAGACAGAGATAGAGTGACTGAGAGGCAGAGACAAAGAAAGACAAACACCCCCAACAGGGTTTTCAACCATAATCTACCTCTAGTCCCAGCCAGCCAGGATCATAAGCAATCATGTGCATGCCCCGTGTCCTCAGGGAGGTCCCAGGATACCAAACAAGGACCTTTCCATGTGAGTTCAGTTACTTTCTCACTGCACCAGTGCCTGGTGGTGCCAGGAATTTACACATCTGTATTGAAATGTAAAAGGTTTATCTTTCTTTTTCCTTTTCTTTGTCTCTTTCCTTTCTTTTTAAAATTTTTTGTTTGTTTTTGTCATAGGGCACATGTGCTTGCCGGAGAGAGACAGAGACAGAAAGAGGGGAAATAGGGAATTGCCACACTACAATCCTCCTCCATTCTGGGCACACAGACACACCTGCCCAGTGTGATTTGCAAGCCACCACCAGATCCAGGACTCAAACCTCAGTCGACCATATAGGAGTCCAATGCCTTAACCACCACACCACCTGCTGGTTTCAAAAGATTTATTTCTTTTAACCTGGTAATTCTTCTGGTAGTGTCCAACAGCAAGGCACTTTTATTTTTAATAAGGAAAAATTGAGAAAACTTAAATTTTCATAAATGAAAAACTGGATAAATAACAGAAAACACTATAGAGTTGTTAAAAACTATAAGAAATGTATATTCACTATATGAGCAAGCCATATACGATATACCACCAACCAAAAAAGCAGTTTACAAAACAGTGTAATGATGAAATTCTACTCATGTAAATTGTGTGTGTATGGAAAAGGATTTGAGGACTGTGTACCAATCTGCTAAGAGCAGTTATCTTTGCAGAGCAACAAGGAGTACATGGGAGTAAGGTAGAACAAGATAGAAAAAAAGACACTTTCTGAATTTAGACTTCTGAATTTTTTGTCGCTTTGACAAAATCATGTGCTATTTTTTAAACTTTATATAAATTTTGTTTTAAGAGAGATTTTTGCTACAGGGTGCATACACTTGCCAGAGAAAGAGAGAGATGGAAACAGTGAGAGGGAAAAGTCATCCCCAAGGGAGATGGCCACACCACAATCCCTTCTCCTCCATTCTCCCCTCGGGATCTTGGGCACGCACTCACACCTGGTGTGAGGGGGTTTTTTTGTTGTGGTTTTTTTTGGTTTTTTTTTTTGAGAGGTTTTTCGCTATAGGGCGCGTGCGCTCACCAGACAGACAGAGAGAGACAGAGAGAGAGAGAGAGACAGAAAGCGAGAAATCCCCAGGAAGGATGGTCACACCACAATCCCTTCTTCTCCATTCTCCTCTCGGGATCTTGGGCATGCACGCACACATGCCCAACGTGAGTTTTAAGCCACTGGGTCCGGGATGTGAACTGCAGTCAACTATGTGGGAGTCCAGCAACATAGCCATTATGCTAACTGCTGGTTCCCACACCTGGTGTGAGTTTTAAGACATTTTAAGACGCTAGGTCCAAGACTCTAACTGCAGTCAACTACATGGGAGTCCAGTGACGTAACCATTATCCCATATGCTGGTCCCATAAATATTTTAATAAAGTGACTGTGGAGGGGTTCCTTTTAAATGACTGTCTAATTATGAAGAACACACAAACTGTCCAGAGTACAGAGAACATACTATCAAGTACAATTATGAGGAAGGGGTTAATGCTTAATGGAGGAAATGGTATTTCAGTTGGTCCTTCAACAACAGGTAGCTTTGATGTTTTGTGTTTTGGTTTGGTTTTATTACTTATTTATTTATTTATTTTGACATACTATGTGTGCTCACCAGAGACAGAGAGAGAGAGACAGAGAGAGTGAAAATGAGAAATCATTTTAGCCACACCACAATCCCTTCTCCATTCTCCTCTCAGGATTGTGGGCGGGCACACACATGCACCCAGCATGTTTTTCAAGTGGCCGGGTCCAGGACTCTAACCGCAGAGTTGGCCATGTGACATCCTGCACCTTAACCACCACAGCACCTGTTGGCCCACTGTAGGTAGCTTTGAATGAGTAAAAGTAGGGGGAGAGAAAGAAAACTTGCAAGTGTGAAAGGACTTAGGCCAATGTGCAGGCTTACAGATACATGAGATCTTTCGGATGTTCCAGTTTATTGTTGCATCACACACTAAAGTAAAACTTGATGGATTAAAATAACAACAATCATTGATGATCATCTCTCATAATCCTGGGGACTGAATGGGCTCAGCGAGACAGCTCTGGGGGTGTTCTCAAGTGTTGAGTCAGATAGTAGATGAAGCAGCAGTCGTTCTAAAATTTCCTCACACACATGCCTGGTAGTTGATGCCAGCTGTTGGCTGTCAGCCAGACTACATACGCAGGGCCTCACCGTGTAACTTGGGCTTCCTTGCAGCATGGTGACTAGGTTCCAAAAGTGAGCAAAGTGAGAGAAACAGGCTGACACTGCATTACCCTTTATAACCTGACCTCAGAAAGCTCATAGCTTCACTCTTGCTGTAGTCCCAGGCCCATTCAGATTCAAGGGATGAGATCTTAGATATATCCTAAACCTCTACCTTTGAGGGAAGAAATATCAATGTCACACTGTAAAGACAGCATGTAGTGTGGCTAGACGGTGCCTCAGTCATAGCACTCTGTAACACTGACTCACATGGGAAGGTCCCAAGTTCATGTCTGGAGACCTCCCTGAACACACCAAGTGTACATGTGCCAATGATCTAAAGTTGGCTGAAGCTGAGGTGCATTGCTGCATCTCGACTCTGTTGTAGCCACTTGCCCTCACCTCTCTCGTCTCTCTTGCTCACCGAAGGAAGAAAGAAAAAAAAAAAAAAAAAAGAAAACTTGGGGGGGGGGACATGTGGGATGGGAGATCTTTTCTTTTTTCTTTTTTTGGAGAAATTTCTGCTATAGGGCATGTGAGCTCACCAGAAAAACAGAGAGACAGAAACAGAGAAATCTCCCCCCAGGAGCCATGGCCATGCCACAATCCCTTCTCATCCATTCTCCTCTCAGGATCCTGGGCATGCACGCACATGCACCCAGCATGAGTTTAAGCTACCGGGTCAGGGACTCGAACCACAGGGAGCTACATGGGAGTCCAGGGACATAGCCATTACACTAACTGTTGGTCCCTGGGATGGGAGATCTTGACATGAGCACTTCTGTTTCTCACTGTTTCCCACATTTTCTAAAATCTCTCCTACCTATGCTGCCCTCTGGAATCCATAGGTCTTGGAATTTCCACCTCCTATAGACAAGAGGAACCAGAGGATTTTGAGAAAAGTGGTAACAGACTGAGCTTTTTGCTTGAAAATGATCACTATGATGGTATCTTACAGGGAGGACTAGAGCGAAGAGAGATTAAATAATAAAAACAGTAGGGGCTAAAGCTATGTCCCTACTCATCAACTCCTCTACTCAATTCAGCAAAATGATGCCTAAGTATGATTGACAGGAGTCCTCCATCTTCTTAACCGAAGCATTCAGTCTTCAGAATGCTCTCCATGGGCCTCAATTCTTGTAGAACTGGAGGCTCCTACACCTGGCAGAAAATTACTAGGCCATGGGAAGTAATTGAACTCTTTGAGAATGCCAAGGTACCACTTCAGGGATGCTAACCAATATTTCTCCCACTGAGCAAAGGACATAGGCTCCCTGCAAATCAAGCCCAATTTGACCACCAACTCATTCGCCTCCCAAGCACTCCAATATTTGTCTCCTAGTGTGGTACTGTAGAACGGACGAAAGGTGGTGGTGGAGGGAGGTTGTGAGGGCTGGCTCCATGAGCAAGCCGAGGCTCAGCGACAGTCCTTCCCTGCTTCCCTCGTGTCCTGTTAAAGAGATTTGTGTCAGGCAATGAAAACTGTAGCATGAGCCTGGTTTCTGAAGTTTCTGTCCCTAACTATTATTATTTTATTGGACGAACTGTCAAAATCCACCTGTTCTTTGTCTCAGAACTCCTTTCTTCCTTTCTCATTGGCGCCAGACAGAGTCATTTCCCTTAATACTATGTAATTTAGAAGAGGCTGTGTCAATTGCATAAAATATTTCTAATCTCCATAATTAAGATGCTGCTGGTCTGACAGCTTTGCTCTCTTACTCCCCCTCAGCTAGTTGCAGGGATGTAGACACATTTTAAAAGAGTACTAAAGCGAAAATGACATGCTGTTCCCATCCCAAAGGGCCTGCCCGTGCCTGTTGCCAGACTCCCTAGGCTCCCTCCTGGAGAGTTTCATGTATGACTTCTTTAAAAGTAGAAGAGAGAGAAAGAGAAAGAGACTATGTTAAGGTTCTCAAGACCATCTTCTCTCCATCCCCAGAAAATGGATGTTTTTCACTCAGTTTGGATTCAGGGGAAACCCAGATTCGCAATTCTTATGATCTGCCCTTGAGGTCAATTTCCTGGACAGAGTTTGGCACATAATAGTCACTGAAGACTCTGTTGTAGGTTGAACAATTGAAGGACCAAATTCTGGGGTCAGAGAGAAATTTAGAGGTAAGAAGTAACAAAACATTGGAATGGTGGCAAGGGATTTATTTTAAAGAATTATTTATTTAACTTTAGCTATTATTATTATTTTAAGTTTGCTATAGGGTACATGCGCTTACCAGAAAGAGACGGAGAGAGAGAGAGAGGAAGCGAGAAAGCAAGCCAGTAGGTCCAAGATTCAAACCATAGTCAGTCACGTGGAAGTCCAGAGTCTTAATCACCACACCACCTGCTGACCTCAGCAAGGGATCTTTGAAGGGCATATTGTCCATTTTCCTATACTTTTGGGGAAAAACAAAACAAAACAACAGAAATGTAACAATTCACCGAGACTGCCACATATATAGACAGCACTTTCTTCTTAAGAGTTTGATTATATATTTGGGCATAGCATAGAAAAGTCTTACTTCATCCTCACAGTAATTCTATAATATGACTTCAAAACGTTTATAGGAAAAATGGGATCAAAGTACAAGTTAGTTAGGTGTGAAAAATTTTGAAATCCATGCATAGTTTTTCCATAATACACACTTTTTCATTTACTTTTTCTCATATTAAGTAAAACTTATCACTGTTTTAGAGATTAGTAAAATGAAATACGAAAAATAGTCTAGAATGACCAGATTATGCTGCTCTCAAATCTAGGTTTTTCATAGAACAAAGTTTACCTCTCCCTTGCAGTATGTATATACAGCAGTTGGCCCAGCTAGGGAGTGATGGAATGGCGGTGTCTGCTCCACACAGTCATTCAGGTATCCGGGCTTATGGAGGCTCTAAGATATCTTAGCTGCTTCTCATGTAACTGAAGGCCTTCAATCCTCTCATGGATTATTTACTTATTTTTACTGCTTCAGGCCAGAAATGATAAATATAACTTCTGGTTGCATTTTATTAGCTAGTACTAATTATCTGCCTTTGCATAATCTAAGAAAATGTGGGAGAAACAGATTACGTGGCAAGCATTATTCTCACTGTCATTGTTCTAAGAGGTAATAGTTTGCCCACTGTTTAATTGCGCTTACTTGGCAGGATCGGTACCCAAACCCAATCAGACTCTAGAGCCCATGCTCACAACTGCTGCATTTTCTTCCCATAACTTTGTAATGCTGTTTTGGGGGATAGAAACAGCCATGACATAAGAAGGTAGCTGTAACATACTGAATTCCTTAGCAAAGCAATTTTCTCTCCCATAAAACAGGGACAAAGACAATTCTAATTAGATTGTTGTGAAGACGAAAGCATGAGAAACTTTATGACATAAGGAATCCTCCAAAAATTCATGGAAAATATGTATTATGCTGGCTTGAATGTGGTGCAGTGGTAAAACAGGTAAAATACTGAGGCTGATCCATAGATGGGTTGTTCTGGGTTCATATCCAGAGGCCTCTCCGAGTATGTCTGCCGGTGTGTAGTGACGATCCCTGGCTGGCTGAGGCTGAGTATGGATCCTGTTAAGGAGTGCTCTCTCGCTCGCTCGCTCACTCTCTCTTATGGAAGACATCGGTAAATAAATTTCAAAAAAGGAAATGAGTATTATGAAAATACTATGCTCTGATTTCAGACTTTTTTGGACCAAAATAAACACATACTTTAATTCCATTTTCCATTAATTCCCCCCCCCCCAAAAAAAAAAGTTGTTAGAGAGCTTATGTCCTCACTGGAGAGGCAGAGTGAGAAAGAGAAAGCGAGAAAGTGAAAAAGCACCCACCAGAGTCGATGCTGCAATCCCTTCTCCATTCTCCTCTCGGGATTTTGGGAATGCACCCACACGTGCCATGCATATCTTTCAAACATCCGGATCTGGGACTCAAACCACATAGGCAGCCATGTGGGATTCAACCACTTTAACCACCACACCCCTGGCTGGCCCGCCATTAACTTTTTATGGTACCCTCATACAACACACTCTCCACTAATGTTTATCAAGTCTGAATTCTGATCATTTTTATGTTTCCTGCCTGTCTTTCAGACTTAAGAGTGCCTTCTTAGAATGTAAAGCTTTCTATAGCGAAATCCTTTTGCTAAAAGTTCTAGTTGAAATTTTGCCAGAGGAGACTTTAGTAATCTGATCCCAACACTTCTAGCATTAAGTTCTGATTCTATTACCAGCCGTTTGCCTGATATCAGCAATTTTCTTCATGTGTTGCCAAGCACAACTCATTCATGACTTCAGGGAAAAGAAAAGGATAATGTCACAGTGAAATTAAAAGTTGTGGTTTGAGAGCAGTCTCACATTTAAAAACACTGTAAATGTTGTGCCCTCTCTAGGAAGCAAATGTCAAGCACTCGTAATATAAGGGGAGCCCAGCACCTTCAGGTGTTAACCTATTGAGAAAACCTATTTGTTCATTATGACTCCAAAAACAGATCCTCTATATGATTTTGCAATTATTTAGAAAACAAATATACGGGTCTATTAAAGGGACTGGGTAATAGAAGAAAATGTCTTATTTAGAAGCCTAATGGGCCTTTTTCTCCCAGGAAAGGAAAGGAAATTGCTTCCTATGGGTAAGTGCATAAAGTCTTTCAGGCCCCTGGGTAATTGCTTAGGAGAGTATTGGTACAGATAATTTACAATCTACAAACTAAGGTTCATGATCAAAGTAATGAACTTCCCTGAAGTAAGGCTCCTTTTGCAAAAAGAGCCTGAAGTTCAACACCTTTATTCCTTACTCTGCCTTTCTTGTTAGCGGTCCTGACACACTGGTTACTATTTCAGCTTGTGGAGTCAGACAAATGCGGGCTGGATAACCAGCTCAGCAAATTACTAGCTGTGGGACCTTGTGCAAGTTATGTAAATTCTCTGAACACCTATGTCCTCTTCTGTGACTTTGCATCATGATTATTAAATGAGGGAGAGTGTTTTGCAAGGCTACAGTGATGTACCTGGCATGTTTGACACCTGGAATGACAAAGTTATTATCAGTAATAATTGTTTTCTTAATGTATGCTTTACTTTCAAAGCAATTAACAATTGAAAACATACATTTCAATTTGTAAAAACTGAAATATATGGGGCTAGCCTTGTGCGTAAGGAGCAGGATCCTGCATGGCTGACCATGATTCAAATCCCAACCCTGGTGGCTTCAAAAATACCTGGGGATGGGGCCAGCAGGTGCCGTGGAGGTTAAGGCACTGGACTCGCACATAGCTGACCACAGTTAAAGTCCTGGACCTGGTTGTTTAGTTTCTTACTTTTTTTTTCTCTCTCTCTCTGGTGAGTACAAATGTCTTATAGAACATTTAAAATAATAATAATAAATTAAATGAATAATTCTTTTCTAAAAAGTGCTCTGGGTACATACATATACATGCATTAAATCCTGATGAGCCAGAGGAATGAAGAAGAAGGGATTGTGGCAGGACCATACCCCAACTGGGGGATGCTCTCTCCTTCTGCTCTCTCTCTGGTGAGCGCACATGCCCTCTGGCAATTAAAATATATATATATATACACATACATACATACATAAAATGTATGTTTTGTATGAGCTAAAATTTATGCTTCCTAAAGAAAGTATCATGTTTTACAGATCTCACTGTTTTAAATGTTAAACCCACATTAGCAGTTCAAGTTGTCTCATAGAATGAGTGAATTAAATTAATCCAGTTTTGCTTCTTCATCTTTAGAACCACCGTGTTATCATGGTTTATTTGTCTCTAATGTTTCAACATAGGCTCATGCAGTGATATAATGCCTTAGCGGACCTGAACAGTTCCCAACCACTATGCACTTACTCTCAAAGCCAATCCAACACAGCAGCTATGTCCATACATGTCAGAGTTGACTGTGTAATGAGCAGTGGTCTGGATTAACTTCCATGTAGAATACAATATTTATTAAGAGCTCAGTAAGAAATATTTGGTAACTTGAGGAATGTAAGAAAAAATATATGTAAGTACACACACACACATCCTGTATAATAAGTGTTATATATACATATCATATAACAAGCTCATGCATTTGTAAGTGTGTGTACACACACAGTCACATATTATTAAGATTTAACAATTTCTGGGCTGTCAGGTGGCGTGGTGGTTAAGGCACTGGACTTCCACATGGCCAAGCATTGGTCAAGTCCTGGGCCTGGTGGCTTGCTTGCTCATTTTCTCTCTCTGTCTCTCTTTGGTCAAATTAGAAAGAAGAATAATGATAATAAGTCAATAATTAAATAAAATTTTAAAAAAGATTTAACAGTTTCTTTCTTTCTTTTTATAGGTTTTTGCTGTAGGGTGAGTGCACTTACCAGAGAGACAGAGAGATTGTGAGAGGGAAAGTGAGAAGTCACCCTGTAGGGGAGGTGACCCGGCCACAGTCCCTTTTTCTCCATTTTCCTCTTGGAATCCTGGTGATGCATGTACATGCACCCAGAGTGAGTTTCAAACCACTGGATCTGGGACTCGAACTGTGGTTGGTCATATGGGAGTCCAGTGACATAACCACTACACTATCTGCTGATTCTGTCGTTTCTGATCTCTTTAATAAGGGAGATGACTGAGATGTACAGAAGTAAGAAACACCAAAGAGGCTAACAGGTATGCATGGTGTGGGTGTGATGGCGAAGACGCTAGACTCCCACGTGAACAGCTGTGGTGGAAGTCCCAGATCCTGGCAATTTGCTTTCTCACTTTCTCTACCTCTCTGGTGAGTGTACGTGTTCTATAGCAAATTAAAACAACAACAACAACAATAATAAATAAAATAAAAAAGAAACACAAGATTGTAAGCCTTACTTTATGAGTGGTGAAGCTGGTATTCAAACACAGCTCTGTTTGACTGAAAGCCTAATCTCTTAACAACTCTGCTACTTTATAACAACTCTGTGTTCCCTGCTGACCATTATTACTATTTTGGTATTATTCTTTCAGTTTCTTTCTATATGTACATGAATTTTCTAGATATATGCATGATTTTTTTAAAGAAAATTTGGGTCATGTTGGGTATAATATTCTGTATTCTACGTTTTAAACCTAATGTTACATTGTAAGCATTTCACACATCATTATATAGGCTTCAAAAATATGATTTTCAATAGGTATATAATAGTCCATCAAATGCTTTAACCATAAATGAATGAACAAATCCCCTAATGTTGGACTCCATGTTGTTTTGTTTTCTTTTGTTTCGACTTTGAATAAAGTTCTTGGAAATGCAAATTGCTATACTCTTTCTGAATGTCAACTTGGTAATATAGCTTGAGCCTTACAACCTCTTACCTTCATAACCTCACTTCAAGAAAGGTATTCAGAGGAAACAAACAGAATTGTGGTCAAAGATTTATGAGTAAGGGGACCAGCAGTTAGTGTAATGGCTATGTTGCTGGACTCCCATGTAGTCGACCGCGGTTCGAGTCCCGGACTTGGTGGCTTAAAGTCACGCCGAGCGCGTGCGCGCGTGTGTGTGTGTGTGTGTGCTCAAGATCCCAAGAGAATGGAGGAGAAGGGATTGTGGCGTAGCCATCCCCCCCGGTGGGTGATTTCTCACTTTCTATCTCTCTGTCTCTCTCTGTCTTTCGGGTGAGCACACGCGCCCTATAACAAAAACCTCTCCAAAAAAAAAAAAGATATATGAGTAAAGATTTGCGCACAGTGACAATTGTAGTAACACACCTATGTGCATGAAAGAAAGAACACATTAGCAATGGTTAATTCTTATTTACTGAGTTAGTGATGATTTTTACTTTATTGTATTCATTTCTCAGTATTTTATAAAGTTCTTTTTCTTTTCTTTATTGCTCGAGGGCACTTGTGTTTGTCAGAAAGAGACAGCGACAGAGAGAGGGAAAAAGAGAAATCATCTCCAGTGGGGTATGATCATGCTGCAATTCCTTTTTCTCTATTTCTCCATCCTGTCAGGATCTGGGGCATGCACACACATGCACCTCACATTTTTCAAGCCACCACGGCTAGGAGTCAAACTGTGGTCAACTATGTGGGATCCATCTCTCTTAACCACTAGATAATGGTGCCAGCCCAATATTTTCCAAAATTCCTGTAGAAAGTATGCATAATTTCTGAAACTTTGGGGGGTAAATGTTGTGTATTTAAAAATTTGGTAACTTTTTGGTGAATTATCTATGTATGTCATTGAATCCTGATGCTTCATACACAGTTTGATTTAAATATTTTTTTAACTCGCACTAAAAAATGTCTGGCCTGACCTGGAATGAAATGTCCCTTTATTGTCTTCTTTTATGACACAATGCTCAGCAATTAGTGACTTTATTTTATTTTATTTTTAGTTTTTTGTCATAGGGTGCATGCACTAGCTGGAGAAAGACAAAGACAGAGAGAGAGAGTGAGATGTCACCCCCTACGGAGACAGCCACTGCTGCAACCCCTTCTCCTCCATTCTCCTCTCAGGGCTTTTACTCTATCAATTGTTTGATTGCTCCTCACTTTCCTAGGGAAAAGACATTTATTTATTTCTTCAGATGTTTGATTTTTGTTTTGCTGTGTTTTGTTTTTGCTATAGGGCATGCGTGCTTTCTGGAGACAGAGAAGGCGAGAGAGAAAAGGCAACCCTCCCAGTCTCCTGCTCCCAAGAGGTATGGCCATGCCACAATATCATCTTCTCCACTTCCTCTTAGAATTTTGGGCACACATGCACATGTGCCCAGCATGTTTTTCAAGCCACTGGGCCTGGGACTTGAACTACATTGTCAACCATTTGGGATCCAGCTGTCTTAACCACCAGGACGCCTGGCTTGATTGCTTGTTTTAACAGTATTCAATTCCTTTCTCTGATTAGAAAATTAAAGAGAGAAATAATTAGACATTCCGTTCCATCTAATGGAATATTTTTTTTCATGTTTTAAAAGTGTCTTCTGTGGGGACCAGCAGATAGCATAATGGTTATGTCGCTGGAATCCCATGTAGTAGACCATGGTTTGAGTCCTGGGCCCAGAGGGTTAAAACTCACACCAGGCATATGTGCATGCATGCCCAAAATCCCAAGAGGAAAATAGAGAAGATGGGATTATGATGTGGCCATCCCCTCCCCTGGGGCGTGGATGATTTCTCGCTTCCTGTCTCTCTTTCTCTCTCTCTGATGAGTGCACGCATCCTGTAATAAAAATCTCTCTTAAAAAAATAAAAATGTAGGGAACCAGCAGTTAGCGTAATGGCTATGTCACTGGACTCCCACGTAGTCGACCACGGTTCGCATCCCAGACCCAGTGGCTTAAAACTCACGCTGGGCGCGTGTGCATGCGTGCCCAAGATCCCAAGAGGAGAATGGAGGAGGAGAAGGGATTGCAGCGTGACCATCCCCCGTGGGGGGTGATTTCTCACTTTCTGTCTCTCTGTCTCTCTCTGTCTGTCTGGCGAGCGCACGCGCCCTATAGCAAAAACTTCTCAAAAAAAAAAAGAAAAAAATAATAAATAAATAAAAATGTCTTCTGTGTAGTTAGCTCTTTCCAGGAATTTTGGACATAGTTAGCAATTTTCATCATACGCATACACTTTCTGATTATGCAAACAATGACATATTACCTAGTACACGTCTCTCACTTAGGACTCAGTCTTTTCATCCATAAAATGAGGATTTCAAGTCACTGAGCCATAAAGTCTTAGCCTAGACTTAATCCTCAGGTTAAAGCAAACCAATAAAAGATTGAACATTACCTGGTCTTTCTGGTCCCAGCTCTGAAGGAGAGCATAAACATATCAGCTCTCTGAGTAATAACCTGAGCAAGGACTTACAGTATAGGGGCTTGGTGCAGTATTGAGGGAAGATACTGGATTTAGAACTAAGTAGCCCCAATAATAGGCTTGACTCTGCCATGTATTAGCTGTGTGACCTTGAGCAAGTCATGTACAGTTTTCAGATTCTCTGCCTTGGTATTCTGAAGTTTCTGTGAGTGTCCTGATGTGGATTAGTCTTTGCTTATCCTGCTTGTGAGTGTTGGGATCAATGAATCTGTGTGGATGGTATCTCTTGTTGGTTTTAGAAAATTCCCAGCAACCCAGTATTTGAATATCGCCTCCATGGGAAAAATGATATGCCTCCTGAGAACAGCGTTAACATATATCAGCAAAGAAAGAAAGAAAGACAAAAAATAAAAACAAACAAATGTGGCAAAATTTTGATGATTGTGGAATATGGGTGTTGGGCATATGGTGTTTATAGTAGTATTCTTTACGTTGTTTCTCTTTCATGTGTGCTTAAAAATGTTTCAGAATAAAAATAGAGACAGAAGAATAACAATCACCTGTTTACTTCTCCTTGCGGAGCTTGGGAGCTTTGATGGTGTATATATCAGACCTCTTGTTTTCTCCTTCATGGCTCTCTCTCTTTTTTAATTGTCAGAGGGCTCATGCACTCACCAGAGAGAGGCAGAGAATGGGAAAGCACTCACCAGTGGGGCAAGGTCATGGAACAACCTCTTCTCTATTTCTCCTGTTGGGATTCTGGGCACAGACACATACACGTGGCGTGTTTTTCAACTACAGTGTCTACAATTTGAACCATGGTCTGCCATGTGGGATCCAGCTCCCTTAATCATGAGGCTATGGGGCCAGTCCTGTTTTTTCATGTCTCTCTCTCTCTTCTTAATTTTCTAGAGGGTGTGCACATTGACCAGAGAGAAACACAGGGAGAGGAAAAGTGAGAAAGCACGTCCCATGGGGAATGGTCATGTCATCATGCCTTCTCCTTTATTTGTTCCTCCTGTTTGGATTTTAGGCATGCGTGCACACTTGCCTGGCATGTTTTTCAGGCAACTAGGCTTGAGACTCAAACCATGCAGCTGGCCATGTGGGATCTAGCTGTCTTAACCATCAGGTCACAGGTTGGCCCTCCTTCATACCATATTTTGGTATGGTTGGTCTCATCATACCATATTTTCCATATTTTTACCTCTTGTGATATACTGAGTACTTTCTCCTGATTTATTTTCAGTTCATTTATTCTGTCTTAAGTTATATTTAAGATCTGGGGCCAGTGGGTAGCATGGTGGTTAAGGCAGTGGATTCCTATGTAGCTGACCACAGTTCGAGTTCTGGACCTGACAACACGAAACATGCCGGGCACATGTGCTTGTGTGCCAAAAATCCCACAAGAAGAATGGAGGAAAAGGGGTTGTGGTATAGGCAGCCCTCTGGGAGGTGATTTTTCACTTTCAGCCTCTCTGTTTGTCTCTGCCTTTCTGGCAAGCACACATGCCCAGTAGCCAAACTCTCTGAAAAAAAAAGTTATATTTAAGATATTGAGTGCTTCATTTTGGTTATTATATTGGGTTTTTGGGAATGTCATGACATATTTTTGCACAGAAAAACATAGAAAAATATGTCACGACTTTCCTGGTCATCTAATCATTCCTATGTATAGGCACTCTTTCTGGTTCTTGGTTACTTTTTATAGTTTACTGTTTCTTATATTTTTCTCCAATGAGAAGTGAACTCTTCCCAAGAATTAAAAAAAAAAAAGTACTCCCTTCTTTAACTATTAAAAAAAGAAAAAAAGGGCCAGCAGATGACATAGCGGTTATGTTACTGGACTTGCACATGGCCAACTGCGGTTTGAGTCCTAGACACAGTGGCTTGAGATACTAGGAGCGCGTGTGTGCATGCCCAAGATTCCAGAAGAAGAATGGAGGAGAAGGGATTGCAGCGTGACCATCCACCCTAGAGGGTGATTTCTCACTTTCTCTCTCACTGTCTCTGTCTCTCTCTCCAGCACACATGCCCTAAGACAAAATCTCTAAAAAGAAAAAGATAGAAAAAGGGAAATAATCATAGTTGTTTTAAGTACAGTTGTTTTAGAGTTTGTGTCTCATAATTCCAACATCAGAACTCTGTGAAAGCCTAGTTATGTTGTCTATTTGTTCTGCGGTTTCTAAGGTTTCTTGCTCACAGTACTTTGCACTTGTGCTTGATTATTTTTGACTATGTACTGCTGCTCATTTAACTAAAAAATATATGTGAGATTCTTTGTGGTCTAGGAAGAAGGTATTTTTCCTTTAGAAAGGGTATACATTTAATTCTACTAGGTATTCAAAGGCATTGATACTTCAGGACCATATTAAAATAAATTCAGGGGAACAGCAGTTGGCGTAGTGGCTATGTTGCTGGACTCCCACATGGTCGACTGTGGTTTGAGGCCCGGACCCGGTGGCTTAAACTCACACCGGGCACGTGTGCGTGCGTGTCCAAGATCCCGAGAGGAGAATGGAGGAGAACGGATTGTGGTGTGGCCATTCCCCCGGGGGGTGATTTCTTGCTTTCTGTCACTCTGTCTCTCTCTGTCTTTCTGGTGAGTGCACGCATCCTATAGCAAAAATAAATAAATGCAGAAATTTTAATTTTTTTGATCAAATTCAGTGATGTGATTGTAGGCTGCAAATTTGAGTGAGGGTTAATTTAGTGTTCAAACTTTTCATTCTTCTCCCTGCCTTTTAGGCTCAGCAATGGGGCAGTATTTTTGTAGCCTCTGAAGTGGGGGAGATATATAATCCTCTGGTATCCAATCTTCATTGGAGTGACTGAATCTCTCCTTAGAAAATAAGTCTTGGTCAGGACATAGGCTTTGGTTTCCCTTCCACTTGTCATGTATGGTTATCAATGCTCTGGGAGGGGGTTAAGGCATTGGACTCCCACATGGTCCACTGCAGTTAGAGTCCCGGACCTGGTAACTTGTTCTCTCCCTTTCCTTCTCTCTCTATGTCTCTTTCTGGTCAAATTTAAAAAACAATAATACTGATGATGAATAAAATAAAATTATTTTATTTTCCTGGAAAAATATAATGAGTAAACCTCTTTGAAATCCAACCTCTTTATGTGTAAGATGAGGTTTTACTCACAGAGCTGTGTTAAGTAAAATACAAAAACAGGGGGACTTTATAAATAGTAATTTACGAAATAAACTCTCTGGAACTCTGGGCTATTCGAGTTGCATAGATATTTGTGGATAAGTGAATTTTTCTTTTAGAGGTTTTTGCCTTTGGTTGTGTGCACTTACCAGAGAGAGAGACAGACACAGTGAGAAATCACTCGTTCCCTCCTCGTGAGTATGGCCATGCCACAATCCCTTCTCCTCCTGGGATCTTATGCATGCATGCACACACCCCTGGCATGATTTTGAAGGTCCTGCATCCAGGACTCAAACTGTGGTCGATTATGTGGGAGTCTAGTGACATAACCATTATGCCATCGCTGATCTTAATAATTGAATTTTTCTATGTGTATGTCACATATTTTGTAAGCTTTTCAAAGGATCCAATGACCACCAAAATATTTTAAAAGCAATTGAAAATGGAAGTTTTAAAAAATAAAACAAATACAGAAAGAGGGCATCAGATTGGGCTAGAGTTTATCCATTTGGATGTTGCAGAAATTAAAAAAATCTCCACTAATGATAAAAAATAGTGATTATTTTGTTCAATAAAAACATTTGTTTCTCTGTTTTCTTGTAAACTATAGTTTCACGTGTGTAAAGTACAAGAAGAAGGAAACAATATGTAATCCAAATTAAATGTATTGACTCTAGTTCAAGTTTAGCAACTGCTAGGAAAAGCATTTTGTTCCTCTCACAATTTATCCCTTGCAAATTACTTCTCATGGGTGTACAGATTTTTAGAATGTTAGAGCTGACTAAATCTGTTCAGATCAGGTCACTCAACTTCCTTAATTTACATCTAAGGACACTGAGGAAAGGACAAAGATAAATTTATTATAAGTGCAGCAGATAATCTAGAGACTTTCTGCTAATTAAAATACAGCTTTCATGTAAAAAAACAATATACGAAGAGCTCATCAGAGTTTGATGTTTTTCCCCTTTTTTTCTACAGCATCATTGTCATTATCCTTCAAGGCCTGATCAAATGTTTTCTCTTCTGTGAAGCTTTCCAGGCTCAGATGAGATGACCCATCTGAGTACACACAAACACTTCCTGATATACTACAATTCCTAGTATAACTTTTCAACCCTTCCCACAAAACAAGTCATGCCATAATCCAGGGTCAGAGCAAAAGAAAAGTAGTGGTGAGAAGCTTGAAAATGAATAGGTTTAATTCCAAAGTGGGCAGCAGTTATTCATTCATTCTTTTAGTTATTTATTTGTTTATTTATTTATCCCTATAGGGCATATGCATTTTCCAGGGGTAGAGAAAGAGAGAAAGCCATAAAGGGAAAAGCACCCCAGGTGGGATGGCCACACTATCATCCCTTCTTTATTCTCTTCTTAGGATTTTGGGCATACATGCATACATTCCTGGCATGTTTTTCAAGCCACCAGATCCAGGACTTGAACTCCACAGTCACGCATGTGGGATCCAGCCACCTTAACCAGCACACCACTGGCTAGGCCAAGAATAGCAAGTCTTTGGTGCAACCCACTCTATTCCTCCTTTTTTTCCATCTCAGCTTAATGACCAAAGCACCAATCCAGTTAAATGTTACCAAGAAAATGGAACTTTTCTCCCCTCTGCTGGAAATGGTACCACCTTGAAAGGAGCAGGCCACTAGCTTTCTCATTCCCCAGTTTCAAATTGTAGAGGCTAAATTCCTAGTGAGTGTGCTTAAGAGAGGTTCTCCTTTCCTCATCCAGCTCCCATGCATAAGCAGAATCTCTTTCCTAGGCCTTGTAGGCTGAGAATATTAGGTTCCCAATAGTCCTTGCCCCAGCTTGCTTGACCTGGCAGGCCAAGAAAACTGAGTTCTCAATACCCTTGCCCTAGCTTGCTTATAGTTGGAGCTCTCATGTCAGGAGAGGGAAGACAAGATCAGAGGTTACCATTCTCAACTTGAATCCTGTTCATAAAGGAGGAGGTGACTGTTCTGTACCCATCTTAATAACAGTAGCTCAGAGATTTTACCCTGGGGAAGAGGCAGTTCATAAGAACAAAGAGCTCTGATGCTCTCCCCAAAGAAACTGGCTTTATTTGAAGCAGAGGGTGGAGAAGTTCAAATCTGAAGTTCCTTTTCTTAAAAACATTAGAAACTTTTGTGGTAAGCAGTTAAGAGAAGGCTGATAGCCCCATAAGAATTATAGCTAAACCCTAGGCAACTAGTTTACTGTAGAAAACCAGGGAAAGAAGTAGCTAAAAAGAACTCTTTTGGGGTCAACAAATTTTGTAGACTGAACTCAGGAACTACCTACCTGGGGATCAAATTTAATTGGATCATAGTGTATAGCAATGTCTGAGGACATCGCTGAAAACAATAAAGCAATTTATCATTAAAGCAATTCAGTGGGCTGTCAATTAGTAGGGTCTAACAAATGCAGGCAGCTTAATGGAGAGATCAGGGAAAGAATGAATACTGTCATCTCATGGAGACTGTATGAGTCTAAGGCTGTATATGTCTTCTGAGGAGAAACATAGAGTTCACACTGTGAGGGAAATAAACCTCACTAAGGTAATCCAGGCAAGTCACTGAATAAATAAACAAGCAAGCAAAAAATAACAGCAACAAGCTCTAGGGTAGAGGTGGGGGAATCAATATCCAAAACTCCTACAAAATATTACCTAAAACATCCATACAAAGACATACAAAGAAACAGGAAAGTGTGACCTATACACTGGAAATAAAACAGGCAATAGAAATTGCCTTGGAAAGACTGGTCCAGATGTCAGATTACATGGATAAAATATTCAAGCTTGGCATTATAAATATGTTTAAAAAAACTAAAGAAAATCATACTTAATGAAGCCATACTTAAAGAAAGATATGATGACAAGGTATCATAGAGAATATCAGTAAAGAGAAATTATAAATAAAAAAAGAATAAATGGAAAAATGAGGTCCTAGTTTTGGAAAAAGTAATAATTGAATTTAGAATTTCACTAGGAGGAAATCAGACTGTCAGGAGAAAGAATCATCAGACTTGAGATGGATTAATAGAGATTATGTCGCCAAAGAACAAAGAAAAAAGAATGAAGAAAAAATAAGCAGAAGCTCAGAGGAATCTATAATCCAAGAAGAATAAATGTTAAGAGCTCCAAGTAGAATAAATATAAAGAGATGCACATACATATCCTATAGACATATCATATTAAAAATGCTGAGACATTTTTAAGGAGAAAATTTTGAAAGTGGTAAGAGAAAAATAAGTCATCATTTACCAGTAAGTTTAACAGCTGATTTGTCATCAGAAACAATGGAGGCCAGGAGGCAGTGGGATCTTATATTCAAAACAAAGAAAGGCTGCCAGTCAAGAATCTCATATCCAGGAATACCCTCAGCTTCTTCCAATTTGGAATAAAGGTAAAATTGCTTATCACAGTCTACACAGCCTGCCCACTTGTCTACCTTCTTGAACCACACATCCCTCTAGGAGCTTAATACCACTGACATTCTTTCAGCTTATTCACTTTTGCTACAGGCCTTTTGAACATGTTGCTCCATTTCTCTGGAATATTTTCAGTTCTTCAATTAAATCTTACTCATCCTTAGATCTCAGCTCAAATTTCACTTTCTCTGGGAAGTTTTTATGATCTCTGCCTAAGTAAGATACTACATACTGCCATGCATCTCTCCTTCAGCTCCTTCTTCAAACTTTACATGAGTTGCTGTATTGGATTAATACTTCTATATTGCAAATTCTACAAAGATAGGTAGGAATTGTATGTGTGTGTGTGTTTTGTTTTAGGTTAAAAGGACTGAAAGTCACTGATAATTTTATCAGAGCAATGACACAGATTAGCATGTTTAAAATATCGCTTTAGCTGCTCTTTTAGAAAGTACTGAACATGTCCCTGTGGTAGATGCATGGAGACCACTAAGAATGCTGTTGTAGTATTTCAGAGGAGAGATGATCAAGATGCTCAGATCAGGTCAAGGGAAAAAGATGAAAAGTAGACCAAGTAGAGGTAAAATCAGAGGAAATGAGAATTTCAGTGGGTGGAATCCTAGATTTCTGACTTGCACAATTCAATGCAGTGATTCCATTTATTAAAAATGGGGATAGAGACAAATCAGACTATAGGGGTTCAAGATGGGAGTAGATCATGAATTCAGTTTGAAGTACCAGTGAAATCTCCAAAAGAGATTTTAGGGAAGCAGTTGGTTACAGGATGCTGGAAATCAGAGGAGCTGAACCCACAGATATGCAAAGGCTACCCGGGGAAAGTGTGGCTACCTTGGGGAAAGAATGGCTCCGTTACACCCAGACCAACCACCACTACAGTCAGATTTTCAGCTGTAGTTCTGCTATGACCCAAACCTGGAAATGTTCTTCTGCATATATCTCTAACCTGGTGAATTTCTATGAGACATTTCTTTCTCTGAACCCCATTCTGCAGAATAGGTATACTCAGGCTCCTGATTTTTTTCTCTCTGGTTGTTTTTGTTTTGTTTTGTTTTTTGTTTTGTTTTTTTTTGTACTGAGCTAGTCTTAAAAAGAAATGAAACTTCTAAGAGTTTGCAGTCTGTTACTTTAATTTGGTCTTCTCAGCTTGAATTCCAGAGGAGTTATGCAAGCTGAAGGTGGTTTTTGTTTTGTTTGTTTGTTTGTTTGTTTGTTTGTTTTTTTCTGCTTGCTGGTTAGTTCTCAAAAGTCAGACAGCAAGCCTTAGTCATGCTAATGGAAATCTAACCTTTTATGGAATTAGAGATTTTTCCAGATTAAGGAATTTTTTTTTTTTAAAGAAATCTCCCAAATGAGGCCTTTGTCTCCAAATCTCAGTCATAATTACTGACAAAATCAGGACTGGAACTCTGGCCTTTTGACTGATAGCCCAGTGCTTTTTCTACCCACACCACTCCTGTAGAGTATCTGATTCTCTTAATAGACTCCTTTAGCACCAAGTACCATTCTTGACACTAGAACTGTGATAACCGTTGGTGAATGAATAAACAAATAACAGCAACTGTACTGCCCAATTCTTCCTTTTCCCGGGGGTAGCAGGGAGTAAAGAAAGCAAACCAGCAGAATGTCTTCAAGGTTTCCATACAGTATTATCAGCATCAATGAATGACCTTTGAGACTTCTGCCACCCAAGTAATTCAATCTAGCAGAAATTAAGCCTATAAAGAACTATCATCCATTCCTAGCACAATCCCTAAAGGATACAAATATCTCAGAAGCAGCTAGTGGGATATACTAACTCTGGTCTGTTGTATAAGCAATATCTATGAAGGTGGAAGTTCAAGTGTTTCCAAAATGAGATGTATTTCTGCAGCAACCATAAGCATCTGGTTAGAAACAGAAGGCTATCAGGTAGTCTATAAGTATATTTGTTGAAATGAGTTAGATTTAATTGAATTGGATCCTTCCCGCTGTGATTACTCAAGGGATCAGGGCTTTGGTCTTTCAAAGTGGGAAGCAGGTCCCTAGAGGATGTCTATTATTTTTGCTACAGTGTCTCAATTCACTCTCCTCCTAGAAGGACTCAACTTTACTTCTGGAAAATTCCCCCTCATTCTCATTCTTTGTGGCTTAGGCAAGGTCGAGCCAATTGTAGGCTTCAATGGAGGCCATTGGTGTCAGAGTTGTTCCAGAGACAGTGAAGGATATTTTTTAAAAAAGAATTATTTTAGGGGCCAGCAGAGGGTGTAGCAGTTATGTCACTATACTACCACATGGCTGACTGTGGTTCAAGTCTATACCCAGTGGCTTGAAAGATCACAGGCAATGCATGTGTGTGTGTGCCCAAGATCCTGGGAGGAGAATGAGAGAAGGGATTGTGGCATGGCCATCCCCCCCCGGGGGGGGGGGGGATTGATTTCTCATTTTCTCTCTCACTGTCTCTGTCTCTCCAGTGAGCACACATGCCTTAAGGCAAAAAAGATCTCTCTCAAAAAAAGAATTATTCTATTTAGTCTTATTTATTGTCACTACTCTTTTTAAAATTTGACCAGAAAGAGACAGAGAGAAGGAGAGAGAGGGAAAGTTAGAAAGCAAGCTGCCAGGTTTGGGACTCAAACCACAGTCAACCACGTGGAAATCCAGTAGCCTAACCATCATGCCACCTGCTGGCCTGTGAAGGATCTTTTAAAGACAGATGTCACAGAGACTCTTCTTGCTCTTTACCCTATAGACAGATTAGAAAGTTTGTAGGAACTTGGAGTGTTGCTGCTGTCCTACTGCTACCACAGAGCCCATGGCTGAAACCGTGATGGCAGATGGCAGAACCAGGAGCGTGGATAGAAACTGAATCCAGATGACTTCAATTGAAACCCACATTTACTTGCCAGAAGCAAGCACTGGCTCTGGATTTTCAATTAAGATATGATTCCATAGTGTCCCTTTTGGATTTAGGTTGAGTTTTTCTGCCAGTTGTAATTGAGAGGGTCCTAATTAGTATAAAACCATTTTCCCTCTCACTTCTTAATTGTTTTCCTCTGAACTGTTTTCTGTAGTGCAGGAACACAGACACCCAGGAAACAGGAAGATTGGTTCACTGTGATCTCTGATTTCTCTCCAATGTCTTCCGTAAATGCAACCCAAGATAAGCAAGAAGTGTTTTGAAATTTATTTTAAAACATTTTTGCTAGCAGGTGTGTGTGCTCGCTGGAGAGAAAAAAAAGAGAGCGATAGTGAGAAAGCACCCTCCATGGGGGATGGTTACGCAGCAATCTCTTCTCCTCTATTTCTCCTTTCAGGATATTGGGTCTGGGACTCAAACTGCACAGTTGGCAAAGCGTCTTAACCACCATGCCACCAGCTGACCTGAAAAGTATTTTATCTAAGTGTTGATATAGCTAGTAATTGGTAAAGCCAAGACCATGGCTTGTGATCTTGGATCTAAATACTTTGCCATTTATTTCTCACACTCTGGTTGATATTTGGAGCCACTGTTGGATTATTTTTCTGGCTGCAGCTATATATTTTAGCATTACGTTGTACATCACAGTAGCTGCTACCCTCCTGTGGCTATTAAAATGAAATATAATTAAAATTTTAGTTCCTTAGCCATATTAATCCCATTCTAGGCATGCACTAGTTATATGTGACTAGTGGCTACCATATTAGCACAGATATAGAACATTTCCATTGTCACAAAAAGTTCTATGGGATAGCAGTCTTCTAGAAACAGATTTCCATTTTTGGCCTGATAGGATTTCCCTTTATCCAAGTAGCAAATGAAGCCAATAGGATGATGACAGACTATGAGCTATTTAGTCACCTATCTGTTCCATGTTTTCTAAACCCTTAAGTGGGATTGATAGGGTCTCACTACTCACTCTGGGATGTGTAAATCTGAAACATACTACTTAATAAAGGATGATTAATCTGTTGTCATATCAAGCTTCTCGAACATATTACATAAATAAATATAAATTAAAGTATGCATCTCTCTATCCTCATCCTATCTGTCATACGAGTATATATTTCCTGGGATTTAGAAGAACACAATGTTTTTTCTCGGGCTGGTGATTCATTAAGAATACATTTCTCAATGACATTTTTACAGATCATCATTCGCCAAGCAGGAGCAGACTTCCTCAGTCTCTGGGCCTGTTTTCCTTCCGGATTTCCTCTGGGAAAAAGATCTAAACATTTCAATTCTAATAGGAAGTTAAACTCTCCAGTTGAAAATTTGTAGCAAATATTCAAATTGGGAAATGATCATTATGAAGTAAACCTTCTTTATTGGATAAACTATACAAATGAAAGATTATATCGCCACCTAAGAACCACAGTGAGTTATTCTGTCAGATGGAGAGAAAAACGAATGAACAAACAAACAAACACAGGCTTGCTTTGCTCTGTTGTATGTCAAAGGGAAAACACAGATGAGCAGATAACACCCAGGACTCAGGGTAAGCGTTTCTTTTTGGTTTGACATAGATAGTTTGTGTTTACAAACATTTCTGATTCACTTGTGTGAAATAATTGGGGGAAAAAAAGCACACAATTTTCACAAAATTGGAGGGGGGGGGTGTCAATTTGTAGCTCTACTGCTCCCTTGCTGGGCGGGTAATGTGGTATCAGGAGGTAGCCATGGTGACCATAAAAGTTACTCATGTGACTAACTATGCATCTAATGATGCCCACAATTACTTAATTGCAGGCATGCTTAATGGCTTTTGCCATTTTTGGAGGGTGCTTACTGCTAATTGTAACTGCACGTGGGTATCTACAGGTGCAATCAGATGTAGTCCTAATTTTTACATTTGTGCTGACAGCAGGAGAAAAACGGCCCCTTCTCTCTCTCTTTTTTTTTTTTTTTTTAAGGATTTTGCCTTAGGGTGTGTGCACCCACCAGAGAGAGAGGGAGAGCGTGACAGTGAGAAGTGAGAAATCACCCCCCAGGGAGGATGGTCATGTGACAATCCTTTCTCTTTCATTCTCCTCTTGAGATTTTGGGCATGCACATACACATGCCCAGCATGATGATTTTTCAAGTCACCAGGTCCAGGACTTGAACAATGGTTGGCCATGTGGGAATCCAGCTCCTTAACTACTATACCACCTGCTAGTCCCAATAGCCCCTTTTAAAATGTGAAGTTATGAAAGGAGGACTGAAGCTAGTTTTCCCAAGTCTGGTGATGATAGTTCCCAAGGCTGGTAATGAAAAAACACCCCCCCCCAAAAAAAAAAAAAAAAAAAAAAAACCAAGCCCAAGCCCAAGTCTTTTCATATTTAAGCAGAATAGTTCTGGATTATCAGCTGTCCTGCCAAACTGCAGCCACCTGTCTGTCATCCCTTTTTCTCTGAGGTTCTCTCACATGGATTTCTGTTACTGCTGCTACTGGAAAGGGATTTTTTTTTCCCCATTGTGGTATAAATATTATTATTGTTTATGTTACATTGCTTGTGCTTACAAATACTTTTTAAAAAACCTTTATTTATTTGTTTGTTTGTTTAAGTTTGTCCAGAGAGGGACAGACTGAGAGAGAAAGAGAGGGAAAGTGAGAAAGGAAGCTGCCAGGTCCAGGACTCTAACATTTGTCGGCCATGTGAGAGTCCAGCGCCCTTAACCACACACCACGTGTCAGCCTCCGCCCCTTTTACTTTTTTTAAAGAGATTTTGCTATAGGCTGTGTTGTGTTCACTGTAGCAGAACACGAGGAATCACTTCTCAGGAGTATGGCCACGCCTCAACCTCTTCTCCTCTATTCTGTTCCTGGGATTTTGGGCACGCACACATACATACCTGGTGTGAGTTTTAACCCACTGAATCCAGGACTTGAAACACGGTTGATTCAACATGTGAGTCCAGTAATATAACCATTACGCCATCTCCTGGTCCAGTAATGTAACCATTATGCCATCTCCTGGTCCCTACAAATACTTTCAATACATGGTATGATATATGTCTTCAAATGAATTCTAATATGTAACTTGAGACAGGTAGTTAACTTTTGAAGTTTTCTCATCAGGAGTTAACATCCCCAAATGGCTACATAGCATTTCAAATACTCATCAAAATCTCACTGGAGAGTTTAGTTAGTAGGAAGAACATTAGAAGGGGCCAGGTGGGGATACAGTAGTAAAGCGCAACACTCTGTAAGCAGACCCACATGGAAAGGTTACTGGTGTGCATCTGGAGACTCTCTACAGATGCTGGACACATGATCTGGGCTGGCTGCAGCTGCGGGTGGATCCTGGTATCAAGACACTGTTGGGAGCTGTTAGATCTCTGTCTTTCTGTGTGTCTCTAATTCACAGAATACATAAAGAAACTTAAAAAGAGAATGTTAGGGCCAGCAGGTGGCATGGTGGTTAAGGCGCTGGATTCCCACAAGGCCAGTTTCACAGTTTGAGTCCTGGACCCAGCGATTTGAAAATCAAGCCAGGTTACGTGTGTTGTATGTGTGTGTGCATATGTGCGCCCAAAATCCGAGGAGACTAGAAGAGAATGGATTATGGTATGGCCATTCCCCCCCACCCCCCATGAAGGGTGTGTGATTTTTTTCACTTTCTCTCTTTCTGTCTCTTTGGTATCCAGAAAACACAAGAATCTTATGGCAAAAAACTAAAAACAAACAAACAAACAAAAACCAAAAGAATGTTAGAAAGTGGTTTTGAGTAAGTGAGAAAGGGTTCAAGATCTATGGTTAGTTAGAAAGATAGTAACCCCACTGCTTTTCTGTGAATGAGGTATACGGATCCAGCAAGCTCAGTGGTCATACTCTTGCTGCTTAAGGGATAGGGCTCCCTTGGTGCAGTCTTCTCCTTCATGGAGATGGTGTGACCCTACAAAAGACCTACTGGCCCTTATGTCCACTTTATCATGCTTATGTTACCTGTGGTGCTGAAATGCCTTTGGCAGAGAATGGTTCTTCCCCCAAACCTTATCCGCTTGTAGTACTGTTCTTACACCTGCTGGCTGGTAAGTATTTGTAGCTTTGACAAAATTTGGTCTAAGAACTCAACTGACTTGTAGGTGGTAAGGTGGGGGATGAGTGGACTCTCACCTATGAACTGCCAGAGGCTACAATATTTACCCAAAAAACCTAGCAGTTGCTGAGTGACCAAATTATTCTTGCTCAGTTCAGAACATCTTGATTTTCCCACAACATAGCACCTTTAGGCTTACATTTCCAAAAAGAATAAAATGTAAAAATAAAGTGACTTAGTCTTTTTGAGTTGCTGTAACAAAATACCTTAGACTGGGTAATTGATAAACAGTAGGAATGTTTTGCTTATGGTTCTGGAGACTGGGAAGTCCAAGATCAAACACTGAGTAGATTCGGTGTCTAGTGAGAGCTATTTGCTCCATAAAAGGCATCTTCTTACTGTGTCCTCACATCGTGGAAGGGGCAAACAATCTTCCTCATGCTACTTTTATAAGAGATGGTTCATGAAAGCAGAGCCTTTGTGATCTATTTATCTCCCAAAGGCCCCACCCCTTAATACAACCACTGAGGGCATTAAGTGTCAGCAGATGAATTTTGTGGGAACACAAACATTTGGACCATAGAGCAAGGATATGAAAAAACTATGTAGTTACAGAAGGCCCTAAATGTAGTGTAATTTACATGTTTTCTAGGAATAGAAAGCTTATTCTACTTAAGTGTCTGGTCTCTCTTCATTCACATCTTGCCTAGCTTCTGGCTCTCATATTATTATGCTTTTCCCCAAATGTCATATGCTATCTTTTCCCTGTCTCATAAGAGATGCCGATTAACCCCTCAATTCCTGTATTCCATAAACCATATCAAATATCCACTACGTGTGCTGGGCACTGCTCTGGGCACTGTGGTGACTCAGTGGGACAAATCAATCAGCTGCCTGCCCAGGAGACAATTTTCTCTACGCAAGCCACTTGCTCTACTAATTGTCAACTCTTCTGGTTTGAGGCCTGAGGTACAAGCTTTATCAGCAACCAACCGTGACGACTTGCAAGTAATGAGGTGGAGAAAATGTTGGTCACCAGAACTCTCTGAGGGAGAGCTCTCTATTTGATTAGAAGAAATACTTGGAAATGACATTCCAGGTGGAAGGTGAAGTCCCAGGGGCCTTCTTCATCCAAAAAAGATGTCTGTTGAACTGCTTTGCAGGAGACAAGGAGGGTATTGCTCCTGAGGGAGAGAGAGCAGGGGGAGCGTAGGCAAATGGACAAAGGGAGTGCAGCCTCAAGGTGGAAGGTGTCTGCTGTGCAAAGCAACTCTCAGTGATGATGTGCAAATGTTTGGCAAAATCTAGTAAAGGAATTAAATGTCTCATATGTATAATAACTTTGTGGAGACTGGTGAAGAGGTTGAGTTTAGTCTCTAAACTGAAGCTAAACACTATCTCTAGAATTTTTAGTTTCACAAACTCACATTCTCCCTTTTTTTTTTTTTGCTTAAGCTAATTGGTAGTCTTTGTCTCTCTTTGTCTCTCTCTGTCTCTCTCTGTCGCTCTTTCATACACATATACCTGTCTCATACTGGGATAGAGAAAAACACAGGGCAGAGGCAGGTAAAAGGAGGATTATTCTATCATACTATGATGTGATTATTAGAGAAATGGCATGGTGCCCCGGGCTTGGGCAGCCATGAGTCAGAGGTTGATGAGATGATGGAAATCAACAACTTAAAAGACTGGAGGACAAGACCACAGGGATTGTTCACAGTTCAGGCAAACGATCACCATTCATAGTGTTTGCGCGTGCTGTGGGATTTGAATGAGGCCGAGAATCAAATCGTTGTCCAATTTCCTCAACTGCATCATGTGCCAAGTCTGTTGCTGGAGATCCCAAAGGGATTAAAAGGTTGTTCCCCTCCCATTCCCACCCTTGCTCAAGGGGAGAGATCATTGCAACACAGTAATAAAACTATGGCAGTAAGAAGCTCAGAAAAAGCTGGCAGGTCAGGGAAGGCTTTAGTAAGGATGTGGTCCTTGCTATGAACTTTGGAAGATGAAGAGGAGTGGGAAGATATGTGAGGAAAGAACTCTGAGCATAGGAATTAGTCCGTGTGAAGGGACAGAGGTATAAGAGTATAGGGAAACTGAGGCAGGAGATAAGGCTCTCAAAGATCAAAATGGTTTTGCTGCCATTTGAGGAGTCTGAAACTTCAACTGGAGGTGTTGAGGAAGCATGGGAGGATTTAAAGCTGGTGAAAAACAGGACTAGATTTGACCTTTATCAATGTCTCCCTGGTTTATGTGCCCCTTTTTTGGGTTCTCAAAGTATTAACTTGTCTGTGTTGCAACTATTTGCTATTCCACCCCACCACATTGTGAGCACCTAGGAGAAAGAATTTTATCTGTATGACTAGGACATATTACACTGTCTGGGGGCGGGAGCACATTAAGTGTTCAATCGATTTTTTTAAATTATAAATTTTATTAATAGATGACATGCTTATCAGAGAGCGAGAAGGGAGAGAACTTCCCAATGAGGCATAGTCACGCCACAATCTCTTTTCCTTTATGTCCCCATCCTGTCAGAATTCTATACCTGCACACGTATACACTGCTGGAATGTTTTTCAAGCTGTCAGGTGGGATTTGAACCAGGGTTAGTCATGTGGGATCTGGGTCTTTACACATAGCACTTAACTGCTGTGCTATGGGATGGACCCTCAATGGACTTTTAGTGTATTCAGAAATTAACAATTGAGGGGTAGTACAATAAGACAGAGAAGACTGAGACGATTAATATAATAATATAGAAATAGTGGGGAGGCCAGCAGGTCAAGGCGCTGAATTCCCACATGGCCAATTATAGTTCGAGTCCTGGGCCTGGTGTCTTTAAAATAAATAGATAAATAAGTAAAAAAAAATTTTCTTTCTAAAGAATGGAAGTAGCCAAAGCCTGAAATAAAATTTAATAGCAATAGGAATTAAGAGAAGGGACCATTTTGGAGATATTTGTAAAATAAAATTTATTAGACTTGGTGATTGATTAGTTAGTTGAATCATTGGTCCAGCCCCTTTGCCTGGTAGTTAAAGGAGCCAGATCCCATATACTTGAACTATGGTTTTAATTCCAGTCCCAACAACTTGAAAAACACACTGAGCATGTGTGTATGTGAGCCTACAAGCCTGACAGAACGGAGAAATGGAGAAGAGACTGCTGCATGACCATGCTCCATTGGAGGGTGCTTTCTCCCTCCTGGCTTCTCTTTTTGTTTCTCTCTGTGAGTACACACACCCACTGGCAATTAAAAAAAAGAATAAATAATTTTTATTATTATTATTATTTTCTTTTTTTGGAGAGGTTTTTGCTATAAGGCGCGTGCGCTCGCCAGAAAGCCAGAGAGAGACAGAAAGCGAGAAATCACCCCCCAGGGGGGATGGCCACACCGCAATCCCTTCTCCTCCATTCTCCTCTCGGGATCTTGGGCACTCACGCACATGTGTCCGGCGTGAGTTTAAGCCACTGGGTCCGGGACTCAAACTGTGGTAGACTACATGGGAGTCCAGCGACATAGCCATTATGCTAACTGCTGGTTCCAGAAATAATTTTTAAAGAGTAAATGATCAAGGCTGACCCCATGTTTTTTGGCTTTGGTGACTGGTTCGATCCAGAGACAGTAAATAGAGTCGGAAACATAGGTCTGTTTTGAAAGGGGAGAGGGAAATGATTAATTCTGTGAGTTGCAATAGCCTATGAAAAAGCTACAAGAGATATGTATCAGAATGCTGCTAGATAGATTGTGAACATTACAGACCTAGATCTCTACATGGAGACTGTGGGTTGGAAATAATGTCTACTAGTGACCTTTGAAGATGTTAGAGTGATGTGATCTCATAGGGAGAGTATGTGGGGGAAGAAGACAGAAGGATGGAGGATAGAACCATGAGAAACGCTAACATTTATGATGCAGACATGGAAAGAGTTGCCCTTGAAGGAAGAGATGGAGATGTACGAAGAAAATTAGGATAAAAAATTTTTTTAAAGTTATTATCATGGAAACATTTACTCTTCGTTGCATGTCGATGTACTCTTCCATATTTCCTGGACCCCTGTTTTTAAATGGAACATGTGACTAGTTCTGGCCAAAGGACTATTAATGGAAGTGACAGATGACACACTGGGCTGGCTGAAGCATTTAACAGCTGATGTGGAGATACTTTGTCTTTTCCAGCCTTAGCAACCTTAGAGGACTGTTTGTGATTTGACAGAGCCACAAGGTGGAACTGAATCATGGACTCACAACCGGGAAGACTCAAGAGCACAGAGATGGGGGAAGGGCACTTAATCTGTGACTGCCGTGCAACTTAGCTTATCCGGACCACTAACTTTACCTTGTTGAATTCTATTTTTTTAGAATTATTTATTTAGTTTTATTTATTTATTTATTTATTTGTTATTTTTAATTTGCTCACCTGAGAGAGACAGAGAGAGAAAGTGAGCAAGCCAGCCACCAGGTCTAGGACTTGAATCATGTCAACCATGTGGGAGTCCAGTGTCTTAACTGCAATGCCACTTGCTGCCCCCTACATTTTTCTTTTTTTGAGAGGTTTTTGCTATAGGGCACGTGTGCTCACCAGACAGACAGAGAGAGACAGAGAGACAGAAAGCAGGAAATCACCCCCCAGGGGGGATGGCCATGCCGCAATCCCTTCTCCTCCATTCTCCTCTCGGGATCTTGGGCACGCACGCACACGCGCCTCGCGTGAGTTTAAGCCACTGGGTCCAGGACTCGAACCTCGGTCGACCAGGTGGGAGTCCAGCGACATAGCCATTATGCTAACTGCTGGTCCCTTCTTTTTCTTTTTTGAGATTTTTGCCTTATGGTGCATGTGCTTGCCAGAGAGGCACAGGCATAGTGAGAGGAAAAGAGATAAATCACCCATCCCCCCAGGGGTGGGGGGGAATGGCCATGACACAATGCCTTCTCAATTCTCCTTCTGGGATCTTGAGCAAGAACACACTTGCGTCTGGTGTGATTTTTCAAGCCACGGGATCTGGGACTCAAACCATGGTTGTCCACATGGGTGTCCAGCAATGTAAATGCTATGCCATCTGAATCTGTTAATGCCTAATCCTACATTGCTTTGGCCCACCTTTGATTCACAGGCAGCCTGAGTGGGATAGTTTCTAGGCACAATGGAAAGTTGCTACCATGTATGGCTGTGATTCTCTGCTTCTCTTCCTGAGGTTTTTCTCCTGTTCAGATAGAAATGATCAGAATGCTCAAGGCATTCTGGAGGTGCTGGAGAATTAAGGCTCCTAGGGACAACCACTTGGAGATTGAAGGACACAAATACCTCAGCTTCCCAATCTCTCAGTGGGATGATTCTGGGGGATGTTCCACATGGCTCTTCATGGGGGATTCTTAGCAGGATTGTTCTTGTAGTGGACTTTCTTATTCATTGATACAACTTTTATTGACTTCTCGCTTCCCAGCCTACATTCTCTATTTCACCTGAGTTTCGTGGAATAACTTCCCACTTAAGCCACTTACTCAGTGCCTCGTGTTAGAGTCTGCTTTTGGGGGAGCACAAATTAAAATGGGAAATATCGGGTCATTGGAAAAGTCATGACACATTTTTGCATAGAAAAAACATAGGAAAAACACATCATGACTTTTCTGATGACCCAATAATTACACCAACTACCTCAGAAGCTTTTGGAACAAGTGTATATACATAATTGAATAGAATATAAGACATTATGTGTGGTGGGTACCTCCACATATCCATTATTTCTAATCTTCTAAGTAATCTATTCAGATCCTCATTTTTCAGATGAGAAACTGAGAATAAAAGTCATGGAAAGAATCACCCAAAGGCCAGCCGGTGGTGTGGTGGTTAAGGTGGCTGGATCCCACACAGCCTGCTGTGTGATTTGAGTTTCAGACCTGGCGGCTTAAAAAACACCACCGGGTGCCTGTGTGTGTTGTGTCCAGAATACTTGAGAGGAGAATGAAGAAGAAGGGATTGCGGCATGGCCATACTCCCAGGAGCTACTTTCTCTCTCTATTGTGAACACATGTACCCTATAACAAATTTAAATGAACAAACCAAAACAAAATAAAAACTGAATCGCCCAAGAACAAATAACTAGAACGATCTGAGGTGTGAATCCATTCTTGCCACCAGCATTGTCTTCCCTCTTGTCTCCCACATTGTTTCAGGCGGAAGATTTTTCTCTAATAGCCAGTAGTTTTCCGTCTTTTATTCTTTCATTTTTGAATTGTTCTATTTGCTTATCTGTATTTTGAATGGGAGAATTTCCTGCCAGTTGAACTGCAAGTTGTAAGTAAAAAGGCCCATCTTGATGTGGTCTCCTAGCAACAATTTATGAAACACTTTAAAGCAATTATTCTGCTCAAGCACGTTTCCAAATGTTGAAGCATGTTCATTCACTTCGATCATTAAAAACCCCAAGAACATTCATTGTGTAGCACATAGTTCTGGTAATTATAAGCTCGTCAACAGGTTGCTTAGTGAGCTAAGAGCAAGGACAGGCCACACTCCCCCCAGGAGCCAAGCACTTTGTTTCCAGCCTAGCAGACAGGGCAGACCTGCTCCTCTCCAAAGAAGTCTTCTTTTAAAATTTTTTTTAAAAAAAAGAAGTCTTAATTGACTTGTGGAGAGTGCTGGAAGGAGAAGAATACTTAAACCCAAAATAACCATCTGTAAAAGGTGGAGCCTATGGGAACACACACAGTCCTATGGAGGATTTGCATATCCAAGGTCTCCAAGTGGCTAAGCAGGCAGCTTTCTCTTCCTTCTACTTTGGACTTTTCCCTTAGCATGGAGCTAGAGAATCAGTCATGACCCATCTCCCCTTCCCTAGTCCATTCAAAATGCAGTTCTGCCATAAATTAGACACTTGTGTTTCTTTCTTCTGTTTTCTTTTCTTTTCGTCTTCTTTCTTTCTTTATTTTTTGCCTAGAAATTTTCTTTGATTTTTATCTTTCTTCGAATGTTTTGGAATCTAAGTCTGGAAGGAGATCCTGACTGTGGTGATCACGCTGTAGGGTGAGTGAATAGGAATGCTCGTTTGGCAAGTCAGAGAGTTGTCTATCTGGGCTGTGGTTGTGGCATTATCAGGCCTGACTCCAACTTCACCAGGGAGGAAATCACAGTCAGCAAGATGACATTTTAGATCTGAAGAAGAGAAGATTGACTTTCTTGCTAATCTGGGCAGTTGTTTTTTTTTACTTTAAGAATTATTTTATGTAACTTTATTTATTTATTTATTTATTTAAATTTGACCAGAGAGGGCCAGAGCAAGAGAGGAAGACAAAGTGAGAAAGCAAGCTGCCAGGTCTGGGACTTGAGCCGTAGTCGGCCATGTAGGAGCCCAGTGCCCTTAACCACCACGTCACCTGCTGGCCCCCTGGGCAGTTGTTTCTAAAACTTTATTTTATTCTTTTTTTTTTTTTCCAAGAGGTTTTTGCTGTAGGGCACATGTGCTCATCAGAAAGACAGAGAGAGACAGAGAGACAGAAAGTGAGAAATCAGCGCTGAGAGAACTAAAGGTGGTGATGAAACAGGGCGAGTGGGTAAGACTGACCCTCTCTACTTGGAAATCCTTATTTCTCTGTGGACATGAGGCTGCTGTCTACCACAGTAGTAGTTTGGGCTGTAAATCTGACCCATCATCTGAGGGAGACTCATTCAGATACACTTCAGCTCTGACCTGTGCAGTCCTCTCCCTAGGTAGGGCTGATGGCTACAATCGGCCTTAATTGCCTGGGTTGCCATGTGAGGATAGGAGCAGAAATGAGGCATATTTGTTCCCATAGACTTTAGGGCAAGTCTCTAGATGGAGAATAACAGAATCAGGAGAGACTGGAGGCTGGAATCTACCCCAGACCTTTTGTAGTAGGTCCGCAGTAAGTATCATTCACCAAGACAGAGAGACAGATGGGCCTTAGAGACAGGGAAGTAGGAGGAACAGGCAGAGTGGACCAGAAACAGTGTAGTATGGTACTGTGAACAATTTCCAGACAAAGTGCTCTTCTTTCTCTTTGTTTGAGTGGATTTATGTGACTGGGTGTATTGCTAAAAGGAATTAATGTTATATAGTTAAAGAGGCTTAAGAGCTAAGTTAGTGAGTGTATTAATTATTTCTATGTAACAAATTACTTCTATAACTTAGTGAGTAAAAACTCATATTCATTTCCTCCACCATAATTAATCAACTTAATTTTCACATATTCCCATTTGATCATTTTCTAAAAGTATATTTATATACTTTTAGACCAAGAGTTGACAAATTTTTTTCTTTTAAGAGAGATGTTTTGCTGTCGGGTGCATGCGCTCATTGGAGAGACAGAAAGAAACAGAAAGAAAGCAAGCAAGAAATCACCCGTTGGGGAGATGGTCATGCTGCAACCTCTTCTCTTGGGATTTTGGGTGTGCATGCACATACACCTGGTGTGAGTTTTAAGCTACCGGGTCCAGGGCTTAAACCACAGTCAGCCATGTGGGAATCCAGCAACATAACCATTAGGCCATTTGCTGGTCCCGTTTTTTTTGAAAGGACAACTCAATCTCTAATGAAAATGCTCAACTCTGCCATCGTAATATAAAAGCAGTCATAGACAATATGTAAGTGAATGAGCATGGCTATGTTCTAGTAAGACTTTATTGATTTGATAAAACTAGTAACAGGGATTTGACCAGCCCTCATCATGAGCTGTTTTAGACAGTTGTTATTGTCTTCATAATATAAGTGAAGCCATTTAGCCATTCATGAGCTAAACTTCCAACAATCTGAGGCTGTTTTAAAATTTTAATTATTTAATATTTCACTTACTGTTATTTTCCCAGATCTTATTAACTATGCTAGACTTATGAAGGTTAGGTTCCCATGCTGATTTGTTTTAGTAATGCAATAAATTCAATGCATTTACTGATGATAAAAACACAGACTATTTCTTTACAAGGGGCTTTAAGAATGAATTCATAAGAAAAATATTTATCTACAACCTCATACCATAGCAAAAGGATTAGTATCATTTTCTGTTTGATCAATGAACATTCTTTTGTTTAAAGAATTACTTATTTAATTTTACTTATTATTATTATTTTTGAAATTTGATATAGGGCATGCATGCTCACCAGAGACAGAGAGAGAAAAAGTGAGAGAGTAAGCCGTCAAGTCTGGTATTTAAACTGTGGTCAGTGGTATGGGAATCCAGCACCTTTGACCACCACACCACCTACTGGCCCCTGAACATACTTGTTGATGATTGTATTAACAGAAAGGACAATATAGCAAGAGCAATATTGCAAAAAAATATCACTTTTATTTCCACTCACCTACTGGATATATTTCTAGTGCTTGTCCATTCTCAATTTTTTTTTAAAGTTAATTTCTTTCATGTGTGAGAGACAGAAAGTAACAAAGACAGAGACAGAGTGATAGCACCGACAATAGGAGCTATCCATTTCCAGCTTCGACCAGCCCTGATCATGGGCACATATGTGTCTGTTGTTTAGGGTGGTCTCTGGATGTGCACCCAGAACCTTCCCCTATGGGTCAGTCTTACAGGGCATTGCACTTTACTACTACACTGCTGTCCAGTCCTGCAGATGTGTTTTTATATGGTTGCAGTCATGTGTACTTATTCTTTAAAAATAATTTTCATTTACCATAATGAACACATATTCTCAGCTATTTCATACTTTGAATCTTCAACAGAAATTTTAAAATGCATTTATCCTATTTAGTGGAGACCTTCTATTATTCTAAGGCAACTTAATCCAATTAAATTTTTATTTGTATATTTTCACTTTTTACTAAGAACAAAATTTAAACACACAGAGAAGTTGAAAGAACAGTGTAATAAACACATACTCACCATTTAGATTCAGCAATGGATGAAGTTTTATGATACTTTACGCATGCATAATCTTTCTCAACCATTTGGAATTAAAGAGCAGACCTCACGACATCTCACTCCTGAATACTTCAGCACGTATCTTCCAAAAATAAGGCTAATTTTTTTCTGAAGATTTTTTTTGCTATAGGGCGCATGCACTTGCCAGAGACAGAGAGAGACAGAGAGATGAGACAGAAAGTGAAAAAATCACCTCGGGGGGTGGGGGGATGGCCACACCACAATCCCTTCTTCTCCATTCTCCTCTCAGGATCTTGGGCATGCACACAAATGTGCCCAGCGTGAGTTTAAGCCACTGGGTCTGGGACTCGAACCACGGTCGACTACATGGAAGTCCAGTGACATAGCCATTATGCCAACTGCTGGTTCTAATAAGGCTATTTTTCACATAACCACAATACGTTTATCACACTTAGAACAACTACATCCAGTTTATATTCATATTTCCTTAAATATCCCCCAATAACTTATATAACTGGCTTTTTTGGGGCTAGGATATAATTAAAGTTTGTATATGATATTTAGTTAACTTGTCTTTTTAATTTCTTTTTTTTTTTTTTTTTGAGAGAGATTTTTGCTATAGGGCATATGTGCTCACCAGAGAAACAGAAAGAGACAGAGAGACAGAAAGTGAGAAATCGCCCATTTCCCAGCGGGACGGCCATGCCATAATCCCTTCTACTCCATTTTCCTCTTGGGATTTTGGGCACTCATGCACATGCACCCAGTGTGAGTTTTAAGCCATTGGGTCTGGGACTTGAACCACAGTCAGACATGTTAAAGTCCAGTACCTTAACTACTACACTACCTGCTTACCCTTTCAATCTCTTTTAATCTTCTGAAATAATACTCTGACATTTCCTCCCATCACATTGACTTTTTGAGAGACCAGGAGAATTGCCTTTATTCCACAACCTGGGTTTGTCTGATTGTTTCCTCATGATGTCATTTAAGCTGGTTATTGTACGCCGTAGACTAAATTGAAAAGTGAAGTAGATTCGGGTTAAATCTAAAATGATAAAAATATTTTACCATTCATTCCTATCAACTCTGATTCATTAGACATTGTTTCTTTGTTTGTTTGCTATAGGGCACGTATCCTTGCTGGAAAAAGCCAGAGAGAGAGAAAGATAGAAAATGATAAATCAACCCCCTATTGGGGGAATGGCCACACAGCAATCCCCTCTCATCCATGTCTTCTCTTGGTATTTTGGCCATGTATGTACACACGCCCAGCATGTTTTTCAAGCCACTGGGTATGAAACTCAAACCACACAGTCATCCCTAAGCTTTAACCACCTTATGCTGCCTTAGCCAGCACACCACCTGGCTGACTCGATATTCCTTTATGTAAGTAAAATAAAAATACATTCCAGGTGGCAGGGTAGACAAGATCTGCTTTGGAATGAAAGGTTTTATGGGGGTCTTGGAAAAATGATTTAATTTCTTTGTGCCTCGGTTTCCCCATATGGGAAAAGGGATGGTAGACATCCAGTAAATGTTTGCTCTCTTCCCCTTCTTTGCGGGTTCCTCTGGATCTCGCAAAGCACCACCAGAACAGATATCTCAAGCACAATTGAAGAGCTTGCACTTCCTAAGTAAGACAGCAGCAGCAAGACCGCCATCATTTCTGGGGAGACAGTATCATCATAATGCAATATTAGCTACTGTGATCTTCTATCATTTCCTCCCTGGAGAGTTATGACTGTGGCATTGAGGATTTAAGACCTACAGCCTGAACACTACTTACTACAAATCTCTCACAAAGCTGCTGCAATAAATCTCTTAGAGGAAAGTCATTGCATAAAAAATCCCCAACTCCAGGGAACTAGCCATTTATTTTCCTAGAAAAGGGACTGTGATGAGAGACGCTCCATGCTCCTTTTAACTCCATACAACAGAACCCAACAAAGCATTCATCATGGAAAGTTGAGTGATGGGCCCAATGAGACTAGCTGGAGAAGGAAAATGGAAACAGATGCGCCCCCTCCAAGGCCTGCTCCCTTTCCTACCTTCGACTCTGGGGGATTTCCTTAGTCCTGAGTGGCTGTGCCTAGCACAACTGAGGGTATAGCTCCCAAACGCAAACTATCATTAGAGATGCTGAACCAAGGGTCTACAGCTGGGCCCTATCTACTCCACAGGTTTATTCAATCCACTTAAAAACCTGTATAAAGGGACTGGCAGGTGGCATAATGGTTGAGGCCCTGGACTCCCACATGGCTGATGACGATTTGCAGTCCCGAACCTGGTGACTCTTTTTCTCTTTCTGTTTTTCTCTGGACAAATTACAAAATAATAATGCTAATGAATACAATTAAACAAATGATTCTTTTTTTTTTTTTTTTTTGAGAGATT
>NW_006159776.1:869252-878148 GCF_000334495.1 Tupaia belangeri chinensis | reverse complement strand
CGTGCCCGGCGTGAGTTTAAGCCACCGGGTCCGGGACACGAACCGCGGTCGACTACGTGGGAGTCCAGCGACATAGCCATTACGCTAACTGCTGGTTCCCACAAATGATTCTTTTTAAAGGATCTGTTTAAAAAATGTTGTTTTGTTAATTCCCAACATCAAAACTGGAATATTTAACAAAGAAAGATAACAATCCAGGTTTTGGGTTTTTTTTGACAACAGTGGGCTGTATCCATAGATTCCTACCCCCCTTAAGACAGTGTATGCAGGCTCCAATTTGCCAGAATACCTCCCCTTTTACCTTAATGCCAACCCCCTCCTCCCCACCTCTCATAGGCAATGGACTTTGCGATCTACACAGCAGCCTGTCACCCCGGGGTTTATTCTCTAGCCCTCCATCCCTGTCCTCCATCCCTGTATCGGAAGTGTAGTCACTGAGGGGCCTGATGGTGGCACGACGGTAAAACTCATGCTCTGTGAGGTGGAGTCACGTGAAATGGTTTCCAGTTTTTGTTCAGAGACCTCCCTGAGTACTTTGGGCATTTGCGTGCCCATAATACAGGCTGACTGAAGCCGGGGGCTGCTTATGGTGTTGGGACACTGTCAGGGATGCTATGTCTGTGCCTCTCATTCATAGAATAAAATAAGCTTAAAAAGAAGAGTGTATATGTTGAATAGAAAACACAACTAATCGATTCGACCTAAACTAGGACCTCACATACGTTCAGAAAATATGTCTTTATTGAAAGTTTACTCAGGAAACCAGCAGATGGTGTAGTGATTATGTCACTGGACTCCCACGTAGTCAACTACATACAGTTCGAGTCCTGGATGTAGCGACTTAAACTCATACTGGGTGTGTGTACCTGTGTGCCCAAAATCCCAAGAGGAGAATGGAGGAGAAGGGATTGCAGTGTGGCCATCCCCACTGCAGGGTGATTTCTTACTTTCTTCTGTCTGTTGAACACATGCTCCCTATAGAAAAAAACTCTCTAAAAAAAAAAGTTTACTCAGTTACTTCTTGCATGAGAAAGACTCCCAACAGGGCCTTTTAACCATGACTCAGCCTAAGCCTCAGCTGGCTTGGCTCCTACGCACACAAGTGCACATCCGGCATGCACGGGGAGGCCTCAGGGTGCAAACATGGGACCTTTCCATGTGCCAGCACTGCAGAGCATTTCCTTAGCACTGTGTCACCATCCAGTTCTACATTCAGAAGGTATTTCTAATGTGGCAGCATATAGTAATATGTAATATAATATACTTAGATAATAAGTATAAAAAGTTAAGTGAGTAAATCTGAACAAACAGAAAAGAAAAAAAAAAAAGAGTAGCAAAATCAGAGGGGAGGTCGGAACGAAAGTCTGAGATCCTGTACACTTGCTAATGGTAAGCCACCCATTCCGCACGAGCTGCTGAGTGATGAGAGCCAAGAAGCCTCTCCGCCAAAGCACAAAAGACAAAATAAATGCCTAGTACTGGGAATGAGGAGAAACTTCTCTCCTGTGTAATCCTCAAGAAAATACTTTGTGACAGCCTTTGACAACATGTCTATAAAAGACTCCCAAACAAATTTTTTATGGTCTCTTAAAAATGGTCTCATTTTTTGTAGGCTAATGTCAAAACACCAGACAGCTAGCAAAAGACAAATCAATTTTCTCTGATGGTTTGACTAGATCCAAAGATAACATTTCAAGGGTTCAGAGGAATGGGTGGACTACACATCCTTTAGGCAATTCTTCACAAATATTATGTCCTGCAACTGGAACTTGGATAAAGACTGGACACTTGAAAATTGGAAGTGTCTACCATGGTGTCAACCTGAAGGAGAGGCTGTGTTGTTACTGAAGAAAACAGCGATATGCCTTGACAATTTTCTTGTCAGAAAGGGCTTAAATAAGCCATTTGCAACCAAGGAGCAATGACTTCATGTACAACTATTCTTAAGGGTTTCAAAACAAACAAAACAACAACAACAACAACAAACAAATACTCGCGATCATTATAGGTATGTGACATCTAGGTGGGGCAGACTCTTTGAAAGTAAAATTGTTTGTATTCCTTACATAGAGAGTCAGCAAAAGCAGTGTCAGGATCCACAAAGGGATCAGTTTCGTCCACCTGAGAGAAAATGTGAATGTAGAAGTAAAGGAGAAAATGTTAGATTCGATGAATGAATTTGAAGAGGCCGCTATGCACTGGGCATATGGACTAGACAGTGCCATTGGTATAGCTTGGTTGCCAAATGGAAACAGACTGATAAAGTAAGAGAGACAAAGTCAGGTTTGGCAGGGAAGTAGGGAGCAGCTATATCATAGGCAGGGCTGCCCCAAAGGAAGCAGTGGGTGGGTACCAGGCTGTTTGTGACACTTCAGCTGTAGGTAATTCACTGAATGGCTTGGTGACTGTTCCAGGTCTCTACCTTGCCCTGTCCCACCCAGAGTCACTGGGATAAATTAATGAAGACAAACAACAAGTTTACACTAAGTATTTTGGAGAGTTTGTTGTCCATGTGAAGCCAGCTGGTGGCACAGAAGCAGGCAGTGAAATGTCTCAAAGTCAACTCAAATAAGATTTTCCAGTTTTTATAGGCTAATTCCTTTTTTCCCCCTCTCACTGTCATAGCTTCTTCACTCCCCACCAGATTTAGCATCCCCTTCCTGATATAGATTAACAACCATATCCTTTCAGTGGACTATGACCAAGAGAAGCAGAAAGAAGGGCTTTGACACTTCCTCTTTGGAAAGCCCATCCACATGCTCTGTTTCTTGTGACTGACTGGAACCGGATCCCATCGAGTCGGGAGAGATATCTGGCCCCTTCTGGCATCTCGGAACCCAGCATACTATGTAAATGCATGTGATTCTTTACCAAATTTGAGCAACAGAATTGCATAAATCTTTTTTTTAAGAGTTCTTTCTTTAATTTTCTCCACCATTATTATCATTATTTTTAATTTGCTATATATGCTCACCAGAGAGAGAGAAAGAGAGAGAGAGAGAAAGTGAGAAAGCAAGCTGCTAGGTCCAGGACTCGAACTGCAGCTGGCCATGTGGGAGTGCAGTGCTTTAACCGCCACACCACTTGCTGGTCCCAGAATCACATATTTTAAATACCAAATAAGACAGAAGGAAAGCTTTCTAACTTATTAACAAAATTAATTTTGGGGACCAGCAGTTGGCTTAATGACTGTGTTGCTGGACTTCATGTAGTCGACCGGACCTGGTGTCTTAAACTCACGCTGGGCGCGTGTGCGTGCATGTCCAAGATCCCAAGAGGAGAATGGAGGAGAAGTAATTGCGGCGTAGCCATCTCCCCTGGGGGGTGATTTCTCGCTTTCTGTCTCTCTGTCTCTCTCTGTCTTTCTGGCGAGCACACACACCCTATAGCAAAAACCTCTCTCTCAATAAAATAAAATAAAATAAAATAAAATAAAATAAAATAAAATAAGTTCTGAGAGAACACAAACCTGCCTTTCATTGCCTCTAGTCTTTAGGATGGAAAATATAGCATTTAGAGAAATTAAGATGAAGGCAGGTTTCAAGTTCTTTGTCTTATAGTCTGGAATATGGTTCACCCTTATTGGTGCGAGATACATTCCAAATATGGATGCCTGAAACTGTGAGTAGCACTAAACACAATGTATACTATGTTGTTTCCTATTCATACATACACATAATACAGTTTAATTTATAAATTATACACAGTACAAGATTAATGACAATAATAGAACAGAACAATGACAACAATGTGATAATTTATATATTATACTTTGTTATATTTGTATAACAACTTATGTGAAATGCGGTTTCCTCTGCTTCCTCTCTGTCAAATTCTTTTTGTACTCCAGTTACCTATTTTTGGATCTCAGTTGACTGTAGTAACTGAAACCACAGAAACCAAAACCACAGATAAGGGGAAAACCTACCATATTGTACAACTAAACCGAGTTTTCCTTGGGCATTCTCCTTTTTTTTTTTTTTTAAAGAATTATTTTATTTAACTTTATTTCTTTATTTTAATTTGACCAGAGAGGAACAGAGCGAGAGAGTGAGAGAGGCAAAGTGAGAAACCAAGCTGCCAGGTCTGGGACTTGAACTGCAGTTGGCCACGTGGGAGTCCAGCATTTTTAACCACCATGCCACCTGCCAGCCCCTGCCCATCCTCCTTTTAAGCCTAAGTCAAGTCTGTAAGTCTGTTGCAACAGTAATGGAAAGTGGAGGGAGGATTTTGACTGCTTTTGCATTCTGAAGCTTGAGAGGTTCATTTTCTTCCAGAGTATCTTGGAAGAGAGAATAAAGAGCAACCTCAAGGAGGCTCAGACCGTAGGAGACAAGTTCTAGAGACAGGAGTTTGAGATGCACACTTCTCTCAGCGCACTGATGAGTCCAGCCCAGTCCCAGTCATCCTGTCATAAGAAATGAAATTTTGATCTTAAGTCAGATTTCAGGAACACTCAGAAAAGCCTGTAAACCTGGAAAACCCCCAATTCAGTTGCTCTCTTAACAACTTTCAAATCAACTCCAAACCTTGTCCTTACATGTTTTTTTGACAGAAGTGGACAGAAAAGTTTATGGCTTCAGCGTGAGATGGCCTGGTCTCGTGGATCACTCCTCCGAGGTGGCTGTACTCACCGCTGTCTCCTGTGTGTGATTGCAAAAGCCTTAAACATCTGACCTACCAGACTGTGAACTAAAGAATGCGTGTTCATTCAACTGATGAAGTTTGTGGTAATTTGTCATGCAGCAAAAGAAAATGAATACATATACCTTCCTCTTTCTTTCTTTCTTAGAGGAAATGATTAATTTAATTTATTATTATTATTATTTTTGAAGTTTGCTATAAGGGCACATGCACTCACTAGAGAGAGAGAGAGAGAGAGAAGGAGAAAGCAAACTGGGACTCAAACCCTAGTCAGCCATGTGGGAGTCCAGCACCCTAACCACCATCACCTGCTGGCCCCCTTCAAACCCTAGTCAGCCATGTGGGAATCCTGCACCCTAACCACCACACCACCTGCTGGCCCCCTTCCTCTTTCATTACTCTGGAAAACAGGATGAGAGGGCCCATCCCTCAGCTGTATAGTGGAAGAAAAAGGGAGTCCTGAGAGCAGAGCACCTATACTGCCCTCTGGTGTGCGTCTCTGATACAACAGACATTTGCACAATCCTTTCTGAGAAAGGATCTGCTTTTCTGAATCCTGATGAACTTAACTGTGGAAATACTGATGCCAACGGAGTGGAGGAGTCTTCTATAGAGTAAAGCAGATTCAACGGAATATCTCTATCACAGTCAAAGTCCCGTACAATGTTAGTGAGAAATCTATTGCGCACAATACCAGGACTGAAAAGGAGCTGCTTAGGAAGGACAGCTTATTCAAAACCCCTGACGTCTCCCGCCGTACAGCTCATGGTCCAGAGAGGTGTGCCAGGGAGCACCCCAGCTCTGCCTGGGGGCCTACTCCTCCACTGACTCCAGCCCTGTATGTCTGCTTGACTGAACTCCTAGGGAACAATCTGGCCCCGTCTCCTTGACCAATTACCCCTCAGAGTCCCTCCAAGCTTATTCCAAGTGAGGACAGTGTCCACGCACCCCCTACTTGGGCTTTTCTTTTCTTTGTAAGCCCTCAGGAAGCTCAACTACATCTTTGCACACCTTCCTTTCTTCTTAGCAGGCCAAGGGACTCAGAGCCTCAGATGGCACTAAGAGCTGTATTATTATTTTTTAGGATTTTTACTGTAGGGTGCTTGTGCTCATTGGAGAGAGACAGAAAGTGAAATATTACCCTCAGGGTGGAAGGCCACCGGTAATCCCTTCTTTTCCATTCTACTCTCGGGATTCAGGGCACAAATGCACACATGCCTGGTGTGTTTTCCAAGCCACCAGGTCTTGGACTCAAGCTGTGGAGTTGGTCACGTGAGATCCAGTGCCTTAACCACCATGGCTTAGCTGGTCCTGAGAGCTGTATTTTGAGAATTCTTTTTTTAAAAAAATTATTTATTTAATTTAATGTATTCATTCAATTGTTTTCATTTGACCAGAGAAAGACAGACACACAGAGAGAAGGAAAGTGAGAAAGCAAACCACCGGGTCCGGGACTCAAACCATGGTTGGCCATGTGGGAGTGCCCAGCACCTTAACCACCATGCCACCTGATGGCCCTATTTTGAGGATTCTTGAGGTTACATTTATTCAGCTTTGTGCTAAGTAGGACCTAGACCTGGCACCACTAAAGAGTGTTTCAAGAAGGTGCAAAGGAGCTTTGTGTCCGCATTGAAAACAGATATATTATAGAAACAGTGCTCCACTTCCTCCTATTAATTTAATTGCTATTTTTAAGAGATTGATTGTTTTCATTATTCATAATAGAGTGGATGGTCACACATGTGAGCATGAGAGAGAGGGAGAGAGAGAGGAAAACAGCTTCCTCAGGGTTTGGCTACCCTACTGCCTCTCTCTCCAGTCCTCCAGCCCATCAGATCTTGGGCACTTGCATGTCTGCTTGGCCTGTTTCCAGGCTACATGGGCCAGACATCCGAACCTCAGTCATCATGTGGGATCTGGCTTCTTTTGAGCAGCACATTACTGCTGTGCCATCGAGCAGGCCCAGACAGAGACTGGGTTTTCATGGGCTCTTTCCATGTTGTCATCTGAGATTTGAATCAGGTTAATATGATTTTTAAAAAATTTGTAGATGGGGACCAGTAGTTGGCATAATGGCTATGTCGCTGGACTCCCATGTAGTCAACCTTGGTTCGAGTCCCGGACCTGGTGGCTTAAACTCACGCTGGACGCGCGTGTGTGTGTGTGCCCAAGATCCCGAGAGGAGAATGGAGGAGAAGGGATTGAGAATGTAGGAGAAGGGATTGTGGCGTGGCCATGGCCTCTAGGGGGTGATTTCTCACTTTCTGTCTCTCTGTCTCTCCCTGTCTTTCTGGCATGAGCACATGCCCTATAGCAAAACCTCTCCAACAAACAAACAAATAAAACAAACAAAAAAAACTTTTGTAAATGGTATTGAGGCCCACGGATGGCATCATGGGTAAGGCTCTGGATCTCACATGACCAACTCCATAGTTCAAGTTCCAGACCTGGTGGCTTGAAAAACATGCTGGGCACATGTGTGTGCATGCCCCAAATCCCACAACCACACTACTCTACCCTCATTACTATTAATAAAAATAACCCACTCTTTATTAACTCAATTAAGAGGAAAATGGAGGAGAGGAATTGTGATGTGACCACCCCCCATCCCCCCAGGAGGTCTTTCTCACTTTCCTTCTTTCTCTGTCTCTCTCTGGTGAGCATGCACATCCTATGGCAAACATCTAAAAAAAAAAAATGTTGTAGATGGTATTATTTATTTATTTGCTAGAGGGCACATGTGCTTGCCAGAAAGACAGAGTCACAAAAAGAGAGAAAGGAGAAAGTACCACTCCGATGGGATGTGGTCACACTGCAATGCCTTCTCCATTTTTCCATCTGGTTGGGATTTGGGGCATACAAATGCAGGTGCCTGGCATATTTTTCAAGCTGCTGGGGTGGGGATTCGAACCACAGTCAGCTATGTGGGATCCAGCTCCCTTGACCACTAGGCCACAGGGCTGGGCCTTATTTATTTTTAAATAAACTTCTTCACAACAGTTTTAGATTTACAGAAAAATTTGAAGGTGGTGTAGAGAGGTCCCATATATGCTCCATATGCAGCTTTTTCTTTTATTAACATCTGCCGTTAGTGTGGTATGTTTGTTACAGTTAATAAACTCATAATGATACCTTATTGTTAATGAAAGTTCATACTTCATTCAGATTTCCTCTGTTCCCTACCCCCTCCCCAGGGTCTTTGTTTCTGCTTTAAGAGTTCATCCAAAGTACTATATTAATTTTAGTGGCATGTTTCCTTAGGCTCTTCTGGATAGGATTTCTGTGTATTGGATGACCTTGAAAGTTTTGACCCTTTCTGACTTTCCGTATTTTTAATGACCTTGAAAGTTTTGAAAAATATTGGTCAGATAATTTGTAGAATACCCTTTAATTAGGATTTGTCTAATCTCATGATTAAACTGGGGTTATGTATTTTGGGGAGGAAAACCAGAGTTTAAATTTAATGACATTTTCACTATATCACGTTAAGGTACATCACTGTTGATGTTAACCTAGATTGCCTGGCTGAGTTTCTGTTTGTCAGGTTTTTTACTCAAGTTCCTCCGAGGGGAAAACCCTCTCTTCATACTCTACCCTCTGGAAAAAAGTCGTTAAGTCCACACTTAAAGATTGGGACTGTGTCCTACCTCCTTAAGGGCAGAACAGCTACAGAAACTATTTGCGGTTCCTCCGCAAAGGAGATTCATTTCCTCTCCCCAATGTATTCATTTATTTAATCGCTTATTTCTGTTAGCATGCACACAAAGAGAGTTTTTTTATATTTTGGATTACAATTCATACTATTTTTATTGATTTTTTTTTGCTCTATATACTCTTATTTTAAATTTGTTTTTTACAATATATTTTTTGTGGTCTCAATGAGGTGATGTGGAGGTGCCGTTTGGCCAGGACCTACGATCTCATATACTGGGAGCCCTTCCTGCCACACCATTCCATGTCTAGGTCCCTGAGAGAGGGAACTTCAGATGACAAGGCAAGGCAAGGGGACCCTCCTTTATCATTGGAGCTATGCCTGGCCTCTGTCAAATATAATTTGACAGAATTTGAATTTCATAATGGAATGAATTTCATAAATGGAATGAAAATATGATTCTTTTAAAACTGTAGAATAAACACATGTCAAAGATGTTATTTAACAAACTATTTAGTGATGGGCCCCGTAAGATGGTGTATTAGTCAGGGTTCTCTAGATAAACAGAACCACTCGCATGTATATATATATATATATATA
>NW_006159776.1:843562-864836 GCF_000334495.1 Tupaia belangeri chinensis | reverse complement strand
CTTCAAAATATCATGTTTTGTAAATTTTTTTGAAGAGGTTTTTGCTATAGGGTGCCTGTGTTCACAAGAAAGACAGAGAGAGACAGATAGAAAGCAAGAAATCACCCCCCACCCCCAGGGGTGATGATCACTCCGCAATCCCTTCTCCTCCATTCTCCTCTCAGGATCCTGGGCACTCACACACACACACCCAGTGTGAGGTTAAGCTACTGGGTCCAGGAATCGAACCGCATTGACTACATGGGAATACAACGACATAGCCATTATACCAACTGCCGGTCCCCAAAATAGCATGTTTTTTATGTTGTGCTATTCTTAGAAAAAGTAAAATTGGCATATGTGAAATTGCACATTTCAGTGATTTTAATAGTAGAAATCTTGGAAACTCCAAATAAACATCAAACAACAGAGAAAGTCTTAAGCTGTAAGACAGTCACACACATATATATATATACACACACACACACACACACATATACATATATAGACACACATATATATACACACACAGTCATGTGCTGCATAATGACACTTCAGTCAACAGTGAGCAGCATACCTGAAGATGGCCCCATACGTCATGACGGAGTTGAAAGATTCCTATTGCCCAGCGACTTTGCAGCCTTCATTTCACAGTGCATTACTGTGAATGCATTACTCGTGTTTGTCGTGCTGCTGGTGTACACAAACCTACCATGTTGACAGTTGTATGAAACTACAGCACACAGTATAATGTACAGTGTATGATACTTGATAAAATACTAAGTGGGGGCCAGATCCATGGTTGGTAGTTAAGGCAGCTGTATCCTCCATGATCAACTGTGTGGTATGAGTCCCAGAACCGATAGCATGAGAAACACACTGGGCACATGTGCCTGCAGGCCCAAAATCCTGAAAGAAGGGAAGAGATGAAGGAAAAGAGATTGCAGTGTGGCCATTCCCCATGGGGGTTGCTTTCTCCTCTCCCTCTCTTTCTGTCTCTCCTCTCTGTCTCTCTCTGGAGAGTGTACACACCCTCTAGCGCACATGAAGAAGAAAGACACTAATAGATGACTGTGTTACTGGCTTATGTGTTTACTGTACTTTTTACTGTTATTTTAAAGCATACTCCTTTGGGACCAGCAGATGGCGGAATGGTTATATCGCTGGACTCCCATGTGGCAGTGATTTGAGTCCCAGACCTGGTGGCTTAAAACTCATGTTGGATGATGGGACCAGCAGTTAGCGTAATGGCTATGTCACTGGACTCCCATGTGGTTCGCATCCCGGACCCGGTGGCTTAAAACTCACGCCAGGCACGTGTGCGTGCGTACCCAAGATCCCAAAAGGAGAATGGAGGAGAAGGGATTGCGGCATGGCCATCCCCCCTGGGGGGTGATTTCTCACTTTCTGTCTCTCTGTCTCTCTCTGGCTTTCTGGCGAGCGCACGCGCCCTATAGCAAAAAACCTCTCAAAAAAACAACAAAAAAAACCCAAAAACAAACAAACAAAACTCATGTTGGATGTTGGACGTGTGTGTGTGTGTGTGTGTGTGTGTGTGTGTCTATGTCCAAAAATCTAGAGAAGACAATGGAGGAGAAGGGATTGTGTTGTGGCCATCCCCTCTTGGGGGGTGATTTCTTGCTCTCTGTATCTCTTTCTCTCTGGTGAGAGCACATGCCCTATAGCAAAAATCTCTCTTAAAAACAATACTCCTTCTACTTACAAAACTGTATTTACCATAAAACAGTATGCTGCTCTGTTGGTGGCACCCTCATACATCTTGTTTACCTTGCCTCTTGGTTGCATTATTTTCCCCTGCACTTGATTTAACCTCGTGCTGTTTTGTTCAACATGGCCCTTCCAGTGGGACTAGCTGTGGAGGTGGAAGGCAGTGAAATTGATGATCCCAACCTTATGTAAGCCTAGCTAATGCATATGTTTGTGTCTTGGTTTTTAACAAAAGTGATGAAAAATTTAAAAGAAGTATCTTTTAAGAATGACTTTATTTAACTTTATTTATTTAATAATTATTTTTATTTTTATTTGACCAGATAGTGGGGGGGGAGGGGGAGAGAGAGAGAGAGAGAAAGCAAGCCGCCAGGTCTGGGACTTAAATCACGGTGGGCCATGTGGGAGTCTAGTGCCCTTAACCGCCAAGCCACCTCCTGGCCCCAAAAGAAGCATTTTTAAATAGAAAAGCTTAGAGAATAAGGATATAAAGAAAGAAACTATTTTTGTGTAGCTGTAGAATGTGTTATTATTATTATTAACTTAGTATTCGTTTGGTATCGGGCACATGCACTCACCAGATTGAGAGTAAGAAAGGGAGAGTGAGAAAACAAGCTGCAGGGTCTGAGACTTGAACTGCGGTTGATCATGTGGGAGTTCAGTGCCTTAACCACCACTCCAACTGCTGGACCCTATTATTATTATTTTAAAGTTTATTTATTGTTTTCTTCCAAGAGCAAGAGAGACAGAGAGACAGCACCCAAAACAGGCATACCCACCACAGTCCCTCGCCAGCCTCCGCCAGCCCTGAAAGGTGGGTACACACTTCCTTTGCATGTATTCAGGAAGTTTCTCTGGGTGTGTGCTTGGCACCTTCCTATGTGGGTGAGCCTTACAAAGTATTGCATTTTATCAATGCACCACCATCTAGCCCTGCTTAATTTATTACTGAAGGAAATTTAAAAAATAAATTTAATGTAGCCCAAGTGTATAGTGTCTTTGCAGTTTACAGTAGAGAATGATAATATTCTTGGCCTTCACATTCGCTCTCCACTCACTGACTGACTCACCCAGTTAGTATCAGTCCTGCAAGCTCGATCCATGATAAATCTACACAGATGTACCATTTTAAAAACCTTTTATAGTGTATTTTTACTGTACTTTTTCTATGTTTAGATTCACAAATAGTTACCACTGTGTTATTGCCTACAGTATTCAGATCCGTAATTAGCCATATTATAGGCTATATCTCATAGCTTAGGTGTTTAAGCTCTTCCATTTATATCTGTGTAAGTGTACTCTAGATGTTGGCACAATGGCGAAATCGCCTAACAATGCATTTCTTAGAATGTATCCCTGTTGTTAAGCAAAGATAGATATATAAGCAATGCATATCTGTATACACATAGAGAAATTTATTTTAAGGAGTTGGCCCACCCAGTTATGGAAATCAGCTAGTCCAAAATCTGCAGGATTGGTTAGCAGGCTGGAGACCCAGAGAGGAGCTGACATAGAAGGTCAAGTGCAAAAGCCCCCTGCTGGTGGAATCCACTCTTGCTTTTGTTTTATTTAGACCATCAACTTATTGGATGAGGCCCACCCACATTATGGAGGACAGTCTGTTTTACTCAATGTCACTAGTTAAAAAGTTAAACTCATCCCATAAGACTGTCACATCAACATTCAGAATATTTGCCCAAATATTTAGTCACCAGGGCCCAACGAGATGACACATCACATAAAACATCACAGATGTTAATGCTGACTCAAAGAGTGTTTTGAGGACAGGGACATTTGCAGACAACTTTAAAAAGGAATATGAGAACAAGATCACTGGATTAGATACAAAACTTGTTGACATCTTAACAGGGCAGTAAAAACTGCAACCTTGGGAAGTATCAACTTGTCAGAAGTCATTTGCTTTTCTACTAGTCATAAATGTGTAAGTTAGTATACAATGTCTTGACTCAGAGCCTTAACAGTAAGTAACAAAGTCACAGATGGTACTTCTCAATGGAAATGAAATAGTTCTTAGGCGAGACTTTTAAACAACTCTACAGAATTGCAAGAAGACACTTTGCCGGCCAGTGTAGACCTAGCGGCATCTCCCAACGTTCTACTCTGATTCCACTCAAAGAAACACAAGTTCCTTCCTAGGGCAGAGGTAGCTCTAGGCCTCTCTTACTCAACTGGTCTAGGGAGAAAGAGAAGATTATGAAGACACAATGGTAAGAGAGATACCAGAGAACAGCCAGAAACTGCACCAAGAGGCTTTAGAACTTCATATTCTTTTCTTTTAACACCAAAAGCAGCACTTCCTGATAGGCAGTTCATGAACTATTACCCTAATCAATTCATATTGACATCCTTTTTCTGATGGTAGGGTAGAATAAGGCTTGGTAGAAAGGACAGAACCTTGATTTAAACCTTGAGAAAGCAAAATACCTTCCATGGCTCCTAAATTTTAACATTACATAATAGTACTAATTTTTATTGAATGCCCTTCAGATTGAGTATTGAGGGCTGTCCCTTGTAAAGTTTCGCCTTCTCCACAGCATCTGGCAGTAAGCCTGGCATATTGTAGGGGCTTTGCAAATGGTAGCTCCGTGAATAAGGGGGCATTATGATTTGGGGGTTTTGTTAGAAATAGGATCATGAAGGAGAAAGTGTCTTGAGAAGGACACACACATGACTCGGTATGTGTGAGGCCATGCTGTGAGGGGGTGTCTCGAGGACACAGTATCCTGGAAGAAATAGCTTCCAAGAAGCACAAGAAAGCTTTTTATTCATAAAAATGCAACCCAGATGGCAATACCAAATAATAACAATTATGATGATACATTTTTTTAAAAAAGAGCCCAGGCCTGACAACATCTGGCTTTCGATTATAAATTGGCCCATTATCAGGGAAAAAAATATTTATTGAAACGGCAATGATCAATGGCTCATTATCCTACAGTGGCAGCCAAGGGGTCCTAAGACATAAGTCAGTTGTGAGAATCAGGCAGTTATTTGTACAAGTGGTATTTGGTGCATAGCTTCTCAATGGGGATAATTGTGTTCCAAGATGAGTAACAGGGACAGGCATTGGACTTCGGGGTCCTGGTCTGATCGTCTGGAAAATAGGGCTAATTGGGATGTCTCCCTTAGAGGTTTGCTTCATTAATGTTTGGTCGAGAGCTTAGAGAGTTTGATTAAGACTCCTCAGCACTGTGCTTGGCCTTATTATTTAAATACAAAACCTCACACTGCTTAAGTCTGTCTCACTTATTTTTTAAGCCCCTCTATTTTCTGATACATTAAGGCTTTTTGAGAAATCTGCCTACATTCAACTCACCAGCCCTCTGCTTTCTTCTTCAGCAGCCTCTTCTTTGTGTCCCATGGAGCACGTTACATATTATTTAGCATAGAATATACTGAAAGATTCGCATACCTCCTGGTGGGAAGAACGTGGGCCTTAGTATCCGAGGATTCTGAAATGCAATCGGTAGTCTAAATGCGCACGGACCAGGTGTGTGATTATATTAGTACTTCTTATTGAGCCTCAGTTCCCTCATCAAGAAGAACGGAGATACTACCTGCTTTGTAGAATGGTTTTAAGAATCAGAAATAATATTTGTATCATTCTTGGAGCATAGCTGATACTTAATACATGATAGCAATTATTATTATCTCTCTTTTTTTTTTGGAGAGGTTTTTGCTATAAGGTGCGTGTGCTCGCCAGAAAGGCAGAGGGAGACAGAGAGACAGAAAGCGAGAAATCACCCCTTGGGGGGATGGCCACGCCACAACCCTTTCTCCTCCATTCTCCTCTCCGGATCTTGGGCACGCACGCACACGTGCCCAGCGTGAGTTTTAAGCCACCGGGTCTGGGATACAAACTGCGGTTGACTACATGGGAGTCCAGTGACATAGCCATTATGCTAACTGCTGGTCCCATTATTATCTTTCTAAAAAAAACCCACCACAGGTGGGGTCTGGTAGAGAAAAATGAAAATTTGGGAATTTTTTCTTTCAGGGTATCCTGAGCTGGAAAGATGGTGAGTCAGTCTCTCATCTAAACATGATGGGAACATATGTAGACAGCCAGGAATTCTCCAGTGCCCTTGAGTCTAACTAATATCAGCTGTTAAATAAACATGCTAACATATTAAAGCAGAAGAGAAGACAATGGAATGAGTGAGAACCAAAGGAATGAGACGGAAAGACACAGCAATTGCTGCTTTCAAGTAGGTACAGGTGCCCTTACTTCATAAACCAGGAATTGAGACTCACAGGAGTGATGCAGGACAGGGGTTAGGACATCAGACTTTGGAGACAAATTGCCAGAAACACTCTAATATACATCAGTTTCTTTTTTAGAAAAGACTTTTGCTGTAGGATATGTGCACTTGGTGGAGAGAGAAAGTGAGAAATCACTCACCCTCCACGCCCTTCCAAGAGGTTGGCCGTGCTGCAATCCCTTCTCCATTCTCCTCTTGGGATTTTGGGCACACACACTTGTGTAGCCAATGTTGTGTTTCAAGTACCAGTGTGGGACTCAAGCCACGAAGTTGACCAAATGGGATTCAACAGCCTTAACCACTACACCACTGGCTGACCCTGTGCTTCAGCTTCTTACCTGGAAAAAAAAAAAAGGATTTATTAGTCAGGATAGTCAGAAACTTAAACTCCTGCACCCAACATGAGTTTAAGCCACCGGGTCTGGGACTTGAACTGTGGTTGACTACCTGGGAGTCTAGCAACATAGCCATTATGCCAACTGCTGGCCCCCAAACTATTTTTTAAAGCTTCATCCTGGAAGTACCACATGATGCTTTATAACCTTTATTGGCCAAAGAAAGTTTTATAGTATTAGTTAAACAGGTTGGGGATGTGTGTGTTTTAAAAAGTTTATTCTCCTGAGAGAAAGAGGCAGATAAGAGAGAGAGAGAGAGAGAGAGAGAGAGAGAGAGAGAGAGAGAGAGAGAGAGAGAGGAGAGAAATCTATCACCCTTAACAGGGTGATATAATCATGTAGTTATCATGCTATAATCCCTCTTCTCAGTCTTCCTGCCAGCCAGGATCATGAGTGCATGGGCTTGCATGCTCAGGTCAACACAGAATCAAAACCTCAGTCTTCTACATGACATCCAGCATTGCAGAGCTCTGCCCTACCATCTGTGTCATTGCAACCGGGCCAGAGTAGGGGTGTCTAAACCTTCTGTAGGCAAGAGTACTGAAAAAGGGAACCCAAAATATTCCATAAATAATAATCTAGTTTTCTACAGGTAATGATGTTAAAAAAGTCTCTACCTCATAGTTTTCCCTGACAACTCAATGAGTTACATTTATACAGAAGAGTGAAATTAATAATGGCATGTGTTTGCTATTGTTATTGATGACCACAACCATGGGTTAATGACAGAGCTAGTGAAATAAATCCCAGGTGTCTTAATTGAAAGGTGAAAAATATTTGTGTATACTGAAAACTCTTGAGTCACAGATAATCAAGGGCCAAACACACGTTCAAAAGCAACATAAAGCAAGTTTTACAAAGTGGGGGGGGGGGGGCAGGGGGCCTAGTGGTTAAGGTTCTGGACTCCCACATGGCCAACCGTGGTTCAAGTCTTGGACCTGGCGGCTTGAAAAATCATGCGAGGTGTGTGTATGTGCTTGCCCAGAATCAAGAGGAGTGTAAAGGAGAGGGGATTGTGGTGAGGCCATTCACCCTAAGGAGTGATTTCTTGCATGTGCCCTACAGCAAAAATCTCTAAGAAAGAGAGAGGAGCTAACAGACAAGGGATGGAGGAAGGTGAAGAAGAGGAAGAAAGGAGTGAGAGAAGAAAGGAGAGATGGGGAGAAGAGGAGAGAGACTCTCATCTGTGAAAACACAGGGAGTGAGCACTCAGGGGGAAAGTATGTTGTAACTTGGGTAATGGTTTGTTTCCCAAAAGTTCATGCTTCAGAGTCTGGTTTTGGTGGGTGGTGGTGAATGTCACTTAAAGGTTCATGTATTGGGTTTGATTGCATTATAAAAGCTGAATTCCTTCTTGGTCTTCCAGGGTGGCACCTTAAGGTGTGATAATAGCAGTAGGGCAGGGCCCCCATGATGGAATCCTGGAGTATATATATGGGGAAGAGCTCATACGGATGCAGAGCCTACAAGGATATAGTCGAGGCTCCACCCCACTTGAAGTCCTGTCTTCTGCTGTTTTGTAATCCCTTTGGACTTCCAATCACCAGAATCACGACTTTTGCAAATAAACCCCTGTGTTTTTTTTTTGGAGAGGTTTTTGCTATAGGGTGCGTGCGCTCGTCAGATGGACAGAAAGAGGCATAGAGACAGAAAGCGAGAAATCACCCCCCAGGGGGGATGGTCATGCCACAATCCCTTCTTCTCCATTCTCCTCTTGGGATCTTGGGCACGCATGCACACGCGCCTGGCGTGAGTTTTAAGCCACCGGGTCTGGGACGCGAACCATGGTCGACTACGTGGGAGTCTAGCGACATAGCCATTACACTAACTGCTGGTTCCCACCCTGTGTTCTTTATAAATCACCTAGTCTCAGGTATTTTTGTTAGCTATGCTAAAATGGACTGAGACGCTAATGCGACTCAACAACTCTTTAAGCACTGCGCCAAGGAAGCTGAACTACCTTGTCAAGTCCCTCCTTTCCCTTCTAGGTTTGTTAGGCCTTTCACTGAAATGATGATTTCCTTCTCCTGCCAGAACCTCTTATGCAGGCCTTTGTTCTCACCAGCTAAGGTCAGTGCTGGATGGGATGGTCACAGCACTCACCAAAAGTGGAGATTTCTCCTGGGTTCCAAACTTGGATGATGAGAGCAATTCTGTCTTGGAGGTGTTTAGAGCTGGGCTGAGGTGGAGGTGAAAGCTAGATTCAGGTGGAGGGCTGCAACTGTCTATTCCCAGACTCCTGTGATGTGGGATGTAGCACCAGAAGGTAGTATCAACTTATCAGAAAAGCTGAGACATATTCGATGAATAAAAATGGTTTATTTGAGCTAGGGCCTAGGATAATAAACCTGGGTGACAGACCTCTCTGTTTGCCTAGAAATGTACTTGCTGAAATGGCTGTCAAGAAGATTGGTTTAGGGACCAGCAGATGGTGTAATGGTTACGTTGCTTGATTCCCACATGGCCAACCATGGTTTGAGTCCCAGACCTGGAGGCTTGAAACTCACACCAGGTGCGTGTGCATGTGTGCCCCAAATCCCAAGAGAATGGAAGGGAAGGAATCATGGTGTGCCTATCCCCCTGGGGAGTGACATCTCACTTTCTGCTTCTCTGTCTCTGTCTCTTTGGGGAGCACACATGCCCTATAGCAAAATCCCTCTCTCTCAAAAAAAAAAAAAAAAAAAAAAGAAAAAACAGAAGGTTGGTTTATATAACAAAGAGAAGCACACAAAGAGGGATGGTCATAATTTGTCAAGACTTTCCATTGACCCATTTAAAATAATGCAGGCGACTGACTAGCTACACCTTATTCTTTACTTCATTCCCACTGTGGGAATGAAGAAAGGGTGTGGGGGTCACATTGTAAATCTATAACCATTTGCAAGTGTGTTTACATAGTCGTGGGCATAATGGAAGCCTCAGCTGACATTCTTCTCAGGCCTTTAAAATTTAATTGGACTTTGCATTCTGTAGACTGGTCCAAATAATTTTTCTTGCTCAGTAGGGATGCTGTCATTAGTAGGGTCGGGAACTGTGCCTGAATCTGCTGAGTGCAACCAATAATAAGAGTTCACTTTCAGATATCCTTAACAAGCCCTCTAAGCACCATGCCTACATTCAGACCCCTTCTCTGCTCATGTCTACATGATGAACCATGTTTCTCAAATCTTCACTTGCGCCAACTCCAGTCTTTCCTCAAACTATGAGCTGCTTAGGAAAGAGCATGAGGTGTTTATGCTGGGGACCCATACCTCATCTCCAGGGACATCCACCGTGATCAACATCCATCCACAAGACCTCTGTACTCCACCAGTGGTCTGGTCCCTGTTCAGTACAATCTTCATCAACTATTGCTGCCTGGGCTTCATAGCTTCACCTGCTTGGTGAAGTCTAGGGACAGGAAGATGGTTGGCGTTGTGATTGGGGCCCAGGCCCATGTCTCCACTGCCGCGTACTTGAACACCTGTGTCTTGGTTTTCTGCATCATTTCTGGTCATTGTGGTCACCATTATTCTTGCCACCAGTCCAGTGAAAATCTTGTCAACGATTGCAGAGATGAAAAAGTATTTTGAAGGCTCCCAGTAGCCACTCATGGTGCCCGTCATCTGCTGCTGACCTGTGCCTCTCTGTGGCCCTGGCTCCCCCCACCCCCCGCCGCAACTCTACACACGTGGTTTATATGCACGTTTGTCCACAATAGAATTTAATGATGTACACGTGTTGGGGGGGAAAAAACTTAACAAAAACAAATATTATTAACCATGTGCCTGACTGCTCGTAAGTACTCATATCTATTAATTCACGACAGTTACAAGAACTGTAGGCTGTGTGGTTATCAACTCCATTTTACAGATGAGGAAACTATTGATGAATATCAAAAACACCTCCGTATTCCTGCTTGGTTTCCATAAACAAATTGTAACTTCATTTATTGATAGATAAGTCTGCTTTTTTCCTTTTTGCTAGGTTACAACGAATCACAGCAGCTAGACTTCAGTTAATCACAGGCATTCTGCTTTTTAAACCATGTTAACGCAGACAAACTTCGGAATGTAACCAACTCAAATTCTTTTCCTATCTCATTCCTTCACTTTTATTTTTGTACATCACTTTCACTTTTGGATGCTACCTGGAGTGGCCCAAAAGTCGGTCTGGGAAACTGTGTGATTAGAATCGTGTTAAGATTTGCTTAAATGCCACTAAATTAAATTGTCTTTTTTTTTTTTTTTTCTTTTAACAAAATGAAGGGCTCAGAGTTAAATAACTTGTCTGCGCTTACACTGTTAGTATTAAGCAACTGAGCTGGGATAGGAATCTGAACTGCAATTTGACAATTTACTCAGAATCCAAGCTCTTAACAACTATAATAGAGCATTTGCCTTCCTAATGCCCACTTGGGGTACTACAATTTTTTTTATAGCCTAATGAAGCAAGTGAACTCTGATTTTTGGCTCTGAACAAATAAAACTTAGAACTCACTTTGAAGGGCTCATTCCCCCACACCCACCCAAATAGGAAAGATTCTCTGCTTGTGAAATAACAATTTATTATGTTGTTTTAAAAAATTGCTGCCCATGATTATTACACTGTCTTCATTTGACATCATTTAGTTATCAGAAACACACTCAGTACAATGATTAAGAGCTTCCTTACAGCCTACTGCAGGAGTGTACATGGATCTCAGCAAAGGTTCCCTTTTAGAAAGTGACTCCCTAGAGCCTTTGGACACAGAACCTTCTCCCAGGTCCTTTCAAGCATCAATTTCCGCACTGATTGCATGCTCTGGCTTCCACCAGCAACTCGCCTCCTCTTGACTATCATTAGCTGTCGCAGCCTAATTTTATTGCCGAGTCAGGCCATCAGTCTTAATTGTCCACTTCCACCTCCAGCTGTGTCTCTTCCTTACAGGAGGAAGAGCTTCTTTCTTAGGGCTGTTGCACTGCCCATCTCCTTGGGTCAGATGCCCTGGTGGCAGTGCAGGCCACCTCTGGGATCTTCTACAATTTCTGAACCTATAGGTCCCCATTTTCCTTGGGCTGTACCTGGAGGGAGGTGAAGGAAGGTGAAGGTTTTATGTATGTGCTGAGCCTTTTCTGCTAGTCTGCCCGCCCACTGTCACTTTGTGCTCCTCCAGGAGCTGGTCTTCACTGTGTTCATAGACTCTTTGTGTCCCCTTAGACTCACTCTCATTTCACTCTCATTGCTCATCCCTGGAGGCTGACTTTTAAGGATCCCATCAAAGGGCTCCTTTGCTTTCTGACCTCTGTCTGGGTTCAGGAAGTGGGCAGCCTCGGGCACAGGACCTGAGGAGGGTCAGGACATTTATTCCTCTGGAGGCTTTCCTGCTTGGGATCTCATGCTCTTGCAAATGGAAAGTCAGAGTTTCTCTCAAAGGACAATCCATGACTTTCTGGATTCCACTAAGGGTTCAACGATTCTTTGAACTTCTTCTAGGATATGCTCTAGATTAGATTATTGGCCCTAACCCTCCCCCCTTCTGGTATTCATGTTCTTCGCCTGCATGTGTCTTTGTAGTTCTGAAGGGTCTTCAAAAAGCTCATGGGAAGTTAGTCATATGAAAAAAGCTACGCAGGAATTTCAAATTATTTTTTTGTACCAAAGCAAATTCATACTTTAATTCCATTTTTGAAGTACCCTCTTATTCCCATAAAAGGAATAGATTGTTCCTTGCCCTCAGGCGTCTCTCTCTGACTAGCCTTGGCCAACGGAATGTGGGTGCAACCAACAGTCTGTGCCAGTTTCAAGCCCAAGACTTAAGAAGTATCATGTGTTTCTATGTGTCTTTTTTTTTGGTGCCTCTTCCATCTCCATAAGAAAAGCTTCCGTTGGGCTACTGCTGCCTTTTTAGTTGGGCTCAGAAAAAAACACATGTGGGACAGACCTGAGCTTGATCTGCAAAGAGGAGCCAAGCCCAGCTGGACACCAGCTTGAGGCAGAGCCCCCAGCTGAGCCCAGCTGACATCTAGTCAACCCACAGGCCCAGGAGAAACAGACACATATGGCTGCATTTCATCAAGAGCATGTGATGAAGGGTGGTAACATCCCACTGCTACCAGCACCGACATTACTGCGATTCTCCCTGTGCTTTCTCTAGTACCTTCCTGTCCTCTGCTCCTACCCTGCAAATATCCCCTTTATTAAGCCCTTGGGGGAACCACCCTAATTTGAATGTTATCTGTTTCCTGTAGTGACAGTGAATTAGTTCTTCCCCACCACCATTATCACCTTGCTGGCAAAGTTCAAAATATGACACTTGAAACCAGCTGCCCATTTCTTAGTTTCCTTTTGCTACTCAATATTAATATTCAACTGAATCTCTGATCTTAGAAGCTGGTAATGAAACTTTATATTATTCTTTGTATGTTTTCATTTATGTCTAGAATTTCAATCTTCTTTTTTAAGAGAGATTTTCGTCATAGGGCACGTGTGCTTGCTGGAGAGACAGAGACAGAGAGACAGAAAGTGAGAAATCACCCTTCAGGGGGGATAGCCACACTGTAATCCCTTCTCTTCCATCTCCTCTCATGATTTTGGGCACACACACACCCGTGCCTGGTATGAGTTATTACCGAAGGGAGAGAGGGAGAGAGAGAGAGAGAAAGAGGGAGAGAGGGAAAAAGAGAAAGAGAGAGAGAAAGAGAGAGAGAGAGAGAGAGAGAGAGAGAAAGTGAGAAAGCCAGCTGACAGGTCTGTGACTCAAACTGCAGTTGGCCACGTGGAACTAACCTGGCATGAGTTTTAAGCCTCCATATCTGGACTTGAACTGTGCTCCACTACGTGGGAGTTCAGCGACATAATCATTTTGCCATCTGCTGGTCCCAGAATTTCAACTTCTGATTTGGAAACATTTTCAGACATATATGCAAGTAGAGATAACATTATAATGAACACCCATGTACCCATGACCCAGTTTCAACAATGATTGTCATTTCGTCAATCTCATTTCATCTCTTCCCTTCCTGTTTGTTTGTTTTATTTTTCTCTAAATCTTATAACCATTTGATTTTTACAGGAACCCAGAGGTTCCATCACAGCTCTAGTCTTCTTCTCTCTCAGCATCTCCTGCTGCTACCGCTCACTTTTCCTTCTCTCCTGTTGCTGTCTCCTGGTTCTCCTTTGAGCTCTTGTAACTGTTCTGTTTCCTGTATGATTACTGACTTGGCTTTTAAATGTCAGTATTCCCAAGAGGCTCATCCTTCTTTACTGCCCACTAAGTGTCTTCTCATGGATGCCTGTGTACACTTCACATTAAGTATGCCCACCTCAAACCAAGCTCTGCAACTTCTTGAACCTTCTCCACCTCTTTCTCTGAGTTCTCTACCTCTGCTCATACCTTCCCTAGGACCCAGTCACATAACTAGACATCCTTCACCTCTCCTTGCCCATGTCTGACTTTTCTGGTTATGAATGGTCTTTCCAATCCTTCCTCTGTTCCCACTTCCACGTTTTTGGTGGAGGTCATCATCCTCCCTCAGTTGGGACACTCTAGCATGCATTACCCTTTTCTAGTCTCTAAGTACTGTTCCCTCTGATAAGGCTAGCATCAGTTTTCAAAATCACATATCCAGTCATGCTAAGGCCAGCCTCGTTTATTAATTTATGGCTCCATTCTGAATATATTCTGAGCACATTGGAAGGCTATTGAAGCCTCCACACTACCTTTCCTTCTGATCTCACTCTCTTACCCTGTCCTCCATGTACCCTGTCATCCAAATATATGGTCCTGTGTATTTGTCCCTTAATACACTGAATGCTTTCATATGGTCTCCAATGTGCTAATCACTATCTTGTTTTCAAAGATAAAAAATGAGGCTCTAGTTTTCAAGTATTCTTTACTTAAAAATTCTTAGATTTTTTTTTTTTTGCTAGAGTATGTGTGCTTGCCAGAGGGAGACAGAGAATGAGAGAAAATATATTAAAATTACCTTTAGTAGGAGCCAGCAGGTGGCATGGTGGTTAAGACGCTGGCCACCCACATTCCCAGGAGATTGCCACACTGCAATCCCTTCTCCTCGATTCTCCTCTTGAGATTTTGGGCATGCACACATATGTACCCAGCCTGGTTTTCAAGCCAGCAGGTCTGGGATTTGAACCATGCAGTCAGCCATGTGGGATACAGTGCATTAACCACATACCATCTGCTGGCCCCTTTAATGTTAATTTTTAAAGAGTCCCTTCTACAGCTCTTGACTCCCTCTTGCCCTTCTGAGATTCCTACTGGCATTTGAATTGGATATTTCTGCCAAAGGAAGTAGTCCATATGGTATTTAATTTTTTGAGCACTCTCATTAGAGCTCCTCTATTCAAAAGGAGCCCATTTGCCATGGCAATGGGTATTGTCTCCATAGAAATACTGGCAGTGTAAAGTTTCTAACTCTACTGTAGGACTTTGAGTATCCCAAGGCAGGAATGGTATGTTACTCATCTTTTTATGCTTGTATATCCCCAGTGACTGGCACACAGGAAATAGTGTTTGTTTGAATTGCATCTAAATTAGCATTGGGACTAGAGAATGAGATCTGGAGAGGACACAATTGTTGCCAGCCAATTGCAGAGAAAGCTGCCAAACATAAAATCTATGAGCAGAGAGGCTAGGGTCACCCTATTCCCTGCAGCGAGGGCCTCCAAACCTGTCAGATGTCAGTTGCATTTGCAAAGCTAGGACTTCAGGTGGAAGGTTGGATTTTTCTTCATTAAACTTGTCATTCCCCAAGGTGGGGCTCTGACAGGAACCCAGTGAGATGTCAAGCTGAGACAGCTGTTGCCAAACCTGGTGGAAGAATTTCAGACAGCTGGGGATACAGCTGCTGCCCCAAACTTCATGTGCAACAGCCTTTCCTTCTTTAAGGAGGTCAAAATGCTTAACAAATAAATAGCAGTAGCGAGGCAGCTATGGTATGATGGAGACAGAATTGGATCTGAGTCAGATCATGTGGATTTGAGTCTCAACTCTACTTTCTACTAGCTGTGTGACTTTGAGCAAGTTATATTCCCTCTGAGCCTCATTTTCCTCTCTCATAATACTGGGTGTTATGAAGAATGAATGAGATAACGTACATGGAAGTGCTTTTATAAACAATGGAGTACTGCTCAAATATTAGGTATAGTAAGAATATATTAAGATTACATTGGGACCAGCAGATGGCATAATGATTACATTTCTGGACTCTCATGTAGTTGCTATTTGAGTTCTGAACCTGGTAACTTAAAACTCACGCTGGGCACAGGAGTGTGTGTGTCCTCAAGATTCCCAGAGGAGAATGGTGGAGAAGCGATTGTGGCGTGGCTATCCCCCCTGGGGGTGGTTTCTCATTTTCTATCTCCTTGTCTCTGTTTTCTGGCAAGTGCACACACCCTATAGCAAAGATCTCTCTTAAAAAAAAAAAAAAAGAAAAAAAAAGCTTATGTTTAGACAGATCCAGCAGGTGGTGTGGTGGTTAAGGTGCTGGACTCCCACATAGCTGATTGTGATTTGAGTCCTGGACCTGGTGGCTTGAAAATCATGCCTGGCACGTGTGCATGTATATCCAAAATCCAGGAGGAGAATGGAAGAGAAGGGATTGTGGTGTGGCCTTCCCTCATGGGCAGTGACTTCTCACTTTTCCTCTCACTGTCTCTCCCTGTCTCTTCCATCTGATGATCACATGCACCCTATGACAAAAACCTTGAAAAGAAAAAGAAAACGTGCCTTACATAAACTTCTTCATCTAGTATAGTTTTAAGCAGAGAGCTGGGCCTATAACAGTGTACAAATCTGTATCAATTTGGCCATCTGCATTGGCCAGGGTTCTCTAAAGAACAGAATCAAGAAATACGTAGACAGTTATGAAGAGATGTCTAACAAATTAGCTCAGATAGTTATGAAAGTTGATAAAGCTCCCAAATCTGCAGTCCACCAGCAGGAGAGCCATGGTGTAGTTCCAGCCCAAGTCCAAAGGCCCAAGAACACAGAAAGCCTGTGGATTTAAGTTCTAGTCTGAGTCTAAAGGCTTTATAAGTAGGCAAGTCAACAGTATAAATTCTAATCTGAAAGTCAGCAGCTTTAAGACCAAAAAAGAGGGGAATGACTTTCTACTCCACAACCACGGTAGAACATTGTTTTCCATTTCTTTTCTTACTCTTCCCAAGGCTTGGACAAAAGACTTGAGCACGGTGGTTCTATACTCTGGGTTCTCTTTTCCTAAACTAGTAAGTCATTGGGAATCTTTTAAAAGCATAAACCCGATGGTGTTGCTACTTCAGTGGCTTCCCTGGTATCTTTCTAAGTAGAGGGGGATGAAGGAGAGTTCTCAATTTCTTTCTGATTGTAAGCCTAGAGCTTCCTGAGATTGAGAAAAAGATGCTGACAGAATAGATAGCAAACGAAATTAAAAACGAAACAAAACAAAACAAGGAACAGTGAGGGGAGGGTCAGCAGTATGTAAACCTTTACATCTAGTCATACCTTGAGGCCCAGTTGCTATAGCACTTTCTGAATTTGGCTATGCTAGTTTGAGTTGGATTTCTTTCTTTGGTGTTCCCCAAATCCTACATAATGCCATCCCTTTCAGTGTCGAATTCCCTAGAACGTTTAATGGGGGCTCAGATTTTATCTGTGTTAGTAGTACACTTGAGTTGTTGTATGGGTAAGGCTAATGAGGTTTTATGCTCTGTCTCATACTAACAAAAAATGCTATATAGCTGGAGAGGAGGAGGAGAGGTAACTCAAGGAGCCATCACATTTAAATCTGAAGATATGTCACTGTGGTAGTGATGGAGGCTCTTACCGCTATTCTCCTTGACATATACATAGCTGTGTAATTTGCTCTGACAATTAGAATGCAAGTGGAAGTGATGCATGTAACTTCTGGACAGCGTCGTCCAGAACTAGTGTGTGGTTTGCATGTTCCCTTATTGCTGGAAGGTGGAAGCAGACGTGAGAAGATGCCTCTATCAGCTGAATGTTAACCATGGGCTGACCTCCCTGCCAATCCACTTTGGTCATGGGGGTGAGAGATAAATGCTTGTCAGGTCACTGAACTATTGTTTTATTTGTTGTCATTGTTGTTACCACCATAAGGCTATCCTATCCTGATTATTACAACCATTCAAAAAATCAAGTGTTGCAAGTTCTGGAATCCTTTGACTTTGGACTTGACACTTTATAAGGAACATAATTATAGGGACTGTGGAAGTAAAGATTTCAGCAGATACCTGAAAGAGTCATTCCTCCCAACTACTTCAGATTTTGTATCACTCCTTACAAATCTACCTTAAAGCCTTGCATAAATATCTGATTTTTTTTAAAAAAAGTCTGTTCTTGTTAGTGATCTCTGATCCTTATCTAAAGTTTTCATCATTAACTGCACAAGTACAGTTCGATTTGTATACATTCAAAACAGAGGTCACTCAATTTTTATAAAGGGAAATCTAGTCCTCAAAATTCCATTTAAATTTATGGTAGTTACATTTTTCTTCAGGTCTTTGTGCTGGGCTCAATTTTAAGACAAGCAGCTGCTTCTCTGGGCTTCTATGCCAGAAATTGTATGTAAATAACTTAGGCATTTTTACTACATTATTTGTTGGAGGTGAGCTATACAAAGAATATTTCCAATGGATTTGGGATGAGTTGTACTTATCCAACTTATGGGACACAGAGATTTACAATCATAACCTAACTTCCTGTGCATTTTTAATTGTTATATCCTATGTGTATATATATGTGTGTGTGTGTATACATATAGAATTGCTACATAAAGTCATCTTATAATAATTAATTTTTTTTTTTTTAGAGAAGTTTTTGCTATAGGGCACGTGTGGTCACCAGAGAGACAGAGAGACAGAAAGTGGGAAATCACCCCCAGGGGGGATGGCCACACAGCAATCCCTTCTCCATTCTCCTCTCAGGATCTTGGGGCACACATGCACACATGCCCAGCATGAGTTTTAAGCCACAGGGTCTGGTACTTGAACCACTGTCGACTACGTGGGAGTCCAGCAACGTAAGCATTATGCCATTTACTGGTCCCAGAATTTTTCTATTTCTAATAATTGCTCTATCTAAGTAATTCAAGTTGTAATTCCTCAATTTCCCAAAAATTGATTTCGTGTATTTGATACTTATTTCCTATTGCTCATGATAGGACAGCACCTGCATTGTTAAGTAATACCAAGATGTTGGAGTACCTATTTCTACCTGGGGACTTTCGCAATGCTTGTGAACAGGTGTTAGTAACATGTCACAAGATGCCAAGATCTTACAAGAAGGTGAGCTCATCAGATGAGACCTTGGAAAATCAGTAGCTCCCGCCTAGAGGTGAAGCTTAGATTAGTGGATGACTCAGTGCTTGTGTGTATGTGTGTGTGTGTGTGTGTGTGTGTGTGTGTGTTTCTTGACTTTAGGGGTAGATTTGAGAGATGATTTATTTTGTCAATCATATGATACCAGGGGTTGTCACAGAGTTGATAAAATTCTTAAGATTCTGCGAGCATGATTGTCTTTGGTTTTTTAAGTTATCCAGGGACTCCAAGGGGCCATGGCTAGTAAGCAGAAAGGAAATCCTGGAAATGGTAACGCTATTGGCTGTTGTGCATAATGATCTTGTGCAGAACTCTGGCAAGAATAATAGGACTGTGGCCTTTCTTGACCTTCTGCTGGCCTGTGACACTAGATGGCAAAAACTCAATATAAACACTGTATTACTGAAGCTCCTACAAAACTTGCATGTTAATATTATTCGAGAATTCAGGATAGCTAGAAATAGTCTTATATCCTAATGATCTGAAACTGTAGGCAAAAATAGATGGCTTTCCTCCTGGAGCAGGAGGGTAAGGGTCCTCCTGAGTGCTGATGATATGGTTTTAATGTCACAGCCCAAGAGTGGCCTCAGTAATTGGTTCTGAGTAATTAACCACAGTCAGTACTTTCAATGCTAAGTATTCCAAAACTAATGTCATAGTCATTGGCAGATATTTCTCCAAATTCAAATGCTTTAAATAAATAACAAAACCAAAAATCACAGTAAAACAGAACCCAAACCCTCTAACAAGAACATCTATTCTGCTTCTCGAGACTAATTCATTCTGTCAAATCCACTGGAAAGCCATGTGACTCACTGATATATTATTGAGACTTTTTAATAACTATTGGGATGACTGTTAACATCTGCTTTGAATATTTTCTAGCTCAGTGTGATATCAACTATGCTTTGTGGTACATAACTTTCTGTGGAGGAATCCAGCTACTTCCTGAAGAAAAAAGTAACTCTGCCAGTAGGTTCATCTCTGTGTGGATCCTATGCACCTCAATTGTTAAAAAGGGGGAACAGCATTCTTACCTGTGTAAGTATGTTCTGACACAGTGGCGTGCTGGAGATGGTTCTTGCTGGCACATGGCACTGTGTACATTCCTTCTTACCCAAATGTTCAGTGGCGTCAAGTTGGTGGCTTCAAGTTGGTCTTACGGGGACTATTTCTTTTTCTTATTTTTGTTAAGGGGAGTATTTCTTAAGGGGAATGATTTTCAATGAGGGGGATTTTGTCCTAGGGGACACTTGGCAGTCTCTAGAGACATACTTTATCACAACTGGGGTTGCTACTGACACCTAGTGGGTAGAAACGAGGGATGCTGCTGAATATCCTAATGCTAAGGACCGCCCACCATAATCAATTATCCAGCCCCAAATGGCAATAGTGGTGAGGTCCAGAAACCCTGATTCACACCATGGAAATTGGAAAACATTATCATTACAAATCTGGACTTACTTTTTTTTTTTAAACGCTAGTATATTAGCCACTAATCCAAAAAATGAATTCTTACAGTTTCATCACCGTATGCTCTCTAATTCTTATCAGAAGTCACCTGAGAGAATGATGTTTATGGAAAATTGAAAGCCATGTTCTCTTCTGGGTAATTCACATAGCCCATGGGTTGCCAAACTTTTTCTGCAGAGGGCCAGATGATAAACATTTTAGCTTTTGCAGAATATGTGGCCTCTGCTGCAACTACTTATGTCGTCCGGTATAGTGTGAAGGCATCCATAGAAAAGACTGTATTCCAATAAAGCTTTATTTATAAATGATAATTTTGTTACCATTCCAGGGGAGTCCATTATCTGATGAACAGGAACACCAATCACCATGCCATTGAGTCTTAAAGCAAGAATTTTTTTTAAGAAAAGAATGATTTATTTAGGGAACCAGCAGTTGGTGTAATGGCTATGTCGCTGGACTCACATGTAGTCTACCGCAATTTGAGTCCCAGACCTGGTGGCTTAAACTCACATCAGGCATGTGTACATGCATGCCCAAGATCCTGAGAGGAGAATGGAGGAGAAGGTATTGCAGCATGGCCATCCCCCTGGGGAGTGATTTCTCGCTTTCTGTCTCTCTGTCTTTCTGGCGAGTGCACATGCCCTATAGTAAAAACCTCTTAAAAATAATTATTCATTTAGTTATTAATTATTGTAATTTTCAGCCAGACTAGAGAGACAAAGAGCGGGAGAGAAAGTGAGAAAGCAACCCACCAGGTCCAGGATTCAAACTGTGGCTGACCATGTGGAAGTCCATTGCCCCACCACCATATCACCTGCTGGTCCTTAAGCAAGAAAGTTTTTTTGCAGCAGGAAGGAATGAGTGTTATAGCTCGAGTGTTAGTGTTACACCTTTAATCTCAAATCTGCCTCCCAACCCCCAAATGTGAAAAGGTTGGGCCTTTTTCCTTTTTGTTTTCCTTTTGAGAGGTTTTTGCTGTAGGGCGCGTGCACTTGCCAGAAAGACAGAGAGAGTCAGAGAGATAGAACGGGAGAAATAACCTCCCGGGGGGATGGCCACACCTCAGTCCCTTCTCTTCCATTCTCCTCTCGGGATCCTGGGCACGCATGCACACAC
>NW_006159776.1:835746-843338 GCF_000334495.1 Tupaia belangeri chinensis | reverse complement strand
CTTGGGAGCCCAGCAACATAGCCACTACGCTAACTGCTGGTTCCCCACCCAGCATGAGTTTAAACCATTGGTTCTGGGACTCGAACCGTGGTTGACTATGTGGGAGTCCAGTGACATAGCCATTACGCCAATCGCTGGTCCCAAGACTGGGCCTTTTATAGAGGAACAGTCCCATCCAAGTCCTCAATCAGGTCCATTTATGCAAATGAAGAGCTGGAACTTGAGCAATTCTGATTGGTTGCTCTGTTGTCAATTTTAAGTCACTTAGCTTTGTTATGGCACATATCCTGCAAGCAAACTTAAAAAGCAATAGTTAGGGGACCAACAGTTAGCGTAATGGCTATGTTGCTGGACTCCCATGTAGTCGACTGCAGTTCTTGTCCTGGACCCAGTGGCTTAAAACTCACGCCGGGCACGAGTGCGTGCGTGCCCAAGATCCCGAGAGGAGAATGGAGGAGAAGGAATTGCGGCATGGCCATCCCCCCTGGGGGGTGATTTCTCACTTTCTGTCTCTCTGTTTCTCTCTGTCTGTCTGGTGAGCGCACACGCCCTATAGCAAAAACCTCCCCCAAATAAACAAACAAATAAATAAAACAATAGCTAGTACTAGATTATTCTTAGTTAGGCTAGTTCTGACAGTTAACATTTGCTGACACCTGATTAGGCTATTAACTTAGCCCCGTTTCAGATATTGCCTTCACTGAGACTTAATTCTGATGCCATAAGCCATCTGCTTGTGCTTGCAAAGTTCGGGCACGTGTGTGTGCGTGCCCAAGATCCCGAGAGGAGAATGGAGGAGAAGGAATTGCGGCATGGCCATCCCCCCTGGGGGGTGATTTCTCACTTTCTGTCTCTCTGTTTCTCTCTGTCTGTCTGGTGAGCGCACACGCCCTATAGCAAAAACCTCCCCCAAATAAACAAACAAATAAATAAAACAATAGCTAGTACTAGATTATTCTTAGTTAGGCTAGTTCTGACAGTTAACATTTGCTGACACCTGATTAGGCTATTAACTTAGCCCCGTTTCAGATATTGCCTTCACTGAGACTTAATTCTGATGCCATAAGCCATCTGCTTGTGCTTGCAAAGTTCCCTTTCTAGCTCTTGCTGGTATTATGGGCCAATATCGAAAGGTCCTCCAGATGCCAGCCACTTAGATTTGCATTCTCTAATCTTGTCCACGAAGAGTTCTATACAGGATCAATTCCTTATTAAGTGGCACTGCTGTAATAACAATGTTCCTTTGCAAATATACTGAATCTGGCAACCGAATGACAGAGAAGGATGCAAAGGCCCTCTGGAGAATTGTGGCAATTCGTTACTTTTAATTCTTTATTTCATTTATTTATTTGTTATTATTATTTCAATTTAATTTGCTGTAGGTCATGCGTACTCATCAGAGACAGATGTGAAAGAGAGAGACAGAGAGAAAAAGAAAGTGGGAAAAGAAAACCACAGGTCTGGGATTCAAACTGTGATCAGCCATGCAGAAGTCCAGCACCTTAACCACCACACCATTCGCTGGCCCCCAGAATTGTGGTGATTCTATGGTTCTTGTATAAAATCACTAAGATCTCACAACAACAGAGTGGCAGTGGTTACTGCTCTAATTCCTGCCCTGGCTCCAACCCCCCCACCTACCTACCTACTTTCACCTTACTGCATTATGGGTCACTGCTTCAGACAGTGGGTGCTCACTGGACTGGAGATGTCCTCGAGGCAAACTGTGGCTGCTCCTGATGGTACTTTGAAAATGTCCATTCCTTCAATTTCTATTGGGACATGAATAGGAGTTTCCGTGTCTATCACCTTGTATGATATCAGATCTGTGAATGAAAGGTCAACTCTCTTTCATGGGAAGGGCATTACTTTACACTTCTCTTTCCTTACAGTGGAATTTCAGGATTATATGCCCAATGTCAACTGTGCCATTTTAGTATTTCTGTTTGTTTTCACTGGAAGCCTTTAGCAATGGGCAAGAGGTATCAGAAGGGCCACAGACTGCGCTGAATGGCAGAGGGTAGACTGGCTTCATGGGAAGTCGGTCGGAAACAGAGTGAACAGTTCTTGTGGCTGTTGACCATATGTGCAATGTCTCCCAGAGTTGTGAGCAAAAGCAGAGACAGAACGCCATGCACCAAATGCTTGTAGGATCAGGCTTGTCTTGGAGTGGTCAGGCCATGACTCTGGTATCCGGGTGGCGGAAGGCCACCCTCTCTGTTGTTGGAGGCTGGCTCAGTAAGTATGTTAATATCCCTTTGTCACTAGGTGGCAGAATATAATTAAGATGTCAGAATTTCCTCCATAATGTTGGAGGGCTTTTCTAGTTTCTTCTTAATGACCTCCTTCATTACTTTGCAGTATTTACTAATGCCAGTTAAAGCTAAGGCAATGAAATAAAATTTTCTTCTGCAAACATGTCCTATATTTATTCAGAAAGTGAATAAAATTTTTTGGTCTTTTTTTCATCCATCTGGCTTGTCTCTTGGGGGAAACGTTCTTAATGTAAAGCACATTCTCTTCGGAAGGCCACTGCTTGGACAACCCAAGCTTTTTAGTTTCACTTATTATTTTGTCATTCTTTGAGAGATAGAAATAACTGTGCAATTTCAAATAGTTTCATTATAATGCATAATGTAATCATCTATGTTACAAAGTAAAGTAAGATTCTGAGTCTATATTGATAAAAATATATGTGAAAGGACTTCAAAAGGTTCATAGAGAAATGGAATTAAAGTATGAGTTGATTTCGGTGCTCCCAAAGTTTGAAATCCACATATAGTTCTTTTTATTTTAAGGTTTTTGCCATAGGGTATGCGCACTCGCTGGAGAGAGGCGGAGAGAGACAATGAGAAATCACTCCCCCAAGAAGGATGGCCACATAATTATAATTTATTCTCCACCTGGGATTTTGGGCACACATACACACATGCCTGGCATGATTTTCAAGCTGCCAGGTCTGGGACTCAAACCATGGTCAGCCCTGTGGGAGTCCATTGCCTTAAGCACTACACCACTTGCTGGCTCCCATGTATAGTTTTTTTTTTTTTTTTAAGAATAACTTATTTATCTAATTCCATTTGTTATTATTATTATTTTTTAATTTGACGAGAGGGAGATGAGAGAGAGAGAGAGAGAAAGGGAGAAAGGGAAAGGAAGAAAGAAAGCAGTCAGGTCTGGGACTTGAACTACGCTTGGCCATGTGGGAATCCAGCACCTTTAGCCACCAGGCCACCTGCCAGCCCCTGTGTAGTTTTTTTTTTTTTTTAATATTCCATATGTTCCACGAACTTTTTGAAGACCTCTTGCCAATTGAATGCCTTTCCTAATGATAAAGAAAATAGGTACACACTTGAAAAATTCTGAAAATGTAGTAAAATATGAAGAAGAAAAAAATAGCTAGTAATCCCATTATCCAAAGAGATTAATTAAAGGGAGGTTATGTGCACTAACATAATTGATTTTATCCAACTGATTGTGTAAAGTTCTAAAAAATGACATGATACACAAAATATAAATCCCCTAAATGATAAACTTTGGATACCTGAGGTCCTCAGGCAACACCTGAAACACTACATGCTGTTTTAACTGACCATTTATCAAATAAAATTTCAACCATATATGAAAAAGAACAGATAACTTTATGATAATACCATATATTTATATATGATATCATATATATTTACCTATAATGTAATATAATATCATATAGGTAAATATATATTTATATATTTATATCTCCTTTAACTCATTATTATTTTGCCTGCCCCATACTCTCTAATGGTAATTACTGCTATTAGTTTCTTTTAAGTCCTTCAAGAATTTCTACATGCATGTATAAGTAAACACTAACTCCTCCTGTTATATGAAGTCCTAGTCAATTCTTCCTTTCTCTCCAAAGGTAGCATATTATACTTACTGGTATTCACTTTGCTTTGTAAAAACTTAGTATTATCATTTAGTGGACTCTGGAATCAGAATGTCTGAATCATCCAAAGTTCAGTTCTGTAATGTACGAGGTGTGTGAACTTGGCAAGTTAATTAACCTCTCTGTGCCTCAGTTTCTATATTTCTTTTGGAAGCTTTCGAAATCTTGAATACTTTGTGCATATACATATGCAACTGCATCAGTTACGAAAATCTCATGTGGACATTCTATTCTGTTACATTCATCTGTTCATTCATGTACCTCTACTGTACTGTTTTAATTTTTGAGGTTTTACATTATGTTTTTCTCTCTGACGGGGCTTGTCCTTGGATGGAGAATTGAAAGCTCAATGGAATTTCCCAGCAGAGATGACAACAGCAATAATGACAGCTTATATTTGTACAAACTGTTAGCAACCACCACCAAAATTTTATTGCATCTCTATTATGTGCAATATGCTGCAATTCTCTAATTCTCTTTACTTTTTAATATCCTTATTCTAATTTTGCTCTAAAGTTTTTACTTCTTTATCTTAAATTTATTTACTTCAATGTGTGTGTGTATATATATATTTCCTAGAAGGCATATGTACTTGCCGGAGAGAGAGAGAAAGACAGAGAGAAAGAACCCTCCAGTTGGGAATGGTCCCACCTTAGTCCCTTCTCCATCTCTTCTTCCCTTCAGGGAATTTGGGCATGCATGCACATGTCCCTGATGTTTTTCTCAAATTGTTGGGTCTAGGACTTGAACCGTGTGATTGGCCATTGGGATACAGCTGCCTTAAATATCAAGCCATGGAGCCAACCCTGTAGGTAACTTTTTAAGTTGCTTTAAATCCTTTTGAAAACAAGGAGAAGCATCAATAGAAATATAACTAGGAGTTATGTCAGGTGCTTTATATAATAAATACCCAATCCTTGTAACAACCTGTTCAACCTGTTTTAGTCTGTTCCTGCGGCTATAACAAAATACCTTAGACTGTGTAATTTATAAACAACAGAACTTTATTGCTCACAGTTTTAGAGACTGAGAAATTCAAGATTAAGGCACCAGCAAACTCTGAAGACAGACAGTTCCTCATAGATGGCACTTGCTATGTGTTATCATGTGATGGAACAGATAAATACGCTCTCTTGGCTTCTTTTATAAAGGTGTTAATCCATCCATGAGGGTTCTGTCCTCTGTACCTAATTGCCCCCTCCAGGTCCCACTTCCTAATACTACCACATAGAGGATTAAGTTCGAACTAATGAATTATTGGAGAATCCAAACATTCAAACTATAACACTACTTTATGAAAGATGAAATTATTTTCTTTTTACAAGTGATAATACTAAAGCTTGGGGAGGTCAAGTAATTTTCTCATGACTATAAAGCAAATAAATGTACAGTCAAGAGTCAAACTAAGATCTATTTTATGGGATTCCTGGTGCTTCTTTATTTTTTAAATTTATTTTTAAGTTTTTAAAAAGAATTATTTATTTAACTTTATTTACTTGTCATTATTTTTTAATTTGGCCCCGAGATAGAGAAAGCAAGAAAGTAAGCCTCCAAGTCCAGACTTGAATCATGGTTCACCATGTGGGAATCCAGCAAATTAACCATCATGCCACTTGTTGGTCCCTCTTTTTAAGGTTTTTGCTATAGGGCTTATGCACTCATTGGAGAGAAATAGAGAGAGACAGTGAAAGGGAAAGTGAGAAATCACCCTCTGCCCCTAGGGGGAATGGCTGTGCTCCAATTCCTTGTCCTTCATTCTTCTCTTGGGATTTTAGGCACACATGCACATGTGCCCGCAATGCTTTTCAAGCTGCTAGGTCCAGGACTCAAACCAAGGTTGCCCATGTGGGAGTCCAGTGCCTTGATCACTATGCCACCTGCTGCCTCTCTGATGCTTCTTTAAATTATAGTGGGTGGGAGCCAGCAGGTGGCATAATGGTTAAGTTGCTAGACTCCCACATAGTTGACACTGGGCACTTGTACATGTATGCCCAAAATCCCAAGAGGTGACTGGAGGAGAAAGGATTGTGGTGTGGCTATCTCCCCTAGGGGATGATTTCTCACTTTCTCTTTCTCTGTCTCTCTCTGTCTCTTCAGTGAGTGCATGTGCCCAATAGCAAAAGAAAAAACAAAACAAAGCAAACAAAACAAACTCCCAAAACTATAGTGGGTGAAGTTCTTCACTGGGGTCATTAGAAAAAAAAATTACTGAAAAGGAAAATGGACCCCTAAAAGGGAATAATCATATACAGCTTTCCTAAAAGCCAATACACATACACAGAAACAACAGACTAAGTAAAAGCATCACTATCATGCTATTTGGGTGTTAACTCATTAATTCCCCACACATATGCAGTTTATCATATGCCACTGTGCTACATCCTGAGGATATAATAACAAATTACATTTGGTCCCCAGCCCTTAACTCTTCCTCTGGGAGTTAGCTAGCAGGTCTTTCTGGTCTGACCATCTTCATCTGTTGGACCTCTGTTGGGCCCTAGGAATATCTAGTCTTTTACTTTATCCCATGCTGATTTTTGCCTGTTCTTTTGTTTCAGAGCTGTTAATGCATTCATGACAATTAGTATGGGCTATTTGGAGTGCTGTATAGAGAAAATAGATACTCCATATCTTATCATGTTTGAAGGCCACAGGATAAACATTTATGTTATTAATTGTAGTGTGCTTGTATGCTTATTATGTAATTATGATTTTGCTGTTTTATGCCATCGCATGTTACACACATGTAACACACATGTGCATGCCCTACAGTTTGGTCTTGGCAATGAGCCACACTATTGTTTGCAGCAGTCCTGGTGGCCTTGGTTTGACTCAGTTCAGTTCCATGTGCTGCAAGGTCTGAGAGAAAGAGCTTTGTGAGCATTCTGTGTGCATGTTACAAGCTCCAAGAGGAAGGAAGCACTTAGTGAGTACTGCTATGAGCTCTTTGAGTTCCTCCTGAACTCTGCCAATAAACAACATGACATCAGTGCCTCATGTCTTTTTTCTGCTTCTCATTTTGGTCCACCCTCTGGAGGAGAAAGACTCTCACGAAACATGCTGTTTTAAGATTAGGAGGTGATGTTTGTGGCAAAGATTGCAGTGCTTAGTCGTGCCTGCTATGGGGGGCCATGATAAAGAAAACAAGGCACATACATAATGTGTATTTCATTCACAAGTGACTTCCTGCACAGAAAGTAGGGAAGAGGTGGAGACTGCTACATGTTGGTGTAGTCATGGAAAGAATATTGCATTTGAAGTCATTAGCTCTGAGTACCAAGCTTAGTACCATTGTTTAGGCTCTATGTAACCTTGAGTCATTTATTTAATTGTGAACAGATTGTTTAGAATTATCATATATATATATATCTATATATATATATATCTTTTTTATTTTTCAGAGGGTGTGTGTGCTTGTTTGAGAGACAGAAAGTACCCCCAATGGAGCATTATCACACCACAATTCTTTTTTCTCTGTTCCTCCATCCTGTCAGGATTTTAGGCATGCCCAGTGTGTTTCTCAAATCACCAGAGCTGGTATTTGAACTGCAGTCAGCCATGTGGGATCTGACTCCCTATGCACTCTGTTTAACTACTGCACTTCAGGGCCAGTCCCAGAATGATCAAGTTGTTTTTGTTTTTGTTTTTTTTTTTGTGGCTGGTG
>NW_006159776.1:797517-835717 GCF_000334495.1 Tupaia belangeri chinensis | reverse complement strand
TTTTTTTTTTTTTTTTGTGGCTGTTACAAAAGTCGTTAACTGGGATTGAGACAAGATGGCAGGCTTACAGTGACAATTTGTCTAAAAGCAGATTTTAAAAGCAATTTCCCTTCAGAATAACTTTTTTTGGGGCCACCAAAGAAGCCTCTTGATTCACCATGTCAGTAGCAGCAATAAAATGTGTGATATCAGAGACAACCATCTTGAAATATTTCCTTCAGACCCAAAATGGAGCTTTACATTGTGTTTGACATAAATCTCCGTATTCTTCTCTTCCAGATGACTATAATTGCAAAGTGGAGCTGGCTTTGACATCTGATGGCAGGACGATAGTGTGCTACCACCCGTCTGTGGACATTCCGTATGAACACACAAAACCTATCCCTAGACCAGATCCTGTGCATAATAAAGAAGAAACACATGATCAAGTGCTGAAATCCAGGTTAGAAGAGAAAAGTGAACCCTTGAACAAGGACCCATGACAGAACAACTTAGCAAAATGTTCTTTACTACCAAGCACCATTGGCACCCTCATGGACAGTATCACAGACGTCGTAAGAAACTGGATTCCCCAAAAGACAGATGACTCTGAGGTTCTCAGAGAAATCAGAAACGTACCTCATTTGTCACTTAAGAAAATGCCATGTGGTGTATTTGCTAATAGGTTATGTAATAAAATAATAATAACATTTCTTATAAAAACAAAACCAAAAGACATTAACTATATATTTCTCTAATTCATCATTTTTAAAATTAAGTTTAGTCATTAGCCTACTCCTCCTTCTCCTGAGAGAGAGGGAGAGAGAAAGAGAAAAAAAAAAGAAAGAAAAAAAAGAAAGAAAGAGAAACACCCCCAACAGGGTCTTATCATGCTATACCTCCCCATCCTAGCCCACCAGCCAGCTAGGATTTCAGGTGATTCCACTGGCACACCCAAGTGTGTTCTGGTACCTTGGAACCTAGCCCAGGGCTTTCTAGTATGGCTCCAATATCATGCAGTAGCAGCCCACTGCCTGTGCCACCAAGGCTGGGCTCAACTAACCATTTCTTAAATTGGCACATAAGTTTGTTCCCCTGTTGGGCCATCTTGAAGTAAAGAAATTCATTTACCTTGGTTGAGTGTCAGTTTCTTGAAACTATTTTTGGCCAAGGAAACTTGTCTCCTCTTCATTGCTAATTGCACAACTCTTACCAATGCTGGAGGGATCACAGAGTTGCGGCTCTGAAGATACGTCCCCTATCACTGCTCACAAGTGCCCTTGATCTTCCACTGTTGTAGAGATTTTCGTTGGGAAGAGAAGGAAACCCGTAGGCTGAATGCTATTCTGTTCCATGAAGGCTCATTATTTAATGACTTCTTCCTTATCTTGCCATCTAAAATTCTTTTGCTGTCACAGCTGGACTTAAAAATGTTTACTGGTTGCCTGTCTGGAGTTTTACTCCATAACTTTTTCAAGGCCACACACAAATGAGATCTTGTCTCTAGGGTGTATCAAGGATAGTTCTGCTTACTCAATTTGTTGGCTGGAAGCCATTCTCAATAATTGAAAAACTTCCTCTAAGAAGCTAATCCTCAAATGTCTAATACTTCATGGGAAACACATTTGGACTGTTGAGCACATTTCTGATGGTTCACTTGTGGCTACCTCTTGGCCACAGAGGGTAGGGCTGCAGTGGAGGTTGTGCTTCATTGTGGTGTAGTCATGGAAAGAATATTACATTTGAAGTCACTAGCTCTGGGTGCAAATCTTAGTACCATTGCTTAGTTGCTCTGTAATCTTGGGCCAATCATTTGAACTCCGAATGTCATTTGACTCAACTATAAAATGAAGATAATAATACTTCTGTTCTCCTTACTTTAGGGAGTTGTTGAGAAGACTAAATGGGATGATATATGGAAAAGTGCCTCTGCAGAAGCATTATTGTTTGATGTCTGGGTTTGCACTTTTCCCTGCTGGTTTTCCTATTCTTGTCTTAACCAGATTCAGTGTATGGAATATAATCTTTCCTGCAACAACCATATATTTTTTCCCCCTAAAAAACTAGTACACCAGACACCTAATACCAAATCTAACTTGGTTTTGGTAGTAGGATTCCTCTTGGTTTTCCCTTCCCACTCTTCTTGTTTATCATACAGATCTTAAGTATAGTATTGATTCTAAGTCACAAATTATAACTTACTACCTTTTAACATGTTTGTGAAGAGAAGGTTAAAAGATGTGCTGTCCTATCCCACAAAAATTCAAAAAATATTTTAGTTAAACAAACACTCCAGTTAGCCAAGGCTCTGAAAGAAAAAAGAAACTAAGAGGAAAAAGATGGAAGGTTAGAATAGAAGCAGTTACTTGACAGATGTTGAGTGTACATACTCTGTGCCTTAACTTGGGCAAAGATGAGGAGTTATGAGGTAGGATCCTGGCATTTCTCTGAATCTGTCCTACACACTCCACTTACTGTCACATTCCTTCCCAAGTGGCCTACAGGGTATTTACTCTCAGAATCCCTTCTCAGAAGGATTTGCTGCCCATCTCCAGAGACTGGTTCCAGACAGCCTCCTGTCTGTCAACTCTTGGCTCCTTAGGGTCTGTTATAACAGCAGAGAGCCACCCTTCCTGAGATCACACCTTCTTGGGGAAGCCTACATCTGGAGACAGAGCAGGGTGGAGGTATAAAGGTTAGGCCATTTCAACCTGATGTGAGCTCTGGAGCACCCAGCCTGGTTAGTTGAGGCTTCATTGATCCTACATCACAGGTCAAATTGTTTTTCTGCCAAGTTGTCCTTCCCCCTCTTTTCTTTCATGGATATTAATTCCTGATAAACACTTTCTTAAAAGAATGTTTTAAAAAGTTTTATTGAGGAGACAATTAACATACCATAAAATTTATTTTGTAAGGCTCGAGACCAGTTCAAGTCCAGGCCATGTGGGAGTCCAGTGCCCTTAACCACCATGCCACCTGCCAAGCCCCAAACTTAATGTCTTTTAGCATGTTTGTGCAGAGAAGGATAAAAGAGGTGCTCTCATTCCCCACCAAACTTCAAAAAAATTTTTTAGTTAAATAAAGGCTCCAGCTAGCTGAGACTCTAAGAGAAATGTTAGCCTAAGTACTAAAGTAGAATTAGCTGCTTAACAGAATGTTGAGGGGACGTACTCTGGTTTGAAACTTGGCTAAAAAAAAAAATAGAAGAAGAAGAGCTAGGTGGGAGGTGTGGCCAGAAGAAAGAGTGAAGGCCTCTTTGTAAATGATATTTGTATCATGTAGAGATATTTGGACCCTTTTATGAAGCAGCAGAGACTTATAGAATGAGGTAAGATGTCATCAGGTGTGTCCTCACTTCATTTGTGGATTACAAATGGTGGGCATCTCTTCTATGTTATATTTTGAGTTGTTCAATCTGGGAGGAGGAAAGTGCTGGAGGCGAAGGGATGAACTGTAGGTCAAAGAGGGGGTCAGAATGAATGTCAGGGGTGAGGGATATGCAAATAAGCCTCCAGGGAAGCAAGAAAGGCAGGGAGGAGAGGCAGTGTGTCATGTTGGAAGGAGTGCGGGTTTTAGAGTCGGATACACCTGAGTCTTGATTCTGCTTTCATTTATTAGCAGCTCGGTGACTTTAGGTGGACTACCTAACTGCTCTGGCTTGCCATTTCCTCTCTTTAAAAGGAAGATAGTAATCCTTATTTCACAACATTTTGTTGTAAGGCTGAAGGGAGGTAGCCTCTCCTCTCAGGGAGGCAGCCAGCTCCTTTCAGCTCATGTCCCCTGGCCCCCATTCCCAGGACAGGCCCTATAGGCAGGACTCAGAGTAGAAGCTAGGGTTGGGTGATCAGGTAAAAGAACAGAGGATGGGGAAATCCAGGGAAGCTGGGGTGAAAGGGGAAGAGGAGGGAAGGGCCAGAATTCAGGGAGCCTGTGGCAGAAGTGCATCAGCATGGATTACGTTTTTCTGGAGCTGCGTTCTTTTGGAAGATCCAGAACAATGTCTTCTCCATCCACCAACTCAGGCCTCTCTGCAACTGCAAATGGAGTTCATTTGGGTGGTGGAGCCTGACAAAACTCTCACTTAATTTTAGACCTCTTACATGAGCCAGATAAAGTGAAGCCAAGGGCTGTGTTTGGCAGGTGCACCTGCCTAGTGCTAAAGGAGTCCACAACCAGCCATCTCCATCTTTTCTTGCTTTCTTTTACACATTTTAAGGCTCCTTTACAGGATACATATCTTGATTTTTAAAAAAGTTTTGCACTTCCTAATTTTCAGGTCCAAGTGATAGAGGGTTGAGATTCATGACCTCTCTATGAGGCTCCTTGATGTCCTGGAATACCAGGATTGAAAGTCAAATGGAGTTCGGCAGCTGCTTCTGTGCTGCCCTGGGCACTTGCCATCACGCAAGTTAATCTCATCTGTCTTGGAGTCTGCACTTATCAGTCGTGTTGTAGGCTGGAAATATTGCCAGCCTTTTAAAACACTAAAACAGTGCAGAAAATCATGCATTTGACCTACTGAAGTCTTCTCTCATCTTCTGTGTGAAGATACTGCCAGCTTCCAGAAACAGAATAATGATAGAAAAGCTGTGTGTTTGACCTGCTGGGGATCTCTCATGGCACCTCCACAATGAAGAGTGCAAAGGTAATTGAGGCATGCAATAAGGAACTCAAGGCCACACGAAATCCTGAAGTGCTTTCTTTGTGGATATTTGATTGTCCAGTGTTCATTTGTTGGGCAAACCTTTGCCAAGAACTTTCTATTACTATGAAATTTAAAAATTGTTGGTTTTTTGGGGGGGTTGGAGGAGGGGAGTGGATCAAAGATGATAAAATAGTCATGTTTCTATATGATTCAACCTAATATATGACAGGCACCATGCCAGGAGCTGGAAATGCAGAGATGAGACGTGGCTTTTGGCCAGAAGGCACGTAAAGTCCAGGGAGGAGGCTGACGCAAATAATCGGAATGGAGTGATGCAAGTTCTATTATAGATGTGTACAGAGGATGGTGTGTGGTATACCTCAGGCGAGAAGGAATAAAGCAAAGGCTTTCCAGAGAGGCTTTGTGGGCCTCCGTCTATGGAATAAGACATTTTTGAGAAGTTCTCTAAATTAGTCAGCCATGCTAGGGATACACAGCATAGTGGCTTTGTACTATGCCAATTTAGCTTAAGGTCTAACCCATGCAATAAATCCTTTACTCCATATTACTTTTCATGGTGTTGCTTCTTAGACCGACCCTTAATTGACGAACATATTTAATCTTAGTTCACATTGTGTCTGATTGAGTACCATCCCATTTTTGATGACCATGTTAAGTGGCAAAGAATAATACACTTGCAAGTGCCCACATCTATGAAGAACACCCCAAGAAGCTCCCGAGGCAGAAGTTCTGTCATTGTTTTCCCAAAAGTGGTCACTACTTTACTCTGTCTTCTCTGGTCCTGACCCATCCTCTCTGAACCAGATCGTAGAATGGCTAGTTAGAGGCTCGGAAAGCCAAGGGTCTTGAAGGGTTTGGAACATTAATGACAGACAGGCTTTCTGATAGGGCTTCTCTCGCCTATCATTATGTAATTATTCCTGAGAACTCTGCTGGGCAATAAAGGACATTGGTGCTCAGTGTTGATCTCTTTGTGTTGCCATGAGGATTCAATGAGACAATGCATGGCAAGTCCTAGACATATTGCCTAGCATATCATAAATACTTAATAAACATGATTCTCATTGTGATATTTTAACCATTAAGTGTACAGTTCAGTGGCATTAAGTGCATTTACACGGTTGTGCTACCATCACCCACATCCATCACAGCAAATTTTGTCTTCCCATACTGAAACTCTGTACTCATTAAACAATAACTCTCCTTCCTCCTTTTCCCCCAGTTCTTAGAAAGCAATTGTTCTTTCTGTGTTAATAAATTTGCATAGCCTAGGAAACTAATGGAAGTGGAGTAATATATTTTTCCTTTCGTGGCTGACTTATTTCACTTAGCATGATGACTTTAAGGTTCACCTGCTTTGTAGCACTCAGAATTTCCTTCCCTTTCAAGAGTGAGTAATATTCCATTGAATGTATATGTAACATTTTGCTTATTCTTTTGACTATTGATGGGCACTTGAGTTGCTCCAACTATTAATGCTATATGAAAATATCTGAGTCTCTGCTTTCAATTCTTTGGAATGTGTACCTAGAAGTGGAGTTGCTGGATCATACGGTCATTATATGTTTAATTTTGTGAGGAACTTCCTGAGGAACTAGCTTTCATCATTATTATTTTTATTACAAAGTTGCTTCTCTAGGAAAACAAAAGGGAACAGAACAACTGGGCAGAGAGGTGTGCCAAGGTTCCTTGAAACTTAAGGAAGCCCGTCCCAGAGGTGCCTGGGCCATGACCCCAGCATTTACTATGGCATTGTGCAACTCTCTACCTGCAGTTCAAGTGCAGCAAGAACAGAAGTGGGACGAAGTAAATGGGGGGAAGGATGCATGATAAGGAATAGGTTTCTGTCTTAGTCTGTTCGGTATTGTTATAAAGAATACCACGGACTGGATAATGTGTAAAGGTGGGAAATTTATTTCTCACAGTTCTGGGGACTGGAAAGTCCAAGATTAAGTCATGTGTACCTGATGAGGGCTGCTCTCTGCTTTCAAGAGTGGAGGATTGCTGTGACCTCACAGAAGGCAGAATGGCAAAAAGGATCAAACGTCTCTGTCAAACCCTTCTATAATGGCATTAGTGCATTCCTGGGGGATAGAGCCCTCATGACCTAAATAGCTTCCCAAAGGCTCCACCTCTCAGCACTGTTGCAATGGGGATTAAGTTTCCAATACATAACTTTTTGGTGACACATTCAGATTGTAGCAGTTACATAAAGGGTGGAAGCAGCCCAAGTGTGTCAGAGAGGTGGTTGGGCATCTGAGGCTTTACCTATCCAGCTGAAGTGCTGCTCTGTTTTCCTTCTCCACTGGGAAGTATTGAAGGATGCACTGGTGAAGAAGATGGAGAAGCCCCAGGAATGTGGCCTGACATGGTACCTCATCCTGCAGAAAGACCTAGAGCCCAGGGAGCAGAAGCAGCCTGAAGTTGGCCGTAGTGGTCTTGGAACCTAAAGACTTGGTCTGCTTAAACCTGGGAAACCTCTGGGAACTCATTCCCAAGAAACTTGAGACCTAAGTTTTAAAAGTAACTCCCTGTATCAAACGGGGCTAATAATATGTGTGGAAGTTTTAGAAGATTTGAAACAAGGTAATCTATCAGAAGGAATCATCTAGGGACCAGCAGTTAGCGTAAAGGCAATGTCTCTGGACTCCCATGTAGTCGACCACGGTTTGCGTCTCGGACCTGGTGGCTTAAAACTCATGTCGGATGCGTGTGCGTGCATGCCCAAGATCCTGAGAGGAGAATGGAGGAGAAGGGATTGCAGCGTGGCCATCCCCCCCGCCTTGGAGGGTGATTTCTCGCTGTCTCTCTGTCTCTCTCTGTCTGTCTGGTGAGCACACATGCCCGATGGCAAAAATCTCTCCAAAAAAAAAAAAAAAAAAAAAAAAGAGAGAGAGAGAGAAGGTATCATCTAGGTTTCTTCTCCATAAATAGTTACCACCCTTTTCTGATGGGGGTGCTTGGACTCAGCCACAAACTGGGTCATGAGTCAACATGTCTCACCAGTGTGAGGACTTGGGGACATGGGGTAACCCTCTCAGATGCATCAGCCAGAAGTTCTGCTTTGACAAGTTAGCTCCTATGTAACCCTTGAATTTCTTTTGCTATAAATCAGATTCCCACTCTTCTTCTCTAAGGCTAGACTTCTTCACTCAATATCACACAGCACAGGAGTAACTAGACTTCTTCGTTAGCCTTTCTTTTCAGAGGTTATTGGAGGTGGATTTTTTTCTTCATAGAGTATCTCAAACTTAAACTTTCAGTGTTATTTCCAAATATGAGTATACACATAGAGATACAGTCAGGGCTGGCAGGTGGTGTGATGGTTAAGGCACGGGTCTCCCACAGGGCTAACCGCAGTTTGTGTCCCAGACCTTGTGGCTTACTTCCTTTCTCTCTCTCTCTCTATCTGTCTCTCTCTGGTGAGTATGTGGACCCTGCAGCAAATGAAAATAATAATAATAAAATAAAATAAAATAAATAGTTCTAAAAATAAAACAAGATGACATTAATCATATAGCTATGAACTTGTGACCCATTGCTAGCTATTCTGGCAACAGTCCATTATAAATGATTTTAAATATAAATCTTTAAAATATCTTGTTCATAGAATAACTATACCATCTTATATTTTCTTTGAGTGTTAAAAACATTAATGTATTCAATGTAAAGATTTTAAAAATGTCATAAATTTGGTATCTCTCTCTGGCTTGGCTTATCAAACAAAACTCATCTCTCCTTTAGTCACTGTGCTTTATTTCCAGGTTCAGGTAGGAGTACCAGGCTGGGCCTCAGTACAGAGGCCAGAACCCCTCTACCTTGCACAATTCAGCAAGACCCTTTTCTAGGACTATAGGACTGTGGGCTACCTGGTTAGAACTTTGGTGTTGAGTAAAATTATCTGCTGCTTAAATTCAGTTCAAGTCTGTTGTTCTCAGGCACAGATTGTGGCCCTCCTGGCTGTATTTCTGGAGTAAGCCCAGGCATACCTAGGCCAGTTTTCTGTGTTCCTGCTCCACGGTGGCATGTTTATCTTTCACCAAGCTCACTAAATTAATTATTTATTGCTACTTGACAAGTTACTCAAATTTAGCAGCTTAAAACCTATATTTACTATCGTATACATTTTCTGTGGGTCAAGAGTCCGAGAACGGCTTAGTTGGGTAATTCTGACTCGGATCTCTAATGATGTTGCTCAGCTGATGCTGCAGTCATTTCAATGCTGACGGGAGCTGGAGAATTTGTTTATAAGCTCACTGGACTGTTGGTAGGTCTCAGTTCCTTACTGGCTGTCTCCCCTATTTCCTCAACATACGATCCTCTCCATAGAGCAGCTTCAACAAGGCAGATAGCTTCCCCCAAAGTGAGTGACCTGAAAAAGAAAGCCCAAGCTGGAAGCCAAAGTCGTTTAAGACCTAATCTTAGAATTGACTTATCACTTCTGCCATGTACTATCAGTCACACAGCCCAAACCTGCTACAATGTGAAGGGGGTCTACAGAAAAGTGTGAATACTAGAGATGGAGATCATTGGGGATCAACTTGTGCACTCACATTCCAGCTTCCTGCTCAGAAAGCTGCACTTTCATCTCCTACATCATAATAGAGGCAACCGTTCCATTCAGTGAAGTACTTTCCAGGTAGCTCCTAGCAGAACCTGTAAACCACCTAAGAGCTTTGCATGCATTAAATCACTGAATATTTATAATCTATGAGGTTGATGTAAGAGTTCTGTTGTGGTTTAGGAAACTGAGGCACACAAAGTGGTTAATAACTCCATATTGAATCTCAGAATGAAAGAGCTATTGTTTGAGATGCCTCATTTTTCTTTAGTTTGCTCATGTAAGAATAGAGATCCTAGATATCCATCTCTTTAACTGCAGTCATTTCCTATGTCTGTCTTAGTCAAAGACTGAGTTTCCTAAGGAACTTGAGTCTGCTTTTTTGTTTTTGTTTTTTTTTTATAGATTTATTTTATTTAACTTCATTTATCTAGAGCAGAGAGGGACAGAGTGAGATTGAGGAGGGGGAAAGAGAGAAAGCAAGCCATCAGGTCCAGAACTCAAACTGAGGTCATCCATGTGGGAATCCAGTACCCTTAGCCATCATGTCACCTGCTGGCTCCTCGGGTCTGTCTTTGAAAGGATCATGGAGGGAACCAGCAGTTAGCGTAATGGCTATGTCGCTGGACTCCCATGTAGTCGACCGCGGTTCGCATCCCGGACCCGGGGGCTTAAAACTCAAGCCGGGCGCTCTGGCGGGTGGCGGCCCAAGATCCCGAGAGGAGAATGGAGGAGAAGGGATTGCGGCGTGACCATCCCCCCTGGGGGGTGATTTCTCGCTTTCTGTCTCTATGTCTCTCTCTGTCTGTCTGGCATACGCACGCGCCCTATAGCGAAAACAAAACAAAACAAAACCTCTCCCCCCCCCCAAAAAAAAGAAAGGATCATGGAGAGAGGAGCTTGAACCTGATTGCATCCCAGGAGAAGGGTCTCCCTCTGCCTGCTTGCCTTTATCTGTGCTAATAATTCAGGAATCCAGCTACTGCCAGTCTGGGCCAGGAGAAGGAAGGAAGGTGCTCTAGACTTGAGAAAGTAAAGTGGAGTTTCATAGCTGACTGAGCTTTGAGAATAAGAGAGCAGGGAAGATACAAAACTACTATTCCAGTTCAAAATTCAAGGGTTTCCTGAGTTTTCTCTCCAGCCTGGCTTCACAGGCTATTTCCCATCACTCTGACAATCCAGAAAGAAGGCTGAGGAATAATATGAATAGGTTTTCCAGAAATTCGCTTACCGAAATGTTGGCCAAGAAAGCTGGTTTATGTAACAGAGAAGGACAAGAAGAAGGAAAGTTGTGAATTGTTTGTCAATAGTTTATATTGGTCAATTTCAACTGATTGGCTATATCTTACTTTACATCATGAAATAGAAGATATTGAGATGAAGAAAGTATGTAAAATCTATAACCCTTTGCAGGTTTATTTGCCTAGGTGTGGGCATAACCAAAGTCTTAGGCTCATGAATTACTAGAGTAAAACTATCCTGATTCTACAGACTGCTTGGAACTGATTTTCTTTCTCATTTCACTCCCAGAAACAGAATGACTCATAGCTAATGAATACATTGTCATCTTTGCTTTTGGGCCATATTTGCTAATTTTTCCCTCTGCTCTCTTCCCCCTTCTTTACTTACTAATTCCTAATTCCTACTGACTTTATTATCCCCAATAAAAATCACCCTGTAAGAAATCTTCCTTTAGGCTGGTGCACTCAAACTTTAATGTATGTGGGGCCATTGTGCAAGATTTGCTTTGAGGTTAAGTTGAAGATTTTAATTCAGTAGGTCTGGGGTAGGGCAGAAGATTCAACATTTCTACTCGGCTCTGGGTGATGTAGGTGCTGTTGATTTGTGGGACACATTTTAAGTAGCAAGGCTCTAGATTTCATTTTTCCTTTAGTCCTTACAGAAATAACCTCTAGGGGTTATTTTAGGGGAAACAATACTGACACAAGCTAATTTGGCATTTGGCAATTGTTAGATTCCTTTGGTAGCTATGTAGGATGGCCCATGCCCTCATTTGTCTGGCACCGGTCGTTTTTTTCTGGGACACAGTACTTCTAGTGCTAAAGCAAGGAAAGTCCAAGGGAACCAGGATGAGTGGGTAACCTTTCCTTTGGTGGTTAGAAGTGAGTAGGGTCCTACATCCCCTTCCTTACAATTTCTATACTAGCTAAGAATTTAGACATAGGTCTGCCAAAGTTATGAAGGTTTATTAGGCAGCAGTTACAAGAACCATCCTGTAACTTGGTCTTGAGGCTTTGGGGAAGACCCATCCTGTGCTTTAAGCACAAGTAACACAAGCATGATAAGTTCTCTCTAAAGTGGGTATGAGAAAATTACAACCTATTATGTAGTAGATTCCACTGACAGCCTCTGTGGAAAGAGACACAAGACCAAAGGAAAACTAGACTTAGGGTGCTGTGCCATAAATATTAACTTGTTTGTCCAATTGCTATACTTCATTCAAACATAATCGATGATCTTGCTTCTGTAGCTAGTGAAGGTTTTGAGAATTTCAGAGCAGAAGTGCTGGGTTCAGCCAGGAAATTAGTGCCTTTCTCAGACTTAATCAGTTCAGATTTTGTTGGTCTTAATGATACTTTGCCTGGAGGATGAATGATATATCACCTCTAGAAGCGACCATAACCCAAAGATATTTCATTTCACATTGCAAAGTATTCAAGATAAATTCCTTTTAGTCTTCCTTTGAAGCTGTTCAAACACTAAGAAGAAAGAAGATCACAGAATTGGTTTTCCTTGGGCTCTGAGGAGCACACAAAAACAACAAGACCCCTCCTTGGGTTTGGAGAAGCTGTGTTGGAACAGCTGAAGGTGTTTTGTTAGGGGGAGGGTCTCTCTCTCTCTCTGTTTGAGCCTTAGTCTCATCTCTCCAACTCTTTTTCTTTTTAAATTTAAATTTTATTTGTCTTCCTAGTAATCTGCTCCCCTATTTCCCCCTGAAATTAGACTTTCCTTGCCTCTAAGCCTTTTGGCAGAAACTACTGGGGGACAGGATGCTGGGCTGCTAGGATGAAAGCTCTGTGAACAGATTTTTCAGAGCAAGTGTTAGCGTTAGTAGAGCACTGGTCTTCCCTGTGGATTTGTAAGCCAACCTCTGACACTGATTCAGCAAAACAACTTCACCTTTCACCCACATTCTTTGTTTTCCAGCTGTTTGGTGTGTGCTCTGCGTGCACATGTGAACAACTCTTGATGATTTTGTTTGCTTACACCATTTCTTCCTCAACAAAGAGAAAGAATAGAGGCTCTCAATTGGGCTGTGGAAGTCAGAGGACTGGGTGGGGGTAGGGGTGAGTTTGAGGGGACCTCCAGGGGATTCTAGAGATTGTCCCTACGTGGGATGGCAGCCCTGGCCTCATACAAAGACCCTTTATTTTGTGGAGACCTGGAGAGGGAAAATGGCTTGCTCGAGGCTGGGAAATGAGTGAAGGAATCTAAAAAAAAAAAAAAAAAAAAAAATGATTTCAATTAAAATTTGGAGTCTCAGGGTTGAAAAAGACCTTGACAATTAAGCATCCAACTTCAAGTAGTTGTTTGAATTCTGGTCTATGTCTTTGTGAAGTGGTTGTGTGGCCACTATTGGTGTCATCCAGAGACGGGGAGATTATCACTGTTCCAGCAAATGGTATTTACTTCAGTTATTTCAAGGATATAGGATGTTTAGAACAGGATGGTGTTTTGAAATTTCTTCTTTTGTATATATTAATGTAAATTAGAATTATACAACTATGGCACCAACTGGTGACATGGTAGTTAAGGCAGCTGGATTCATGTGCATTTGAAGTCTCAACCTGAAGGCTTGAAAAAACATGCTGGGTACCTTTGCATGTGTATCCAAAATCCCGAAAAGAGAAATGGATGAGAAAGGATTGTGGTATGACCATCCTCCATGGGGAGCCATGGATTCATCTTCACTTTCTTTTTCTCTCTCTCTACCCAGCGAGTGCACATGCCCTCTGGCAAGTTAAAAAAAATATACAACTATGAATACATTTTCACTGAAAAGGTATTTCTTGGAACAACCTTTTAGCTTGATTAATTATAGGATGTCCAGCAACCTTTAATTTCCACAAGGGATGTAGTTTTCCCTAAATATAACCTTCTTAGTTGGGGCAAAATATCTTGTAACTCTAAACTGTTTTATAGAACAAATTTTGGAAAATGTTGACTTGAGGTATGAAAAATTCTAAAAATGGTACATGTAAATTTTCTTTTGTATAAATCAAGTAATATTTAAAATGTAATAGGAGAAATTTACTATCCAACAACGACTAGTGGAAAATATTTTGCTAAATACAAAGGGCAGTGTTTACATAATGTGCAGTTTTTGGTGTACCTTTATATATTGTAAATCATTTTGGAATAATGTATTCAAATATCTTAATGCTTTCTTTGTGTGTGAAAGTTTTGGGAAACTTTCATTTTTCAATTTGTTTGTCTGTGTTTTCAAAATTTCTATATTGAACACAGTTAATTAACTTTCTTTTAAAAATATTTATTTAATTTTACTTATCATTATTATCACTTTTAAAATTTGCTACAGGGCATGTACACTCACCAGAGAGAGAGAGAAAGTGAAAAAGCAACTCAGTCAAGGACTTGAACCACGGTTGGCAACACCTTAACCACCACACCACTGACTGGCCCCCACAACTAATTTATAAAGCAGCACCCCCAACAACGTGAAGACTCAACCCAACCAATCAGAAGTTCTTTAAGAAAGTGCGGAATGTTTCTGGTACAGAGAATAAACATTATCCCTTGTGTGTGTGTGTGTGTGTGTGTGTGTGTGTGTAAACCACAGAGATAGTCTTTTTTTTTCTCATCTTCCATGGATAACATATAGCTAAAATATTTCTCTGATCAAAAATCTACCGTGGTATATCTGTCTACATATCAGTTCTTAGCTTATCTGTCTGATTAGTAAAACACTGTGTAATACAACCCCAGTTTATCTCAGATTTACCTATGCTGTTCCCTTTCTGTTAACACTGCAATCTAGTTAGGCTTATTTCTTGTTTCCAGTTCTCCTGTCTCTATGTTCTTTTATACTTTAGTGTCTTTGTTTTCTCCAGATTGTAATGTCCTTTTTATCTCTCCAGGTTCAAGGCCATTTGTTCTACACGCTGATTTATTTACTTTTTCTGACCGTTCTATGGCAGTTTTAGACAGACTACACCATATCATTTAATATTTACTGATTCCTGTGCTTACCGAGCCTCAGTCTTTGATGCTGACGGGCAGAGGCAAACTTAAGTTTGTGGCTAGAGCATTTGACTACCTGATGGACATGCTGAAAGGGAAGAAATAGCCAGGAGTCAAGCACTGACTGAGCGTCTAGCGATCAGATCAAGTAGACATGGGCTGGAGTGGCTGAGCAAATGAGAAGCTCTGGTGCTGCTACAGCAAGCAGATATGTGGCTAGAATAGAGGCAGTGGTAGCTGTGTTGCTCCTCTCCTCTTGAACTAGGTGTCTACCTGGGCTGAGCCCATACTGCCACTGTACCAGGGCATATATATATATATATTATTTTTTAGAGAAATTTTTGCTATAGGGTGCATGTGCTCAGTGGAGAGACAGAGAGAGACAAAAAGTGAGAATCATCACCCAAGGGTATAGCCATGCCACAATCCCTTCTCCTCCATTCTCCTCTCGGGATCTTGGGCACGCACACACACGCGCCCGGCATGAGTTTTAAGCCACCAGTCCGGGACGCGAACTACGGTCGACTATATCAGAGTCCAGTGAGGTAACCATTTGCCGCCTGCTGGTCCCTTTAAACATATATATATATATATTTTTTTTTGAGAGGTTTTTGCTATAGGGTGCGTGCACTCGCCAGACAGACAGAGACAGAGAGACAGAAAGCGAGAAATCACCCCCCCGGGGGGATGGCCATGCCACAATCCCTTCTCCTCCATTCTCCTCTTGGAATCTTGGGCACGCACGCACACGCACCTGGCATAAGTTTTAAGCCACCGGGTCAGACTCAAACCATGGTCGACTACATGGGAGTCCAGTGACATAGCCATTACGCTAACTGCTGTTACCCTTTTAAGCACATTTTGATCATGAGAGCAAAGCCAGGAGTTCTCTGGTAGCATTCTGGAGAACTCTTTTTTCCCTCCTATCACATAGTCACTGTCAGTATAAGTACAAGTTGAAACAGACACTGTTTATAACCAAATAGAAGAAACTCAAACTAGAAGCAGTTTAGGCAATCTTATGGAATCTAATACATAATAAATAATCTAACAACCAAACTGCAGGAAGCATGTGTGCCACTTGGCCTCGGGAAAAACCGGATCCCTGGACTTGGATGCTGCTCAGACTCTTTCTTACGTCCCTCACATCCACTTCTTCCTGCACGTTCATCTTCTCTAACCACAGACAACCATTTTCCCATGTGGTTGTATATGTAGCTACTAAAAGCTCACGAAATTTATGTCTTTCAACATTCACTACAGAGAGAGACTGATTCTCTTATTCCAGATGGGAAATCCCAAAGAAAGGCTCTGATTGGCCTCTCTGGGGTCAAGTGGCCAGCCCTGACTAATCAAGCATGGTGGGAGAAAACAAGGTCACGTGAGAACATGCCATGTGGAAGGGCCAAGGTGAGTAGTTCTCAGGAGGAGCGAGTTCTGGGCAGTCAATCCCATAGATGTCCGGTGTAATAGCACAGGAGCAACTGTGTCCACAGTAATGCCCAGCTCAGGCATGTCAATCAGTATGCTGGAAGTCAGGAAAGAATAACTCCAGTCTAGCACACTGCTCTACCTATTGTCAGAACAAAGTCAACAAGTCCTTATTGAGAGTTGCTCCTGAGGACTTGATAATTGTTGGCATAGCCCACAACTCTGTACACCATCATTTTTTCCCTGCTACCTTAACTCCAGAACCTCTAGCTCCATTCAGAACCCAGTGACCCTGACATTGCTCGGCAAAGAAGTGCTGATGGCTTACACCGTCATCTTTTTCCTCAGTGATTACTGAGTCACTTCATTTCCCAGAGCGGGAACAGTGAAGTCACCTATGCCACTAGGTCACAGGCAGTCTTACACTGTGGATGGGATGTTTCTGAAGAGAAATGTGAGTAAGAAAAGGAGTGAAAAGAAGCCTGACTCTGTTCCTTTTAGGAGAAGGAATGAGCTCATCCTGAGATGGTCAGCTGGACAGGGGGTTGGGGAAAGAGGGCAGAGGAGTATTAGCATAGAGCGTCTAACTCTGGATGGTTCTTTACCAGCCCTAGGTACGCCAGTGTCAGTAAATTTATAGTGTATGAAACCAGAGAGTCAATCGTTAGGAAATATGATGAAGAATAAACCAATGAAGTAGGGAAGATGCTGTGGCAAAGAGACTCAACCCTCATTCCATTTCTGCTTGCTCTATCTGGCTTTTCATGGTTAATCTGGGCTCTCCTGCTCTCTACCCATGCCATTACTAAAAGTCTCTTGGTCTTTGCTCTAGTTTTATTCACAATAGAGAACATGTAAGAAAGAGAGAAAGAAACAGAAGCACCCTGGGAGGGTTTTGTCACACCAGCCTTCCTGTTTGACATGTGTGTGCATAGGTAGTGTGTTTCAGGCTGACTGGGCTGGGAATTTGCAGTTGGCCGTGTGACTTCCAGGACTGCAGTTCAGTACACTCCTGACTGCATTATAAAAGTCGGGGCTGCTCTGGGGTTAGACACATCACTTTCCTCAGGATTCATGCCTTTGCTTCTCTCTTCTGCATGTTGATATTGATGAGCTCTTCAGTGGTCCTTTGAACTGAACTTTGAACCCTTTCTGTTTTCTTTTTAAAAATAATTTGCTGGAAGATACATATGCTGGCCAGAGAGAAAGAAAGAGAGAGAGGGAAAGTGAGAAAGCACCTCCTATGGAGGATGGTCCCACTGAAATCCCTTCTCTATTTCTCCTTTTCGGGATTTTGGGCAGGCATGTACACACATGGACACACTCAGTGTGTTGTTTTTTCCCAAGCCTCTGGGTCTGGGACTCAAACCACATAACTGGCCATGTCGGATCCAGCTGCCTTAACCACCTTGCCACCAGCTGGTCCAAGCCCTTTCTTTTTGTAACCTTAGCCAGAGGGCGATTCATTCAAGTGTTGCTAGGTAGCCCACACTCCACATCCTTCTCTGGCACCTGGTTATAAGCTTGCAGGTGCAACTTTCTTTGCAATGGACTTGTTTTCCCCACTGAGACCTGACGGTGGTCAATAGTTCTTAGTCCAGACTGTATTTCGCATAGCCTGTTTACAAATAACTGCATTCCCATCAAGAATGAATCTGACTCATCTCTGTACTGTCGCAGGATTGGGGCAATGCACACAGTTGCCTGACTGTGGCCTGGACCCTGATTTTCTCTGCTGGTTGTTTGGGTTCAGATGCAGTTTATCATCATACTCTTATTCTCACTTCCTCCCCCTTCCAGTCTATCTGAGAGAGAGAGATAATTTTTAGTATAGTGGCTAAGAACAAGGATCTAAAATCAGATTATACGGTTTTAAATATGGATCCACTACGCGTTAGCTGTGCAACTGTTGACAAGTTCTTTCACAGCTCTGTGCATCAGTTTCCTCATCTGTCAAATGAGAATAATAATAGGACCAACATTTTATTGGAGTTTGTTGGACCGTTGGGAGAATTAAATGTGTTTATATATGTAATATGTTATTGTGTGTAACAGCATGTGGCACGTAGCAGGCAGTCTGAAAGAAGCTGTTGTTACTGTTTTCTACTCTTACAACTCACTCCAGCAAGGGGTCTCTGACTTTGTTCCCTCCTGTGTTCCCTGACCTACCCTTTTCTTGCACTTAGTTTTTGGGTCTCAGGCTCATCTTCCAGCCCATCCAGCCAAGTATTCACAAATATAAATTTCTAATTGATAACTGTGCCTAGGAGACATCCAGCTTCATTCCTTATAAGTGTTAGCATCATCTCATTTACTTTGATTCTTTTCTTAGGCCAAATTCTGGCTTAGACCTTGGTCTTATAATGCTATAATGAAAAAAGTCTAGTTGGTTAGACCAAAGATTGGCAATCTTTTTTTTTTTTAAATAAAGGCCCTGGTAGTAAATATTTTAGGTTTTGAGGGCTATACATAGTCTCTGTCACATTTTTTTTCCCTCCTTCTCTACCTGCCCCTTCCTCCTCTTTTTCTTCTTCATCTACCTCATCTTCTTCCTCCCCTTTAGTCTTCTTCGCAACTCTTTAAAAATATAAAAATCGGCCCAGCCTCAGTGGCCAGGTGGTAGTACATATTGATCTGCTGTGCTGAAATCTACACGGCCAACTGTGGGTTTGTATCCTGACTCAACCTAAAACATGCCAGATGCACATGTGTCCGAGATTCCAACTGGATGGAGGGCTGGGGGAAGGGGATAGTGGCATGATGAGGCCCTATTAAGGTGTCCATCTCTTTATTTTGAAATAAAATAAATTAAAAAACATCATCTCTTACTTGGGGGTTGTACTGGAGAGGACACAAACCACACTGAACCTTAGGCTACAATTTGTGGCCTCCCGTACTAGGTAATAAATTCCATGAAGCCATGAATGGTCCATCCTGTCACCTTTATGGCACAACCACTAGCTTGGCACATGAAGCTCTTCTACTAATATTTTTTTTAATGAATTAGTGAATAAACAGATAAGTGGACTCAACTGAGTTTTTAGCTTTCCAATTTAAGGGAAAGAATTCCTATGTAAATTTTATAAGGACTAGAAGAACCCCAGAGAAGGATTCTATTAAATTTGACTTTTATCTGCAGTTACTTAAGGGCATAGGTGTCTGTCCATGTGGTGTACCTCACCTACCTGCAATTCCGGCCCCTTCTTCTTTCAGTAAGGAATATCCTACAGTTTCTGGGGATTAGCAGTTGGCGTAATGGCTATGTTGCTGGATTCCCATGTAGTCAACTGCAGTTCAAGTCCTGGACCCAGTGGCTTAAACTCACGCCGGGCATGTGTGCGTGTGTGCCCAAGATCCTGAGAGGAGAATGGGGAGAAGGGATTGTGGCATGGCCATCCCCCATGGGGGGTGATTTCTTGCTTTCTGTCTCTCTGTCTCTCTCTATCTTTCTGGCAAGCATATGTGCCCTATAGCAAAAACTTCTCAAAATAAAAAAAGTATTCTACAGCTTCAATGCCAGTGGTGTGCTGGTGTTATTTATCCTAGCAAACAAGCGAACAATCCCTGATTTATATAGCATTTGCCAATTTCCATGGTATACATACCATGGTGAGTTTCAAACTACAAACATAAAGCCACTAAATGCAAGGCTGGGAAGAGAGTTGCAATCAGCTCTCTCTAGCTGAAGAATAAACCATATCCTATTCTCTGTGCATTCTGAAGGCCTAAGGACCACATTCCTTGGAGAAAGAAGCCTCAGCCCCCACAATGCCTGCCTCAGGATAGGCTCTTCTCCATACTTTGGTGGTTGGGTGTCATTATCTTGTTCTCCCAGACTTCCTGGATTTCAGTCTTTGCCTGCTTTGATCCCCAACCCCTAATCTTTCATCTGACCTTCAGGCTCCCTAAGCTTTTTGCAGAACACTGTTGGCCAGACACTTCCTGATCTACCCTAACTTCCTAGTTCTCAGATATCTGACATGCCTCTGAACACAGAGAAGAATAGACACTGTACCTCCTGCAGGGTCTTCTGTCTTTCAGGATATGACCTGCCCTGGCCACCCCCTCCCAATTCTTGCAGCACCTCTTTCTTGACTTCCAGGAATTTAACTTCTATTCTGATTCTATTCTGATTGGGAACCTAGTTCCTGGTCAGACAGGAGCGCCATTTGACTTTAGCCTGAGAACTTTGAAGACTTCATGTTTCTCTCTCTCTCTTTTTTTCCCCAGTGTTTGTTTGTTTTTTTCTTTATTATTATCATTAATACATTAAATCACTACATATCATTTAGATTTTAAAGAGACTTTACCCAGCATGATACACAACTCAGTCCAGCCCAGTTGAGAATACTACACTCATCCTCATCAACAAATAATAACCATATCTGTGTCCCACAAAGGTCTTACCTCTCTATTTTCTTCCCCAAATTTCTTTTCCTATGCTCTTCCCCTCCCACACTCTCCTTCCACTTTGTTTCTAGTGTCCATAACAATTTTTAATGCTTTTATGTTCTCCAGAATTTCAGTCTCTACCATAGTGTATGGACAGTGTATGTTAAGTGGAGACACAACGTCTCTGTTTCATAGCCTGACTTGCTTCACTCAGCAAGAAATCGTTCATATTCATCCACTTTCTAGGGCCTTGTTTTTTATGGCTGAATATTCCATGGAGTATATGTGCCACACATTTTCAATCCATTCATCTGTTTGTGGACATTTGGGTTGGTTCCATGTCTTAGCAATCATGAATAATGCTGCAATAAAAATAGTTGTGCAAGCGCTTTTCCGATTGAGCCTTCTCCTGTCCTTTGGGTAGATACCCAGGAGTGGAATTGCTAGATCATATGGTAGTTCTGTTTGTAGATCTTTGAGGAATCTCCACATTGTTATTCACAGTGGTTGGACCAATTTACATTCCCACCAGCAATGTGGGAGTGTTCCCCTTTCACCACATCCCTACCAGCACTTACCTTTTTTTTTTTTTTTGTCTTTGCCATTCTAACTGGGATTAAGTGGTATCTCATTGTGGTTTTGATCTGCATCTCCCTTATGATGAGAAATATTGGACATTTTTCATATGCTTTTTGGCTGTTCATGCATCTTCCTTAGAGAGTTGTTTATTCAGCTCATATTCCCATCTTTTAATTGGGTTAATCGTTTTCTTCTGTGTAAGCTGATTGTGTTCCCTGTGTATTCTGGTTATCAGTCCTTATCTGAGGCACAATTAACAAAAATTCTCTCCCATTCTGAGAGTTGTTGATTCACACTAATTATGGTGTTCTTTGCTGTGCAGCAACTTCCCAATCTGATGCAATCCCACCTGTCTATTTTGGGGATTATTGCCTGTGCATTGGGGGTCTTGCTTAAGAAGTCTTTACCTACCACAATGTTGTCCAGAGTTTCTCCAGTGTTTTCCACCAGTAGTTTTATAGTTTGCGGTCTTAGGTTTAGATCTTTGACCCACTTTGAGTTGATTTTTGTTAGTGGTGACAAATAGGGGTTCAGATTCATCTTTCTGCAGATGGATATCCAGTTTTTTCAGCACCATTTGCTAGAGAGGTTTTCTTTTTCCCACTGGATTGACTGGCAGCCTTTGCCAAACATCAGTTGGCTGTATGTTTTGCATTTATTTCTGGGATCTCTATTCTGTTCCAATGGTCTTCATATCTGTTTTTGTGCCAATATCATGCTGTTTTGATTATCACAGCTTTGTAATATATTTTGGGGTCAGGGAGTGAGATGCCACCCACTCCACTCTTCTTTTTCAGTATGGCTTTGGCAATATGGGGTCTTTTATGATTCCAGACAAATTCTACAATTGTCTTTTCTAGATCTGTGAAGAATGTCTCTTGTAATTTTATAGGGATTGCCTTAAATACGTAGGTTAATTTGGGTAGGATTACCATTTTGATTATGTTAATTCTGCCAATCCAGGAACATGGATGTCCTTTCACTTTTTTGTGTCCTTTTCAATTTCCTTTTTAAGGTTTTCATAGTTTTCCTTATAGAGGTCTTTGACTTCCTTGGTTAGTTTTATTCCTAGGTATCTTACACTTCTTGTGGTTATGGTAAATGGGATTACTTTCTTCAGTTCTGTCTCTGTCTGCTTGTTGTTTCTATATAGAAATGCTATATATTTTTGTAAATTAATTTTGTATCCTGCCACTTTATGCATTCATTACCTTGAGGAGTTTTTGTGTGGGTACTATTGGGTTTTTGTGTGGATACAATCATGTCATCTGCAAACAGATAATTTTAGCTCTTCTTTCACTATTAGAATGCCTTTTATTTCCTTCTTTGTCTGATCACATTGGCTAGGACTTCCAGTACTGTATTGAATAGTAGGAGTGGAGAAATTGGACAACCTTGTCTTGTATGAGTTTTTAGTGGAAGCTTTCAGCTTTTCTCCATTCAGTATAATGTTAGCTATGGGTTTTTCACAGAGGGCTTTTATTCTGAGAATTGATCCTTCTATGCTAATTTTCCTGAGACACTTAATCATAAAGGAATGTTGTATTTCATCAAATGCTTTTTCTGCATCAATTGAAATGATCATATGGTTTTTATCTCTCTTTCTGTTAATATGGTATATTACATTTATGGTTTTGCATAAGTTGAACCACTCTTGGATCCTTGGAATAAAGCATACCTCATTGTGATGAATAACATTTTTGATATGCTGTTGAATACAGTTAGCAAGTATCTTGTTGAGAATTTTTGCATCTATACTCATAAGAGATAAAGACTTCATGTTTCTCACTGAAGGACCATTTCTAGTAAAAGAGAGGCAGAAAGTATGATTGTGTGCTTGGGCTTTGGGGTAGAAAACAGGAATTTGAGTCCTGATCTTGTGGCCAATTAGGGCAACTATAGAGGCCCAAGGTTTATCTAATACCCTAGAAAATGGGTTTTGTAATGGTTGGAAGTATCTTGTGCATCATGCATCATTAAAGCCTAGTGCCTATGCCTAAAATAGCTGTGTCTGGCATGTGGTAGATACTGTTAAAACTTTCTAAATGCATGAGTTTAAAGTTATGTCTTCAGTTTTCTTATTGGCCCTATTGTCCCAAGAGCATTACTTAAACCTTTCCGAACTCTCAGTTTCCCATGAGTAAATGGTTATGTTAATCTTGATAATGCTGGTGCCAACCTTGATATATGGTTGTGATGTGGACTAAACTATAATGGTTCATAATGTATGTGGAGCACTTAGGACAGTGCATACTCCCTCAATAAATGTTAGGAATGGTCACTGTTGTTAGAGGCAGCACACAGAAATAAGTGTTGTCAAATTTAAGAGATACTATAATGGAGAGCATCTTTGCTTCCTTAATTATAGTTCCATCACCTAAGTTTACACAGTTCCTGTTGTAATCTCTGAATAAGAAGTGTGTGTGTGTGTGTGTGTGTGTGAATGTGTGTGGTGGGGGGGAGGTGGGAGGTGATGTTGGGGGGGGTATGGTGGATTGGATAGAGCTGAAGGGGGCTGGGGGAAGAGGAGAGCCCAGGTATTTGGACTGAGTGGGTCTTTGGAGTGCCATAGCCAAGGAAGAGGTAGTTGTATTAACATCCAGAGTTGGCAAGTGAAATTGCAGTGTCCAGTTAATAATACAGAGCAAGGAGATTTATAGAACATTGGCTGAGATCAAAGAGAGTATCTGTTACTAGGGGGTGAAGGACTCTGGTGGGATCTAGAGATGAGGCCTAGACCCCATGTCACAGACTTTCTCAGTATTAAAGTGTCTGTGTTTTCCTGATGGTTCAAAAAGCAGCATTCCTTAGCATTCCTTCCCTCTCTGGCTGCTCTTTTCTCTCTCAAATACTGAGCCAAGTTGAAATATCTTTCTGAATTCCCTGGCTTCCTTAGAAATCAGCTTTTGTCTGAACCTGCCATTGTAGCCTGGGCTCAGTCCGAGGACCTTTTAGCCCAAATTTCTTGGCTTTCTCAGTCATCCTCAGTGTCTACTGCATTGAATGACTCTCTTGCTTCTTTGATCATCTTCCATTTCACCTCCTGGGTTTGTCTCTCACAAAGCAGTCATTTGAGATAAAGAGCCTCTGTTTTTATTGCTTAATTGTATCTCTATGGTCATGGAAAGGGAGGTCACATGCTAAGGCATTGGGAAATAACCACTACTTTTGTCACTTACAGTGAGTGTAGACTGTTAGTGTTGTTACACAGAAGGCAGCATCTTGACCAAACAGGCCTAGGAGGTAGAGGCATCTTTTCCTACCAGGCTCTTGTGAGAAGCAGATGTTTTATGGAAGTCAGCTGCTATCCTGATAGTTGTCAGCATTTCTTTGGGATCCTCTGCACGTCTATCCCTGTGATGAGGAAGACAGCATTTCCATGCAGAAGAGATAATGACCCTCATCACAATCTCTGACGATTTCATGAGGATTGATTCCTGAAAGCAGTTCCCCCCCACCACCCCAAGGAGTAAGAATACTTTTAAAAAAGTTTGTTATTTTTTTCCATGAAGGAAAGAAACAGACAGGCATTGCCAACAGGGATGCAATCTACCTTTGGTCTCAGCCAGCCTGGATCATGGGCACATGCATGAGCCTGGCATGGTCACGGAGGTCCTGGGACATGAACAAAGGATCTTTACCATGTGTGTCAAATTGTGCTACCACTACACCATGACCTGGCTCCAAGAATACTAAAGGCTTTTGAGACATAATGCCATATTGCCTTCTAAAAAGGCAGTACCAACAATTCACATGCCCACTCATTGCATTGATTGTGGCCACTTTATTATACCTTTGTTAATACTTGATATTATTAAAAAATATAGTATATTATTAATAGAGATAGAAGAAAATGGCATTTCTTTGATTCGATTATAATTTTAAAAGAATTATTTATTTTTATGTATTATTATTATTATTTTTACTTTAAAATTTTGCTATAGGGCACATGTTCTCTCTCTCTCTCTCTCTCTCTCTCTCTGAGACTAAACACTGAGAAGTCCTGGACTCTAATTGTAGTCAGCCATGTGGGAGTCCAGTGCCTAAACCATCATTTAAAAAAATATATGGGAGGTTGAATATTTAAATATATTTGTTCATTATGGAGATAATATTTAGTATCCTTTCCAGGACAGGTGTAGAGGAATATTGAGGTTTTTTTTTTTTTTTTTTTTTTTGAGGGGGGGCTGAATTTTATTAGTTATTTATTTACTAATTTCAGTACAGTAAAAAGATTTTTTTGTTGTTTGGTTTTGTGATTTTTTACTTATATATAGAGTTGTATAAATACTAACACAATCAGGATACAATTCTCTCCTTTCCTAAAATTCTATTATGCTGTCTCTTTGGAGTCAAACCATCTGCCAACTCTGGCAACTACTGATCTATTCCATGCCCCTGTATTTTTGTCTATTCCAGAAGTATTAAAGAGTGCTATTCATAGGACAAAAGCTTTAAATTTTAAGTCCAATTTATTAGTATATTTTTTTTAGATTGTGCTTTTGTTGTCCTGCTAAGAACTCTTTGTCCAACCCAAGAGCAAAAGTAGTTTCTCATGGCTGGTAGGTGACATGGTGGTTAAGGGCACTGGACTCCACATGGCCGATTGCGGTTCAAGTCCTGGACCCAGCGGCTTGCTTTCTCACTTTCCCTCTCTGGTCAAATTAGAAAGATAAATAAATAAATATATTAATAAAAAAATAAAATAAAGTTAAATAAAATAATTTAAAAATATTTTATATGTTTTCTTCTAAACTTAATTTATTTTTAATTTTTTTGAGAGATTTTTTGCTATAGAGTGCATGCACTTGCTGGAGAAGCAGAGAGAGAGACAAAAATGAGAAATCACCCCCAGGGGAGATGGTCACACTGCAGTCCCTTCTCCTCTATTCTTCTCTTGGGATTTTGGGTGTGCATGCACATGTACCTGGCCTGAATTTTAAGCTGCTGGATCTGGGACTCGAACCACAGTCAAATATGTAGGAATCCAGTGACATAACTGTTACACCATTTGCTGGTATCACTTCTAAACTCTTTCTAATTTTACTTTTCACATTTAGGTCTATAATACATTTTGTTAAATGCTGTGTAAGGTATGAGTTGTAGGTCAAGATTCATGTTTTTACGTATTGCTGTTCAATTGTTCCAACACAATTTCTCAAAAAGTCTACCCTTTTTGTATTTAACTACCTTTGCACCTTTGTTAATAATCAAATAATCAGGTGTGTGCAGGTCTGTCTCTGGCCTCTTTATTCTGTTCCATTGATCTATCTATCTGTCCTACATTCAATACCACATAGTCTTGATGATAGGAAATCCCCATATTTTTGTCTCTGCCAGAATGACATAAATAAAAGGAAGCATGCAGTACATATTTTGAGGCCAGCTTTTAAAATTTAGAGTTATGAATGCCTTCAAGATTTGGGGAGAAATGTGCACATATCGAAATGGTCTCATTGTAAGTCAAACAATATGATTGAAAGTATATACAAAAAAACAAATAATAAGTAATGTGAAAAAAAAGATTCATCCAGGTTGTTGTGTATTTTAATCTTTTGTTTATTGCTTAGTTGTATCTCTTTGTATGAATGTACTAGAATTTGTTTAACCACTCACTGCTGTTCTTTTGCAAAGTGGGCTTGGATACTCTAGTTCCTTTGCCTTTTTTAGAATCAGCTTGTAAGTAGTTACAAGCCTTGCTTCTTTGATTGGGATGTCTGGATTCCCATTTGGGAAGAATTGACATATTAGTAATAGTGCATCTTCTGATCCATAAACATGATATATGTTTCCATCTATTTAACTCTTTAATTTTTTTCCCTCAGTGTTTTGTAGTTTTTAGCTTTTCTAAAATTTTCCTTCCCAGTAGGGTCTCCTGCCTCAGCCTCCTGGGTAACTGAAACTTTCAGCACATAGCGGCTTTCAGGATGGGCTGAAAATCAAATCTGGGTTTCCCATGTTACCTCAACTTGCTGAGTAGCAGTATCAACCAATGTACACTATCACACTTGGGCTATCTAATTATTTTAAGTTTTAGAGCTATCAGTGATATTTTAAGCTTCAGTTTCAAATTGTTCATTGCTTGTATAAAAAATGCAGCTGATTCTGTCTAGTAACATAGTTCTGATTTTGCCCTCTTGGAAGCCATCTGCCATGCAAAAATATCCAGGGTGTCCTGGTGGAGAGACTATTTGGAGAGAGGTCCTGGAATGAGAAGACTTGTGTCAGAGAACTGAGATGTCCCAGCTGATAGTTAGTATCAGCTGCCAGAAGCCATCACTAACTGTGATGGAAGCCATTGTTGATATTCTAAGTTCAGCTGAGCTCCTACGCAAGTGTAGCTACATGCATGGAACTGGCTGGTGTTACATGGAGTCAAAGAATTGCCCATCTGAACCCAGTCAACCCACACAATTGTGAGAAACAATACATCTTTTTTCCCCCTAAAGTCCATTCATTTCTCTTATGACAGAGAGGGACAGAGACAGAGAGACAGAGATAAAGAGGCACCCCAAAAGTGTTTTCATCCTTCAATCTAACTCCAGTCTCAGGAGGCCTGGATCATGGGTATGCATGAGTTCCTGTTGTGCTCAAGGAGGTCCCAGGATGTGAACCCAGGACCTTTCTTCTGTGAGTCCAGTTGCATTATTGCAGTGCTACTATTGGGTCTCTCATCTTTGTTGTTTTAAATCACTAAGTTTTAGAGTGGGTTGTCATAGAACAATAGACAATTGAGATAGGGCTTTCCACAGTTAACTTCCCCAGTTCTGAGCTCCACAGCCTGGCCATGAATGCCAGGTTTTGATATTTCTTCTTGAGTCACCTTGTTGCCAGTCGGACTCTAGCTTTGTATTCCCAGGGCTGGCAGCTGGCTGCCAAGTCACAGCTCTCCCTCTTTCCCACTCACTCCACAATGGTATAATACAAATGGCCTACATCTCTGTTTGAACCCATGTTTGGCCACTGAGAGGCCTCTGCCAGCCTTGCTTAGACCCACCACCAGCTGTGAACTGCCTGCTAACTTGGCTGACAACTGCCTGTCTGCCTGGCTCCCTGGGTCCTTACAATAATACCTTCTCTCTGCTCTGGTTGAAAGCCCCAGGAATGACCATTTGTAGTGTCTCCTTCCAATCTCCTGACAGGAGAGTCTCTCCTCCATGGGTCTCTTACAAGTGGATCAATATTCCTCAGGCCTAAACCCCCAGTTACGGTGTCAAAATTGGCAGCTATTTAACCCTGACCTCGAACTTGCAGAGTGGTTTGATTTTATTACCTCTTCAGTAAAAAGACTTGGAACCCTGGGGCTACATTAATTAGTTAAGAAAAAAAAATTAAGTCAGGGAATAAACCTCATGACCTGTCCTTACTGTGTGATCTGGGACAAGTTCCTAAGCTCCTGTAAACCCCATTTTCTTCACTGTATACTAGGGATAATAATACTTGATAAGATCATGCCTGTGCATTGCTGAACAACATTTATGACACATAGCAACTGCTTAACAGTAGTAGTTATATTACTATTGAAAGTCAGAGATGGAGGGGGCTCTTAGAGATGATTTAATCCAAGACTCCTGCTTTTGAGCCCAGCCTCTGTGACACAAATTGCAGAGCTGGAAGCCACATGCTGATGGTGGTTTGATTTCCTGGCTCCATACCTGAAATATGGTGTGTACGCATGTGCCCAGGATGCTGGTGAGGTGGACAGGAGGAAAGCAATTGTGTTATTACCACATCTGGTAGAGAGTGCTGTTTTTTCTCTCTCATGTGTATGCTTGGGCCTTGTCATAAACAAAGACCAGTATTTTTCAGTGGGGGAAGGTGAAGCCCAGAGAGATCAAGCGATTTGCCCAAAGGTACACAGTTGTTGTTGAACATTAATTTCTCAATCTTCGATTTCATGCTTTTTCTACTGTACCACAATCCTTTGGCTTGGGAGACCCAGGAGAAGAAAAGGGAAAGGAAAATAGTAACAACTATAAAGTGTCTCCTTTATTGATGCTTTACATATGTCATGTAATGTTTCCCCCCAAATAATTACATATAATACTTGCTTTTCTTTATTGAGAAAAGCACTAGGACTCAGAGAAAATAAATAAATAAAATAAATCTTGTCTAAGGGCCCCATTAGTAATAGAATGGGTGCTCTAACCCAGGCCTGTCTGACTCTAAAGCCAGCCCAGGCTCCTCTACCATCTCCTGCCCTTCCTGGGTCAGGCTGGGGAGCCTGAGAACCACAGGGAAGAAGCATTTCTGCAGGGCCTGGCACCACAATGGCTGCATTTCTTCTTAGTCCTCAGAGGCAATAGCTGGTCTGCACGCAAGAGCCTTTTATCCTTCCTTCCACACAATCCTTTTAACTGAAACCAAGTGGTCCAAGCTTAACTGTAATTCTGCAAAACTGGCGGCAAGAGGCCTGGCTGGGGCTCGGGCCGCTCACCCCAAACGTGATGTGCACAGAGAGTGGGGCTGACATTGTTTTGATCCCTGCTCCGCAGTGCCCAGCCAGGCCTCCCAATCTAAATTGAGCCCTTAATCGTTTTCCTGGCATTTTTTCAGACAGGATTTTTATTTCCTAGTAATAAAAACTCCTACGTTGTAGGAGAAAAAAGCCCACTCTGCCTTTTTCCCCCTAGCTTTTGTGAATGTATGCCACCTGTCTTCATTTCCCCTTGTCTTCACACTTGGGGCAGAGCCAGGTTGTTTTGTGCCTGCTGTCAAGTTTTGGGGCACTCTCAGCAGGCAGAGAAATGTCCTCACATTGACTGTGTCTCTTTGCTTGTTACTGGCCGCTTCCCATTGCATGGAGTGAAAGGTTTAATCCTCCCAGCTTGACTTCTGGGTCTGCAGGTGGCACCAAGAAAATAGCCCCGGGAAGCAGCAATGATTATGAGTCACCAAGGGCTTCCCACCTAAGCAGCTGTGGACGGCCCTTGCCTGGCTTCCTCAGTCTTCTTAGGAATTGTCAGTAACTCTCCAGAGCTTGCATAGCCAAGTGCACGCTTTCCCCAGACCCACCCACCTCCTCAGCCTCTTCTAATTGTTGGTGGAAAAAAAGGAAAGAAAATACAGATATATAAAGAGTAAAAATGAGGTGCACTAGAATCTTCACCACTAGATATCCAATGCTAACGTACGATAGTTAAGATAGGGCATTTATCATTCCAGACTTATGCATAAATATGTGTATTTTCTAAAATTTTGAGGCCTTTTCAGTTATGGCCTACCTTTCTAGCCTTATCTTTTGACACATAGTGTGCCACATTTTATCTACACAGAATTTGCCCATGTCACGCACATATATAAGGCACTTTCATGTTTCTAAGTCTTTGTACCTGCTGTTCTCGTTCTCTAAAATGCCCTTTACACACTGCCTGGTCCATTAGTAAGTTCTAAGAAAGTTAATTATTTCTCTTCCTTTCCTGCTGGATAAGCTCCTAACTTACTTTTTTAAAACTCTGCTGAAATAACTCTAGCTTTAAAAAACACTCTTCTCCCCCAAACCTATACCTGCCCACTCACCAGTTAGTCACTCACTACCCATTTTGGGTTCTATGGGTCTGCCATCCTCCCACTCCACCTGTCCCAAGACTCAGCTCTTCCAAGGTAGTCAAAGCCCTGTCTCTTTCACTCAGAACCATGATTGGCCCCTAGGATGGACTGGGGGAATGGTCATCAGATTGTAGAAGGAATGACTTTCTGGATGAAGCAAGGCTGAGGCATATTGCATGGCCTAGGGCTCTGCTGAACTGACCAGAGTGGCCTATGTGCTGGCATTGGCACAAAGGTTCCACATTACTAAGGAGACCTCTGCAGTTTATTGGGCTCCACCCTGTCTGGCAAGAGCCAACCTTCAACCTCAGAGAGCATTATAGTGCCAGTAGGCTGTCTTAGCGGACCTTGGATGAATTATTTACTCTCTCTTGGTTGAGTGCATGCAGGCGTCTGTGCGGTGCATTCAATGCTGCTCACGTCTGAGGCGTTTCTCAAGATGCTTGGGCTAGAATTCTAGACCTTATGGCAGTGAGATGCAGGGAAAGAGGAAAAACCCAATGTCCCAACCATAGCCAGAGTTCTTGCTATATCTTTAGGGAAGAGGGTGCATTTAATTTTCTCTGAGCTTCTGCATGACACCCCTCTCTGCTGAGTTCTGACCCAGCCAGGGGATTGAGCTCGACATAGTTATCTGGAGCTTCTCACATGCTGTGCAACTGTCTTTGTCTCTTTTTCTGGCATGTAAATAAAACCACTATTTTATCCTCAGGCAGAGCTAGTTCCAGAAGCCCCTCATACAAGTTCATCAAGCACATCGAGGCATGGGTGAAAGCCAGTTTAGTCTCAAGTCGTGACACCGTTAGAATAATAAATGATTTCCCAGATCTTTAAAGTTTCCAAAACATGTTCACATATATTGCTTCATTTTATCCTAGAAATAGCTCTTTGAGTATATATTGTCTTTATTCTCATTTAATGGGGAGCAAAAGGGAAGTTCAGGCAGGTTGCAAAATGTGGACATAGCTACTTATCTACTGTAGTGACAGAGCTAGGGATTTCCAGTTCTGATATACAGAATCCTAGACTCCCTCTGTTCTAAGACCACACATCCAAGACTTAGATAGTTGAGGGCAATGTGGCTGTGACTTCACTCCTGGAGCTAGAGGCAGCTGGCACCATCCAGGGGCAATCGGACTCTGACTGAATGACAACTAGAATTGTGCTGTCCAGGAAGAACTGGCCATAGTGTCTTCTTAAGAAGCTTGTAAGACTTTTCTGTTCTTCTAGCTATTCATTTTTCCTCTGTGCTCCACAGCATATGGCTAAGAATTCTCACAGTTATTTTATGGGTTTCCTAACATGCTTATTCTACTGTAGGGTACTTGAGGGCAGAGAATACATCTTTGGCATCTTTCCATGTCCCAAAGAAAGACCTCTGACCATAGAAGGTGATCAAATATGTTGGTACAATGAGGGCTATATATTTTTGTTTGTTTTCTTGTTTTGAGTCATAAGAGGTTTTCTTGATTGTGTTTTTACCATTTTTTAAAAAAATTTTTGTGATAGAGCATGTGTGCTTGCCAGAGAGAGAGACAGAAAGAAGGAAAGTGAGAAATCATCCCTGAGAGAGGATAGCCATGCCACAATCTTTTCTCCTCCTGGGATTTTGGCCATGGACGCATACGCATGCCTGGCATGATTTTCAAGCTGCCACATCTGGGACTTGAGCTATGATTGACCATGTGGGAATCCAGCATCTCAACCACCATGCAGCCTGCTGGGCCCAGGGCTATTTCGTAATGTTACCCTCTTAGACGTCCAAGTGGATAATTCAGCTATAATAGTTTCTTTCTCATGAGCGTTTTCATCAGTTTTGACATGGTGCACAGTCAAGCAGAATTACTCAGACCCATTGGCTTTCTATCTCAATTCCATGCCTTTATCTTGCCCAGATACTTCCCTCTTGGTTCACTGATGAATTTGCTTTCCGTTTCTACTCCCCACCTCCAGTTTGTGAGTCCAAAACAATTCAGGCAAAAAGTAGATCAACCACCTCAGAGCCACTGGTGGGACTTAGTGGCTCATCCACTGAACTTGAGGTTTTATGGTTCAGTGACATACTCTAATGGTCTTATTTCCCCCAAACAACATTGTCCTCTCCACTGATCATTATTGAACCAACCCACGGATATAGTTTTCATTTGATCTCTAACTCTTCTGCCCAGAGACATAGTCTCTTTTCAGGGACTCAACCCTGGTCCTGAGCTCACCCTAGAACTAGGCTCTGAAGTTCTAGTGACACTGGCTTGCCATTTTCCCTCTTCACACAGTTCATAGCAGTCCATGGAAAATTTCTCCACAAATAATCTTGCACCCACCTGTCTACTGGTCTGTCTGCCTGACTGGGGAGGGTATATAAGCCCTGGATTCCTCTCCATTGTGTTCTTCCATTTGATTGGACAAGTTGCATACACACAGAGCAAAGAATTCATTTTGTCCTTTCTGCCTGCTCTGCATGGCTGTGAGAGGGCCATAGTGCCTGTGTAGGCCCAAGTTAACAATCCAGGCATGGCTGGATTGTTTTTATTCTCATATAAAGATTTTTTTCTTTGTATTTTCCAGAGACTAAGTGTGCTCATCAGAGAGGGACAGAGAAAGAGCATGAGGGAATAAACAGCCTCCAGTGGGGTGTGGTTATGCAGTAATCTCTTCTGTTCCATTTCTCCACCTGTTGAGATTTTAGGCATATCTGCATATGCACCTGGCATGTTTTTCGAGCCTTTGGGCTGGTTTGAACCACATGGGTAGCCATGTGGATTCCAGCTTCCTTAACTACTAGGCCATGGAGCCAGCCCATATTTTTTTTTATTGGGGCCAGCTTATCTGAATGTGCTCCCCACTCTTTATTTATTTATTTATTTATTTATTTATTTATTTATTTATTTATTTATTTATCTGTTGTGATTTTCAAGCTGCAAGATTTGGGACTCAAACTGTGGTTAGCAATGTAGGAATCCAGAAGCTTAACCACCACACCACCTGCTGGCCCCTTAATGTGCTTTTTAGAGGTTTATTATGAGAGAAAGTTTGAAACTAATTGGGTAAACTAAGAATTATTAGTTAGGGTAACTTCCATTGATTTATTCAGTTTCTATTATTGATTTTCCTGCTCAAATTCAGTCATATTCCAAATATTGCCTCCTTAATATCCTTAAAATATGCTTGTCCCTATTTTCATTGCCACTTCTCCAGTTTAGGTTCTTATTATCCTTTACCTGGGTTATTACAGGAGCCTTTCTAGACTCAACTCTATGTTCCAAAATACAACATGAATGATCTGATCACATTGTGCCCTAATTGGAAAACTTTCAGTAATGACCCATTGCCTAGGTAAATGGTTCTCCACCTTCTTGATGCATGGCACATACCTGAAGGAGGCATTCATGTTCAGGACAAATTATAGGCACATCACAGTATACATAATTGCATGACAATTGAAACTTCATCTCCTTTTCTCCACCATTATATAGCAAGTGATGGGAAATGATATGGAGACACAGCAGAGATTCTGGTCTAACTTATATAAGAATTGAACTACTGGCAAATGTTGATACTTTACTACTGATAGGATTTGAGTGTTCACGCTGAACCTTATGTTGAAATTTAATATTTCATGTGGTAATATTGGGAGGTGAGGCCTACTGGGAGATGTTTGGGACATCGGGTGGATTCTTTATTAATAGTTTAATGCCATCCTCTGGGAGGGAGGGAATTCTCACTAATTAGTTCCCATGAGAGCTAGTTGTTAAAGAGCACATTGGCCACTGGCATGATTCTCTCTCCTTACATGTATCTGCTTGTCTTTCTGTCTTCTCTTAGCCATGGTGTGACACAGTGTCAGATGTTGGTATCATCCTCTTTTCAGCCACTAAATCATGAGTCAAATAAACCTCTTTTCTTTATAAATCACTCAGTCTCAGGTATTCTTTTATAGTAACCCAAATGAACTATGACAGTATAGTGACAAATGACAGGGTGATGGATATTCTTTATGGAGATGATCTAGGAAGATTTCTGGTCTATAAGACAAAGTTCTATCATTAGCATATCTACTAAGTCCTTCGTATCCACTGCCTGCCTATATGTCCAGCCTCATTTGTTGTCACAACTGCTGCCACCACTTGGAAGCTACAGAGGTTCTCAGATAACACTGTTATTTCTTTGACATTTGGACTTTAACAGATGTCTTTCTGCTTGGACATCTCTCAAGCAGGTGCACCTTTACCTCTTCCTTTCTGTATCTCCTATCCCACCATGTAGGTGTTAGTTTGGGTAATGATCACCTACAAAGTTGTTTCTCTGACCTTCTAGGCTAAGTTAAATATCTCTTCTTTGAATTCTCATGTTCTTCTCTTTTATCACGCTGAATTTCAAGTGTCAGTCTCTCATAAGCTCTCTGAGGAAAGAACTATAACAAGTGCGCCCAGCACAAGTAGGTTTCTCAGTAAATGGATGAATAAATAACCGAAGTTTGACGTTGTTATGGATTGAATTGTATTCCCCAAAAAACATGTGTTGACATTCTAACCCTGTGAATGTGATCTTAGTTGGAGATTGGGTCTTCTGCAGATGTGATGAATTTCATACAAGGTTATACTGGATTAGGGTGGATCCTAAATCTAATGACTGGTGTTCTTGTAAGAGGAGGGAAACTCTGAACACAGAAACAGAGAAAGAGGACAAAGCTTCCTTCTCTAATATCTTTAGCAAGAGTGTGCACCTGTTGACACCTTGATTTTGAATTTTTGGCCTCAAGAACTGTGATAGAATAAATTTCTGTTTTTTTCTCTTTTTAAAATTTTATATATCTATATCTATATCTGTATCTATCTATCATCTATCTATCTATATAATATACATTCAGTCATAAAGTGAACATTTCTCCCCAGTCCAGTTGATCAAAATATCTTCAACAGATAACACCACACCTTCCCATCCCATCAATGCTCTGCCTCTGTATCCCTCCTCCAAATTTCTTTTCCTAGGCCCCACTCCTCCACACACCACATCTGGTATTCACATCCATCTCTTGTGTTTGTATATCTTTTAGGCAATTAGTTTCGGTCAATTTCTGTTGTTTTAAACTATCACATTTATGGCGCTTTGCTGGCAGCAGCCCCAGAATATGAATACAGGTGGTGTAACGTATGTCAGGTACATTGTAGACATCAGAGTCCAGATTCCTTTTGGGAAGTGCCACACTTTGTTTGACTAGATTTCCTACACAGTCTGGCAATATATACCTTGGCAATCACCATTTGTGGACTCTTTTAATATAACTGTTGGAAAACATGTAGTCAGAGCATTCTTAAAATAGCAGTAGCATCTTTTTAAAGAAGAGTGATACTTGTTGGCTGAAATAAACCAATACTTTCATCTAGTAAAGTGAGTGAGGAGATGCACAGTAAGTATGGAAGAATCATACACAATTTGACAAGAAATCAGGGTTAGAACCTCACTCTATAGAGAAAAAAGAAAACATTGGATTTAACAGAAATTATCCTAATAAAATATTATTGCTTTATAAGGAGGCCAGAGACTTGGCTAGATCAAAACTTCCCCAAATCTCTTCAATTCTATAAGCTATCTCCACTTGGTTTTCTAATATACATTTTACATTCCACTGTCTCAGACTGAACTTATTGTCACTGCTGGCCCTCTACTTATACTCTCTATCCCTCTTTCAGACCTGCTTCACTCAAAGCTGTCTTTATTCTGTGCACAGCAACTCATTCCTTCCAGTTGTTCAAGCCCCAAACTCACCTTTGACTCTTCTCTTTCTTTCACATCTCATAACAAGTCTATCAGACATTTTCTGTGAGCACCATGTTCAAGATACACTGAGAATCTGACCATTTTTCTAGCATCTCTATTTTACTTTCCTGGCATAGCTATCATTGTCTATTACTTGTGGTACAGAAATAACCTCCTAACAGATCTCTCTGCTTTCCCCTTTGCCCTTCTTTCCTTCTTCAAGTTTATTCTTGCTACAGTCTGCTGATTTGATTGTGTCATCTATGGTCTGCCATGGCTCCCCAGTGTACTCAGAGTAACAATCAAAGCTATTCTCAATACTCTCCCAGGGCTTCAGCCCTTAGTTACTTCTCTGATATCTTATATCACTTTTCCTTTCGTTTACTCTGGTCTAGCCATGCTGACCTTGCTGTTTCCTGAACATGTCAAATATCTCTGCCTCAGGTCCTTTGCACTAGGAGCTCTTTCTTCCTTGCTCTTCCAGATTGCTTCCACCGGAAGGCTGTATCAACTTGAACAACTTCCTCTCATCCTTTGAATATTTTCTTAAATCTTACTTTCTCAGCGAAACCTAACAGGACCATCTTCCTTTCTTTTCTTTTTTCTCTTTTCTTTCTTTCTTTCTTTCTTTCTTTCTTTCTTTCTTTCTTTCTTTCTTTCTTTCTTTCTTTCTTTCTTTCTTTCTTTCTCTCTCTCTCTCTCTCTCTCTTTCTCTCTCTCTCTCTCTTTCTTTTTCTTTTTCTTTCTCCCCCTCCTTTCTTTTTTTCCTTTGCTATATAGGGCACATATACTTGCTGGAGAGACAGAGAGAGACACAAAAACAGAAAGTAAGAAATTACTCTCCGGGGAATGACCACTCCACAATCCCTTCTCTATTCTCCTTTTGGGATCTTGGGCATGCATGCACACATGCCGACAGAGTTTTTAGTTGCCGGATATGGGACTGAAATCACGATTGACTAAGTGGGAGTCCAGGGACATAACCATTAAGCCATTTGGTGATTCCAGGACCACCATTCTTAATTCTGATATCTACTTCACTGTCTCCCCAATCCTTCTCATCCAATTACTTCTTTCCTCACAATATCTAACACATTCTAACACTAATAACTTACTTATTATGTCTACTGTTTGTTGGAAAACTTTAAGCATAGGGTCTTGTCCAGAGTAGGTTCTTTTTAAAAAATATTTATTTAATTCCATTTATTATTATTATTTTTTTAAATCTGAGCAGAGAGAAACAGAGAGAGAAAGGGAAAGTGAGAAAGCAGCTGCCAGGTCCAGGACTTGAACTGCGGCTGGCCATGTGGGAATCCAGCACCTTTAACCACAATGCCACCTGCTGGCCCCAGAGTAGGTTCTTAGTAAGGTTAATTCTTTTTTTTTTTTTTTTCCATTTTCCCCCAGACATTATAGCTTAGAAAAACCTTTTAATTAGATTTACTTTGCAAAAGGTAAAATGTTCTTAAATATCATCTTTTTAAAACTATTGAAATGAGAGTTAATAACAAAATTGATGACTTTAAAGAGAATAATTTTGTGGTGTTTAGTAAATTCACAGTGCTGTGTAGCATATAATTTTTGGTTATATGTTTATGTGCTGTACAGCTATTTCCAAAATATATTTTAATTAGCCATACCACTTAAATATGGTCTTTTAGCAATTTCTTTAAATTTGCTCCTCAAACTTAAAGACAAAAAAATGATACCACAGCAACAGAATAGATTGTTTCACTTCTGACTATTTTGCAGAAGTGAAATTTCAAACCAGGCAGCACAGATATGGAGTTAAAAATAAATCCCTCTATGTTTATAGGCCTTAAAAACACAAACCAAATTTCTGTGAAGTTCAACAATTTTGTTAATTGTTTCAAGATGCTGGGTGTTTTAGAGTATGTTGTAAAAACCCTACATGATGACAACATAAACTTCATTAGCTAGTACTTCTCTGTTGGGATTTTTACTTAAAAATATAAAATGTGAAAGTTCATGGTAAGGCAATCTTACAACAACAAATTTAAACTCAGTATAATGAGAAAAAGGAAAACATAGACATATTATTC
>NW_006159776.1:794505-797498 GCF_000334495.1 Tupaia belangeri chinensis | reverse complement strand
TCTGAGAACAATTTCTCTCACTAGCTTTGTTCTCTCCTTGTCCCTTTTGAGTGTTATAAAGCCAATTCAAGAAAAATTTCTGGAAGGATACAGATGACTGTTAAGTTTCTATTTTTCTCTGTACAGAAAGAAGACTTATTTTATAATTATATAATAACCTTCTAGGAGGAAGACTTATTTTGTGACTACATAATATGCTTCTGCTTATTATTTGAATTTTTTGCACTAGGCATGTATCATAGTCTAACATGACAACAACCACCACAACCTGAAAGTCTGTTTAATTATACCTCAAAGTTCCCCACAGTCCGGTGTATATCTTATGAAGACTCTTTAAAATGATGGATACTAGGGACAAAAGATGATGTAATGGTTATATCACTGGACTCCCAGGTAGTCAACTACAGTTCAAGTCCCGAGCCTGGGGGCTTAAAACTGAGCAGTGGGTGCACGTGAGTGCATGTCCAAAATCCCAAGAGGAGAATGGAGGAGAAGGGGTTGTGGTGTGGGCATCCTCCATGGGGGGGGATTTCTCACTTTCTGTCTCTCTGTCTCTCTGGTGAGAGCATGCACCCTACAGCAAATATAATCTCTTAAAAAAAAGTAACGGACACTAACCTCTGCAGAAAATGAGAGTGGCTTACCTGATCACAGACCAACAATGAGGTAGTTCACAGAACTGAAGGAAGAACCAGGGCCTCAGGTCCTAGAATTGAAGACTTGAGGCCTCTCTACAACCAGAGCATTCTTTTTCCTGCTCTCATTATCCTCTCTATTTGTGTTTGCTACTCTGTGTGTTGTCATTCTCGCTGACTTCTCTATATGGACTTAGCTGGTGGTAGTCCTAGTTCACAAACCTCAGAGAAAAGAAAAAGTGCTTTTCTCTCCAGTCTCTATTTCAGTTCTGATAAAGAATTCTAACTGGTTTTGCTTGAGTCACATGCTACACCTGAACCATTGCTATTGCCAGGAAATTGGGCACACCTGGATCATTTACCCCAGGTGCAGCCAGCCAGGGCAGTGGAATTTCTTAACAGGAGGAACACATGAAAACTTCCTGGGAGGAAAAATAAATTGCAGAAGTCTGCTATAATCCACCCTTGACTGCCTCACCTAATACAAACTCTCCTCCCATAAATAATATTCCAAGAAAGTTCCCAGCCAAAATAGCATAGCCATCACTCAGATACCTAAAATATACTCCTCCCCTTCTCAAAGCAAAATAATCCAAAGTCTTTACCAGCTGATTAAGCTCCAAGTCCAAACCTCTGGGGCCTCTTCAATCTTCACAGACTGCTTTGAATGCGGCTTTTCTTGGTTTAGCAATCCATGCCTAATAGAGGAAGGTGATACAATGAAAAACTCCCATTTAGAAGAGAGAGAAGGGAACACAGCATCCAGTAGTATCTTTTTTCCTTTTTACAATTTCTATCTCTTATTTTTATTTATTTATTTTATTTTATATTTTTAGGAGAGGTTTTTGTACTCCAGGAAGACAGAGAGGGACAGACAGAAAGCGAGAAATCAGTATGGCCACACGGCAATCCCTTCTCCTCCAATCTCCTCTCAGGATCTTGGGCACTCATGCACACACGCCCGATGTGAGTTTAAGCCACCGGGTCTGGGACTCGAACCACGGTAGAATACATGGGAGTCCAGCGACAGCCATTATGCTAACTGCTGTTCCCTTTTTTTAAATTTTTTATCATTCTGATTTCTAATTTACATGTAATAGTTGTGCATATTCATATGGTTCAGCATGGGTTTTCAAAACATGTATACATTGTGTAATGATCAAATGAAAGCAATAAATGTATCCAGCATCTCAGATGTTGATCATTACTTTGTGTTGTGCTCATCCCAAATTCATTCTTCTCACTTTTTTTTTTTTTTGTAGAGGTTTTTCGCTATAGGGTGCGTGCACTCGCCAGACAGACAGAGACATAGAGACAGAAAGTGAGAAATCACCCCCCAGAGGGGATGGTCACGCCGCAATCCCTTCTCCTCCATTCTCTTCTCGGGATCTTGGGCACGCACGCACATGCGCCCGGTGTGAGTTTTAAGCCACCGGGTCCAGGACGCTAACTGTGGTCGCCTACGTGGGAGTCCAGCGACATAGCCATTACGCTAACTGCTGGTTCCCTCTTCTAACTATTTTGAAGTATGCATCAAATCAATACTATTTTTACTCTATTCTGCTATAGTACTCCAGAACTCATTCCACTTATCTACCTATACTCTTCGGTATTTTAACTAAGTTTTCCCCAGCCTACCCATTACACTCCACTTCCTTCTCTCACAGAAAATGTTATCTACCATGACACTTTCCACTTTTATGCAATTGAATCTTTTAACTTCCACTAATGAGTGGAAATATATGGTATTTGCTATATATGAATGTACGTATGGATATGTATCACAATTTCTTTATCCATTCATCAGTCATTAGGTATTTAAGTTGGTTCTTTATCTTACCTATTGTGAATAGTCCTACAGTAAATATGGGAGTGGAGATACCGCTTCACTACATCGATTTCCTTTCTCTTTGGTATACACCCAAAAGTGGGATTACTGGTACATGAAATAGTTTTAGGAGCTGGATGGTAGTGCAGCACTAAAATGCAGCACTTTCCAAGGCTGACCCACTTGGGAAGATTCCAGGTTTCCATCCAGGGACCCCTGTGAACATGCTGCACATGTGTGTGCACATGATCCGGGGCTGGCTGAGGCTGGGGGTGGATTACAGTGTTGGACCCCTGTTGGGAGTGCCTGTGTCTTTGTCTTTCTTGTGCTGATGGAAGAAAGAAATAAACTTAAAAAAAAGGTACTTCTATTATTAGTTTTTTGAAGTCACTTCATACTGTTTTCCATAACGACTGCATTACTTTACATTCCCACTAACTGTGCCCAAGAGTTCCCTTTTTTCCAATCACAGCAGCATGTGTTGCTATTATATTCTTCTTATTATTATTATTTGATCATAGCCATTTTAG
>NW_006159776.1:761622-793126 GCF_000334495.1 Tupaia belangeri chinensis | reverse complement strand
CAATCCCTTCTCCTCCATTCTCTTCTCGGGATCTTGGGCACGCACGCACATGCGCCCGGTGTGAGTTTTAAGCCACCGGGTCCAGGACGCTACCTGTGGTCGACTACGTGGGAGTCCAGCGACATAGCCATTACACTAACTGCTGGTTCCCTCTTCTAACTATTTTGAAGTATGCATCAAATCAATACTATTTTTACTCTATTCTGCTATAGTACTCCAGAACTCATTCCACTTATCTACCTATACTCTTCGGTATTTTAACTAAGTTTTCCCCAGCCTACCCATTACACTCCACTTCCTTCTCTCACAGAAAATGTTATCTACCATGACACTTTCCACTTTTATGCAATTGAATCTTTTAACTTCCACTAATGAGTGGAAATATATGGTATTTGCTATATATGAATGTACGTATGGATATGTATCACAATTTCTTTATCCATTCATCAGTCATTAGGTATTTAAGTTGGTTCTTTATCTTACCTATTGTGAATAGTCCTACAGTAAATATGGGAGTGGAGATACCGCTTCACCACATCGATCTCCTTTCTCTTTGATATACACCCAAAAGTGGGATTACTGGTACATGAAATAGTTTTAGGAGCTGGATGGTAGTGCAGCACTAAAATGCAGCACTTTCCAAGGCTGACCCACCTGGGAAGATTCCAGGTTTCCATCCAGGGACCCCTGTGAACATGCTGCACATGTGTGTGCACATGATCCGGGGCTGGCTGAGGCTGGGGGTGGATTACAGTGTTGGACCCCTGTTGGGAGTGCCTGTGTCTTTGTCTTTCTTGTGCTGATGGAAGAAAGAAATAAACTTAAAAAAAAGGTACTTCTATTATTAGTTTTTTGAAGTCACTTCATACTGTTTTCCATAACGACTGCATTACTTTACATTCCCACTAACTGTGCCCAAGAGTTCCCTTTTTTCCAATCACAGCAGCATGTGTTGCTATTATATTCTTCTTCTTATTATTATTATTTGATCATAGCCATTTTAGCTGGGGTGAGGTTATAGCCTATTGTGGTTTTTATTTTCATTTCTTTGATTAGTGATGTTCAGCTTTTTTCTTTTTATGTGCTTCTTGGCAATTTGTATTTTTTTAGAAAGCTGTCAGTTCAGATTGATTTCCTGTTTTAAAACTAGATTTTTCTTTTTTTTTTTTAAACTGGTGAATGTTGTTTCTTATACATCTGGGTTATATATTTCTTTCTGAGTGTGTAACTCATAAAAATTTCCTCCCATTTTGTAGGTTATCCCATCACTGTTGATTGTTTTCTGTGCAGTTTTTCAGTCTGAAGAAACATCATTTTTCTATTTTTGATGTTATTTTCCAGGCTTTTGAGGTCTTATCTAAAGTATCTTAGCCTAGACCACTGCCTTAAAATATTTTCACTATATTTTCTTCTATAAATTCATGATTTCAGGTCCTATACCTAAGTTTTATAACCTATTTTGAGTTTACTTTTGTATGTAATGAAAAATATGGGTCTACTTTCATTTTTCTGCATGTAACTATCCAATTTTCCTAGCATCATTTATTGAAGAGAGTGGCCTTTCCCCATTGAATGCTCTTGGGATCTTTGTCAAAAATCAGTTGGCAGGGGAACCAGCAGTTAGCGTAATGGCTATGTCGCTGGACTCCCACATAGTCGACTGCGGTTCGTGTCCCGGACCCGGCGGCTTAAAACTCACGCCGGGCGCGTGTGCGTGCGTGCCCAAGATCCCGAGAGGAGAATGGAGGAGAAGGGATTGCGGCGTGACCATCCCCCCTCGGGGGTGATTTCTCGCTTTCTGTCTCTATGTCTCTCTCTGTCTGGCGAGCGCACGCGCCCTACAGTAAAAATCTCTCCAAAAAAAAAAAAAAATCAGTTGGCAGTATGTTCATGGATTTAGTTCTGGGTTCTCTATTTCTGTCTCACTGGTCTATGTGTCAATTTTTGTGCCAGAACCATGCAGTTTTGATTATTATGGATTTTTTAAGTCAGATAGTGTGATAACTCCAGTATTGCTCTTTTTGCACAAAATTACTTTAACTATTCAGGTCTTTTGGGGCTCTGTACACATTTTATGAATGTTTTTCTGTTTCTGAGAAGAATGCATTTTCTTTTAATAGTTTTGCATTAAATCACCAAGATCACTTTGGGTGGTATTGTCATTTTAACCATATTTAATATGGTTAAATATTCCAATACATGGGATATTTTTCCATTTTTAAAAATGCCTTCAGTTTCTTTCATCAGAGTTTTATAATTTTTATTGTACCTATCTTTCACTTCCTTGGTTAAATTTATTACTAGTTTGTGTGTGTGTGTGTGTGTGTGTGTGTGTGTGTGTGACTATTATAAACAAGACTGGTTTCTTAACTTATTTTTCAGCTAGTTTATTGTTGGTATATGAGAAGGTTACTGACTTTTGTATGTTAATTTTGTATCTTGCATCTTTACTGAATTTCAGTTCTAAAATGATTTTTGGCAGATTTTTTTTTTGGAGAGGATTTTGCTATAGCGTGCATGCGCTCACCAGAAAGACAGAGAAAGACAGCGAGAAATCACTCCGCCAGGGAGGATGGCCATGTCGCAATCCCTTCTCCTCCATTCTCCTCTCAGGATCTTGGGCACACATGCATACGCACCCGGCGTGAGTCTAAGCCACTGAGTCTGGGACTCAAACCACGGTCAACTACATGGGAGTCCAGATATGCAGCCATTATGCTATCTGCTGATCCCATGGCAGATTTTTTTAAATGTATATGACCACGTCACCTGCACATAGGAACAATTTAAGCTCATCCTTTCTGATTTGGATGCCCTTGATTTCTTTCTCTTCCTTTATCACTTTAGCTAGGACTTCCAGTACTGTGTTGAACAAGAGTGTAGGGAGTGAACATCTTTGTCTTATTCCACTTCTGAGAGAGAACAAAATTTTCAACTGTTCTTCATTCAATATAAAGTTAGTTGTGGGCTTGTCATAGATGGCTTTTTATTAGGTTGAGATTTACCTTCTATATCTAGTTTGTTGAGTGCCTTGATCATAAAAGGGTACTGTATTTTATTAAATGCTATTCTATGTCAATTTATATGATCATTTTTCTTCCTAATTATGTGATATACATTTATTTATTTGCATTGTTGAACTATTCTTATATCCTAGGGATAGTCCTACTTGATTGCACCATAAAATCTTTTTCTTTTAGATGCTATTAAATTCAGTTTTTTAATGTTGTGTTGAGTTTTGTGTCTATGTTCATGAACTAGATCTTCTTTTATTTATTTAGTTTTAGTTTTTTTCTATAGAGCATGTATGTTCACCAGAGAGAGAGAGAGAGAGAAAGTGAGAAAGAAATACCCCTCCCCCATAGTCACATCATGATCCTTTCTCTTCTAGGTTCCTTGGGATTTGGTGCATGCAGGCACATGTGTCCAGCATGATTCTTAAGCTGTTGGATCTGGGACTCAAACCACACAGTTGGCTATGTGGGATCTAGCAACCTAACTTCCATGCCACCTGCTGGATCAGTGAAATAAATTTTCTATGCCTCTTGTTCTGAAACTCCATTTTGGAAATAATTTGATTATTTAATGTTTTCCAGTAGGCTCATATGTTTTCATCGTTAACTTTATTTTTCTTGGACTAGCCTATGGCCTAGAGGTTGAAGGAGCCAGAGTCCACATAGCTGAATGTGGTTTGAGTTCTAGTTTTGGTGGCTTGAAAAAACAAACCAGGGGCATGTGCATACATGCCCCAAATTGCAACAGGCTGAAAAGATGAGGGAGAAGGGACTGGGGTGTGACCATACCCCACTTGGGGGTGCTTTCTCCTTCTTGCTCTCTCTAGTGAATGCACATGCAGTTGACAATAAGTTTTTTTCTTTCTTTCTTTTAGTTCAACTCAGTTATTTTGAAAGTTCTGTCTTCAAGTTCAAAGATTCTTTCTTCTGCTTAATGTAGCTTGTTGATGCTCTCAACTGTATTTGTTACTTCTTATATTGACTTCCTTATCTCCAGGATTTCTATTTCGTTCTTTTTAAAGATATCTCTTTGTAAAGTTTTTCACTCATATTATGGATTTTTTGATCTTGCTGAATTATTTTTCCAAATTATCTTTGACTTTATTAAGTTTCCTTAAAGGCCATTATTCGGAATTCTGTATCTTTCATTTCTCAAATTATCCTTTCTTTGTATTCTACTACTGAAGAATTATTGTTTTCTTTTGGAGGAGACATATTTTCTTGTTTGTTTGTTTCTCTCCATGTTTCTTGTGTTCCTACATTGATTTTTGGGCATCTGCTGGAACAAATACTTCTTATTTTGTCAGGGTAGTTGCTTTAGGGAAGGACCTTTTCTTGTAGATGTGTCCTATAATATTAATTGGGTAGTGTGCTTGGACTTTGGTTCAGTTTGGGTTTAGTAGTGTAGTCTCTGTATGTTTTCTTTGGCTGAGATCTACATGAGTGGTGTATGTGAGCATCTTTATGAATGAGACTATGAGTGCTCAGAAATGCATTGATGCATCTACAAATTGGGGTAGGGACCACCTAAGGGTGTGGGTTGGGGCCTAGCCAGGGAGCAGGTAGTATGTGGCTTCACTAGTCAGAGGGGTATCTCTAGGCAGATACTGTAGCAGATGTCAGGTGGTGGTGGTGGTGGGGTTGCTGGTGACCTCAGGCTTTGCATGAGATGTGTGTAGGGCATGGATGTTCTGTAAGTTGAGGAGGCAAACCAGTGGTATCTATAACTAGTCTGGTTTCTCCTGGCCCTGTGTGTAGCTTAGGCAGAATGTAGGGATTCTGCTGATTCTGGGAGCAGAGCCACTGGTAGTGACGGCATGGACACCTAGGTCAGTTTTTTGAGACTGTGGGTGTGGCAAGCCTGGTGCATGAATCTCCACCAGAAGAGGGTGGGAAGTTACCTGTGGCAATGATGATAGCAGGTGTGTGAGGAGGTGGCTGGTGTTCTCAGGCCCTAAGTAGAGAGCATGAAAGCCAGTTGAGGTAGATAGATTGTATACTGCCGCTAACAGGTAGTGTCCTTGGGTCTGGTTGGAGATTTTGAGGGGTGCAGAGATAGTGTGCAGTCAGGCCATGAAAGCCCCATGGAGGTGATACTATCATGTCCACAGATTTTGCATGCCTGTATGGCATGGGAAAGAGGCACTGAGCAATAGAATGGGACTGTGTGTCTCATGAGAGCAGGGCTGCCATCTCTGCAGGTGCTTATATGACATGAGGAAGCCATGATGAGCAAGTGGTCAGGGCTGCTTTTGCTATTGACCCTTGGTGCCTATGCAGTGCTAAAAGTGGATCTGTGTGAGTGGGTGAGGTCACCAGTGGCAGCTGCAGATGGGAAGTGGGAGTTTGAGAGGCTTTGAAGGGGTGTGATCCTTTAGTCCCTGGGGTAGTGTTGTCTTGAGTCCTTTGTCCCTGAAGAGAGGAAAAGTGTGAAGTTCTCAGTCTCTGGAGACTAAAGTCTCTGGTGAAGGTGGGGTCAAGAGGCTTCAGTGTCTTGGTGGAATATGCATCAGTTCTCTGTGTCTCTGGGGTATCCTCCCTACTCTGCTGTACCACTTGTTCCTCTGAGTTCAGGGACTGTGAAGACTCAGGTGCTAGTATCACTGCCAGGCACTGGACTCTGTTGCTGGCCTGAATCTATCACCCTTCATGAGAGTGAGTCAGGGCAATGGTGAAGCCTCAGGAATGTGGAGGTGCAGGGTCCATTGACTTCCAGGGCAGGAAGTCCTTTGGTTGTAACTTTGCTCCCCAAATGCTGCTTTACCATTGGAGTTTGTGTCTAAGGGTGAGGGGACTTAGCATGTGTTCCCTTTCGGGATTAATTTCCCTTCAAGGACTCAGGTTAAATCCCTACTGAGTTTGAAATCTGTGATAGTTTGGGGACTCTCTTGTAGTCAGGACTGTATGCATCAGAGGTGGGGATAGGGAGTACTGGAGATACTTTCCTCACCTCTTCCCTGTAGTAGGGCGCTTCCTTCAGCTCCAGCCATCCCCTGGAACTTTGTCTCCTTACTTAAGCCTCCATCCTGGGTTTCTGCCTCTAAGAGGTTTCTGTTTACTTCTTTGCAGTAATCCAGTGTTTTCTCCTTGCTCCTTTTCTCAATAATGTAATGACTTATTCATTCCTTTTTAGTCCCTCTCAAGGGAGAAGAGTTGTGCTGGGTGTCTTTGGTCAGCTATTTTCCCACAATCCTGTTTTTGAATGTATCTCATTCTTGAATTGTGTCCTCACTTTCACTCACAATGCTGCCAGGCCAGTAGTTCCAGTGATAATTTTTACATATTAAACATTACCTACTGTTGAACAAGGATAGCAAAGACTCATCTCTGGAAAAGAAGGAATCTTACCAAAAAAGAAATTTTCCTCAAGTGAAATCAAGCTTCTGAGTTCCTCTGGTTCCTTTCAGATACCTCCAGTCATTTTCAATACAAAACATTCATGTCAGGGGGGACTTAGAACTCTCTCTGCAGGCAGAAAATGTTTTGCAATAAAGTTATATATTTTTATTTGCTTAATTGGAATTATTTGCTTAGTTTGTATTAAAATGAAAGCCAGGGTATTCTGTCTTTATTTTTAATTAGAAGGAATCATTTAACTCATCTCAAAGTAGTGAACTATAAATATATAGTTCCCCCAAACAGAACTATATATTTATACTGTGGACTGAATGTGTCCCTTCTAAAATTCAGGTGTTGAAACTTAATGGCCACGTGGTGGTATTGAGTTAGGGCCTTTAAGAAGTGATTGGGCCATGAGGGCCCGTACCTTGTGAATGAGAGTAAGAGCCTATAAAAAAGGCTTCACACAGTGTTAGACTTACTTATCCTTCTATCTTCTGCTGTGTGAGGAAACAGCATTTCTTCCCTCTGGAGGATACAGCACCGAAGGACCATCTTGGAAGCAGGGAGCAACCCTCACCAGAAAACCAAACCTTTTGGTGCCTTAATCTTGGACTTCCCAGTCTCCAGAACTGTGAAAAAGTAAATTTCATTTATTTTCTTTTCCTTTAACTGCTAGAGAGTATGCACACTTGTGAAAGAGGGAAAGAGAACAAGAGTGAGCATGAGAAAGAAAAACTCCCAGAGGGATGTGGTCGTGCTGTGATACCTTTTCTCCATTTCTTCATCTTGTCAGAATTTGGGGCACATGTGCAAATGTGCCTGGCATGATTTTCAAACCACCAGGACTGGAATTTAAACTGAAGTCAACCCTGTGGGGTCTGGCTCCCTACACACAGAACTTAACCACTGTGTTATAGGACCAGCCCAAATTTCTCTTCTTTATAAATTATTCTGTCTCAGGTATTTTGTCACAGCAGCAGAAATGGACTACAGCTATCTACATCTACACTGATCTATCAATCATCTATCTAATATCCCTTCCCTCTCAGGAAATGAAGGTTTGGGCACTATTTTGAAGATTATTGTGTCAAAAATACTCTTTTGTTCTTGAGCACAGGGTGCCTTTCTTGTTGATTGCTTGTCTTTCTTGCTCTGCTTTGATTTTTTTCATTGACCATAAAGGTTCTCTCTGATGCTCTTCTGTCCAGTCATTAAGGACTTTGGTGAGGTCAGGGGAAGAAGAAATAAACCTTCAAGAGTGAAAAGATGAAAGGGGTATGAAATATGGGAAAGTAAGAGAGGCCATTGACTCACAGTCAGAAATTGCTTTGAGGATGGTATTGGAGTCTCAAAAACTTGGACAAGTGAGTTGAGAGGACGCCTGTGACAGGCCTTGTCTTTGGGCCTGGGGGTTCTAGTGAGTCAGAAACCTTGTTAACTGACTATGCAGTTTTCAAAGAGTGAAAACCTTATGTTACCTATTTCTTTCTTTCTTTCTTTCTTTTTTTCCCCTCCAGAGATACTTGCTACAGGGCACGTGGGCTCACCTAAGAGACAGAAAATGGAAAATCACCCCAGAGTGAATGGTCATGCTACAGGCCTTTCTCCTTTGTTCTCCTCTTGGGATTTTGGGTGGGCATGCACATACACATGCTTGGTGTGAGTTTTAAGTTGCTAGGTCTGGAACTCGAACCATGGGTTGACTATGTGGGTAGTTGATGTAATCACTACCAGCCATCTGCTGGTCCCACATTAACTATTGCTAGGGCTTTCAAAGATCAAGTGTTTATTCCGAATAAAACACTGTTTATTTTATATCAGGAGTTCTCAATAGCTTTCCTTCCAGCCAAAGCAATTCCCACCTTTAACTGCAAGTTTATTTCTGTACTTGCTAACTACTCTGTATAGTGTTAGACCAAATTGTTAGGCTAAAGGGAACCCCTAGACCCTCAAAGAAATGATGGAGATGAGTTCTACACTTGGACTGAGATGGACTTAAACCCACCAGAGCACCTAAGCTGGGATAGCAATAAATAGATACTGTCATTCTCCAGTACGCCCTTTATTTTCCTAGTTATTTCAAGCCAGGCAAAGTGGAGCTGAGATTTATTTTCTCCTCTTTATCATGATACTTTGCTTAAGGTGGCAAGGAGATGGGCACTAAAGAGTTTAGTCAGATTATTCTCAACTATAGATCTCAGATCTCCAGCTTTTTGTTTGGGATGCAGAGTGGTGTTGGGAAAGGAGGAGAGTGTTGTAGTACTGTAACAATCATTCCTAACTTTTCTAAGTATTTGCTGTTAGAAACTTCTTTTCCTGGGACCAAACCAAGTATGTTTAGTTGCAAGGACGAGAAATGCACTCAAATTAGTCAAAGCAAATGGGTACATTTTTAATATGATTTGTTATATGGTTACAACAATCAAAATCTTGAGCAGCGAGGCTATATTATAGATGCTAAAGGGCAAGAAATCAAGTATACCTGAGACTTAAAGGGTCTCTAAAAGGAAAACAAAGTAAAGAAATAGGTTGTCCTTTTCTAAGGACCTTTTATTTTTCATTTCTGTCTCTGTTAATTCAGATTTTTTCTTCTGCAGAACATACACTTCTCATTCATGATGTCTGTGACCTTGTTTCAGTTTGGTTCACTGTCTCACAATGAGGGGTGGGGAGAGGTACTTACCTAAAAGGAAATTGGAATGGTATTAAGATGTATTAGAATATATGAATTCTGGGAAGCTTAATAATGAAAACTTTCCAATATAATGGCCAATCTATCCAAGCCAATTCAAATTGGACGAATGGTATCTGAAGTGGAAGTCACTATGCCACCAAGCCTTAGTCTACAGCCCCACCCCTAGAACTGGAAGGCAACCAGTAAATGTCTGTTGAGCCCCATCCCTAGAACTGGAAGGCATCCAGGAAATGTCTGTTGAGTGGATGAACAAATTAAACAATAACTGAAATTGAAGGGAGGATCCATGTGTGATTTACTTTGATTCATCTTTGTAACACTCATAGTACCTGATATACCGTTTTGGGGTGTGATTGTGTGCGTGTGTGTGTGTGTGTGTGTGTGTGTGTATTTTGTACAGTAGATGCCTAGTAAGTATTATCAGTATAGTTCTTACCTCCCTTATGCCAAGTATTGTGATTTTTTCCCCCAGTACAAAAATGATACAACTATTAATTAATTAGCATCTTGTATCATGAAAGAGAAGAAACAAAGACCACAGATGAGGTTGCAGAGCCAGGGGAGCTCCCTGCACAAACATAAAGGAACAGGCAGACAGGGTTCAGGAAGCCATCTGAGCACAGGGAGGCAGCAGCCTGGGAGTGCACCCTAACCCACAAGTGCTCCAGAATCTGGGATAGGGCAGCCATTCTGAGAACTGCTGTCTGAGGAGCTTTGAGATCAAATTCTGGGCCCCTAAAGGTATTGATTAGGGAAATTCCACATCCACCTTGAGCATGTGTCCATAGGTTTCATTGTGGGAGACGCTCCCAAACGGGGGGATTTATTGTCAGCAATTCATAGCAGAGCACTCCAACGCACCATAGATCCACCTTTTTCCACATGTGCTCCCTCTGCGGCCAGTGGTCGGAGTCCTGCACATTATCTTTCTCCTCAGAGAGAGGGTGTGCAAAACCTAGCTCAAATCTGTAATCTCACAGTAGATGCCTAGTAAGTATTATCAGTATAGTTCTTACCTCCCTTATGCCAAGTATTGTGATTTTTTCCCCCAGTACAAAAATGATACAACTATTAATTAATTAGCATCTTGTATCATGAAAGAGAAGAAACAAAGACCACAGATGAGGTTGCAGAGCCAGGGGAGCTCCCTGCACAAACATAAAGGAACAGGCAGACAGGGTTCAGGAAGCCATCTGAGCACAGGGAGGCAGCAGCCTGGGAGTGCACCCTAACCCACAAGTGCTCCAGAATCTGGGATAGGGCAGCCATTCTGAGAACTGCTGTCTGAGGAGCTTTGAGATCAAATTCTGGGCCCCTAAAGGTATTGATTAGGGAAATTCCACATCCACCTTGAGCATGTGTCCATAGGTTTCATTGTGGGAGACGCTCCCAAACGGGGGGATTTATTGTCAGCAATTCATAGCAGAGCACTCCAACGCACCATAGATCCACCTTTTTCCACATGTGCTCCCTCTGCGGCCAGTGGTCGGAGTCCTGCACATTATCTTTCTCCTCAGAGAGAGGGTGTGCAAAACCTAGCTCAAATCTGTAATCTGAGCCTCAGGAACAGATTCTCTGGCTTAATATCCCTGCAAATCACCTTCTTGTCATGGGAGTAGGTCAAAGCATCAGCTCCTTCATTATAGTGGCTGTAGCTGTTCATCTAATGTGTGGCTTTTCTGCAGCTCTTTGTAGAACTCACCCCTTGGAGTATATTCCAGAATCAGGTATGCCCGGTGAGCATCATGGAGGTATAATAGTAGTACAAGTGTAGGATGTTGCGGTATCAGAGATGGGCCTGAATTTCAACCTCCCTGCTCAGCTGATACTCTAGTCCTTCCTTCTCTATCTGGGACTTGAGGATCACCTTCAGGACCACAGTGAAATGGCTTTCCTTGAGCCAAGCCAAGTATATATTCCTAAGTTTCCCCTTGCCCAAAGGACACTGATTTCATCATCATTGATTGTGAGGCGCCTTATGGTTAGGATGCTGGGCTGTGTTGCGTTGGCTATGGAAGGCCCTCCCAAGCCATTCGGTCCAGAAGTTCAAGTCTGTATGGTCTTGAAAGAAAGAAGGGAAAGGTGGCTTTTGTATTGCAGTTTTGTTTTGTTTTGCTATAGGGCGTGTGCACTCACCAGAAAGATAGATGGAGACAGAGAGACAGAGAGCGAGAAATCACCCCCCAGGGGATATGGCCACACCGCAATCCCTTCTCCTCCATTCTCCTTTCGGGATCTTGGGCATACACACACATGCGCCTGGTGTGAGTTTAAGCCACTGGGTCCGGGACTCGAACTGTAGTCGCCTTCATGGGAGTCCAGTGACATAGCCATTACGCTAACTGCTGGTCCCTGGCAGAATTATTGTATAGTGCATCGCTTTTCAAAGCAGAGTGCACAAGAAAATTGACTGGGATATAAAAAAATATATTAGGACCTGTATATGTGTTTATCAAAAGAGTAAGGACAATTGTTCTGAATCATAACATGTAGATTGACATTCGTGACTTCACATAGGTCAAATATCAAGAGCAATTCACAAGAACTCTGAGGGAGGGACCAGCAGTTAGCGTAATGGCTGTGTTGCTGGACTCTCACATAGTTGACAGCGGTTCACCTCCCAGACCCGGTGGTTTAAAACTCACGCCGGGTGCGTGTGCGTGCATGCCCAAGATCCCGAGAGGAGAATGGAGGAGAAGGGATTGAGGCATGGCCATCCCCCTGAGGGGTGATTTCTCGCTTTCTGTTCCTGTCTCTCTGTCTCTGTCTGTCTGGCAAGCACACGCGCCCTATAGCAAAAACCTCTGAAAAAAAAAAAAAAGAACTGAGGATGGGGCTTCCATAACATGGAGGACTCAGTCGAGTTGTCTTCTTGTGGATGTTGGCTCTCAGCATATTTGATACATTGCAGTTGATGTGGGCTTCCATGGATTTAAAGAATAGAGTATTATCTGGGACCAGCAGTTAGCATAATGGCTATGTCGCTGGACTCCCATGTAGTCGACTGTGGTTCGCGTCCTGGACCTGGTGGCTTAAAACTCACGCCGGGCGCGTGTGCGTGTGTGCCCAAGATCCCGAGAGGAGAATGGAGGAGAAGGGATTGCGGCGTGGCCATCCCCCCTGGGGGGTGATTTCTCGCTTTCTATCTCTCTGTCTCTCTCTGGCGAGCGCACGCGCCCTATGGCAAAAACCTCTCAAAAAAAGAAAAAAAGAATAGAGTATTATCTAGGTTGAACTAGAGTAACCTTCACAAAATGCACAAAATCACTAGAAAGATATCTGTAAAGAAATTGTGAATTTAAGGTAATATCTGTAATGGAAGCTTAAGAAACACTGAGGAAATGGCAGAGCAAATGCTACTCCTGTCATGATCTCATTGCTCACTGCATTAAGAGATAAAATGATGAGGATCTAATCAAGTCTGATAAGAAGTGGTCCAAAAAATTAGAAATTTTCATGGAGTCTATTTGAACTCTGGGTTTAAGTCTAACACCATTAACAAAGAACATTGTCCTAAAGTGTATCTGGTGCTTGAGTTTTCTCTGGGAAACTGTCATGATTATCATGATTAGAAATGAAGTACCTGGAGTACAAGACAAACCTTTACAGCTTTCCCCCCTGCCCCACCTTTACAGTGATGTTTTAATCAGGTAATGTCGAATTTCACTGAATTACGGTTTTCTGTTTAAGAACTGAGTTTTATACTATTCGGGAAATACCTGTTCTGCTATCATGAAGGCTGTTTAAAATAATAAGCAAAAATGAATTCCTTTGTTAGCCAACATCCATAGGAAGATACACAGAAAATACTGCTGAAGGTCTGAAGGAACAAACATTAAGATTGGCTTGACATGGGAAAAGTTTCTTTTTTTGGTTTATTTTAGTTTCTTTTATACATTCAATCACTATACATCACCTAGCTTATAACGTAAAAGTGAATTCTCCCAGTCGAGGATACTATACATGTTATCATCCACAGATCCAGAGTTTCCAGTACGACTGGAATATGACTGGATAAAACTGTAAATACTTCTCTTTTTACAAGGCAGGTTTTTTTTTTCTTTTCCCTGTAGGGTGCATGTGCTTGACAGAGAGACAGAAAGTGAGATATCTGTCCCCCACCCCTCACCCTACGGTGGATGGCCATGCTGCAATCCCTTCTCCTCCATTCTCTTCTTGGGATCTTGGGTATGCACACCCACAAGCCCGGCATGAAGTTTAAGCCACCAGGTCTGGGACTCAAACTGCAGTCGACAACATGGGAGTCCAGCGACATAATCATTACACCATCTGCTGGTCCCAATGTTTCTAACTTGTCTCAGTTTATATATGCTAGATTCTATTTCAATAATGAAATACATGAAAAACAATTCTCTCTACATGAAGTAAAAGATCTCCCAGAAGGGCTATATTATGGTAAAATGATTACTGACTCTTTAAATACAAGGAGTAAGACTAGCGGGATAGGCACACAAGTGAAATTTAATAACTGTATCATTTATAGGTAGCTATTGCAGTAAAGAATTAGATACGATAGCAGTTAAAATTCTTGGGATATAGGTATAGTGAATTTTTGAAAACAATCTTTAATTTTTAAAACTTAAAAAAAATCTATAGCCAGAGTTGGCAAATGTCTTCTGTAAAGAGGAAGATAGCCAGGGGCCAGCAGGTGGCATGGTGATTAACACACTGGACTCCCATATGGCAGACTGTTGTTTAAGTCCTGAACCTGGAAGTTTGAAAATCACTCTGGGCATGTGTGCGTGTGCTCAAAATCCCAGGAGGAGAAGGGGTTGCGGCGTGGCCATTCTTCCGGGGGTGGGGGGTTTAATTTCTCACTTTCCCTCTCACTGCCTCTCTCTGGTAAGTACATGTGCCCTATGACAAACACCTTAAAAAAATAAAGGAAGAAAGAACAAAAGAGGAAAATAGCTAATATTTTAGACTTTGCAGGCAATACGGTCTCTACCACAATTATTCAACTCTGTCATTGCAGGGTGAAAATAGCCGTAGACAATATGTAAATGAAGGTGTGTGACTTTTTTCTAATAAAACTTTATTTATCAAAACAGGGATGGAATAGATTTGATTCATCTGACTAAGTATCATAGTTTTATGACCCAAGCATTATAATGACACAGGGGTTGCTGCAAACACAGAGATTCACTGTTTATTATGTATCAAAACATTTTTAAAAAGGTTGAAGTTAAAGACAACTCTACAATTTACCGTTCTTTTATGTGATGACAGTAGTGTGCCACCTAGTAAATAAATTAAAAGAAAAATAAGCATAGATTAAATAGCTTGTTTCTTCAAGGTAAAAGTGACACTTAATAATGAAGAACAAACTGCTTTTTGAAAGAAACCCAGAGGACATTTTTGAAAATAGCTCTTGAGAATGTCTCTATTGTTATATCTTTAGTTTTGGAAGTTATATACGTTTGTCCCCGGCATATTTGATAAAATTGAAAAAAAGGATTGTCTAAAATATTTAATATTCTCCCAATGAGTTCCAGTGGTATTTGAATGCATTTGCTAAAAAATATAAATACCCAATTTCTTCTAATTTGTTTGCAGAAAGAATTTTTGGCATCAAGTATGGTGGAGGGGCTGGCCTCGCAGCGCAGTGATTAAGTGCCTTGCACGGTAAGCCAGATCCCATGGCCAACCACGGCTAAGGGTCCTGACACTAGAGGCCTGTAAAGTCCACTGAACGTGTTTACCTGTGTGCCCCAAATCCTGATGGGGTGGAAATTGGAGGGAAAGTATTGCGCTGTGATCATGCCCCAATGGAGAATGCTCTCTTTATCTCTCTCTTGAGAGTGCACATCCCTCTGGAAAAAAAAAAAGTGTGGTGAAAATGTATCAGCCAAACTTCAAGAAAAACCTCTGTATAATGGTAGATAGGGCTTAAAAAGTGGGTATTGTGACTTAGTTAAGTGTAGCCAAGCAAGAGATGACTTCCATTTGGTTCTATCTGGAACCTCCATGTGAGGTTTTCTACAAGCCATGACAAAGGGAATGAAGTGTTGATAGAAACTGAACTCAGATGCAGTTGTTAAATTGCTATGATACAAAACATTAAACCAACATTCTAAAAATAAAAGCAAAGTATATTCAAACACATTACTTACAATCTTTTTGTTATTGTTCTAGACATCAATAAAATAATGATTATGCAAAAGTCTAACTTATTTCATTCTTTTCTTGCTTTTTAATGTCTCTTGTATAACTTTTGGCATTTAAACTAACACATGTATATTGCATAATAGACAAATATGCATATATTGGCGTATGACCACTAATTTTTAAAAAATTCATAATGATATATAATGAAAAAAGTCTGGAGAGCATTGCTTGAGGTAGGGAAGTGCTGTGCATAGCAGAACGTTGGTTGATGTATATAGTAGAACATGTCAGATGTGTTATGAAATTATCTCATTTTATCTTGTTCAAAATCTATGTGGGGAGACCAGCAGTTTGCATAATGGCTATGTCGCTGGACTCCCATGTAGTCAACTGTGGTTTGAGTCCTGGACCAGGAGACTTAAACTCATGCTGGGCACGTGTGCATGCATGCCCAAGATCCCGAGAGGAGAATGGAGAAGGGACTGCAACGTGGCCATCCCTCTGAGGGGTGATTTCTCACTTTCTGTCTTTCTGTCTCTCTTGGTCTCTCTGATGAGCACATGTGCCCTGTAGCAAAAACCTCTCCAAAAAAGAAAAAAAGAGAGAGAAAAAGAAAAAAAATCTATGTGGGAGGGATGACATGGCAGCTTTCCTAGAATATTTCACAAGATGCCTTGGGGCAGGCTAGATCTTCTGCTTCTTGTTCAAATTCTATGTGGGAGGACCAGCAGTTTGCGTAATGGCTATGTCACTGAACTTCCATGTAGTCAACTGCAGTTCAAGTCCTGGACCCGGAGGCTTAAACTCACGCCGGGCACGTGTACATGCATGCCCAAGATCCTGAGAAGAGTCTCTTGGTCCTCAGATTCTCTTCAACTCTAAACTTGTTGCTCTAAAGTTGGGCTCTAGTCTCCCAAGCTCTGAAAATCAGTGAAAAGGATTTCTATGTTATCCATTGAACAAAGGAAAATAACCTATAAAATAGTCGTTTAACATATTGTTATAGTAAACTTTCAATTCAGTGGGGTTATTGGTAGGTAAGACTAGAATAGCAGGTTCAGAAAAATCTAAAGCCATGGTTTAAACAATACTATAGTCAACTCTCCATTATTTGGAGATGGTTAACTATAATTGCAGCGTTGGTTGAATCTGGAAGCACTTCATTTTTCTAGGGAGAACAGGCATTTGGAGGAGCCAGAATAAATCCATACATCCAGGGAAGCTCAGAGGTAGTTGGTCCCCTCTCAACCTCTTGTTGAGTAGAGGCTGGTAATTTGACTTTTTTTTTTCTGCACTATCACTCACCCTGCAGGCTGGAGAAGCCTGCCCCTCAGATCTCTGCTACACTTTGACCACCATTGATGCATCTTGAATAACTGTGGACCTAACACTACCATTTTACGGATGAGAAAAGTGAAGTAAAGAGAAAATAACTTGCTTACTGGTGTCAGAGTTAAAACGTTTGTCTTCCACAACTTCCCTACAGCTTGTGGAGTTTGGTCCTTAGCTACCGTGACAGATATTTTTGGATGGAGGCTCTTCCTTGTTGACTTTCAAAACATAATGTTTGTCAAATGACAATTCTGCTTATTTTAAATGACGCCCATGTACTTCTCCTTTTCTGTGACTTTGCTGATCATCATAAAAGACTTGGAAAATCATACATTTCAATTCTCTCATTTTTCAATGAATAAAATTAATAGTCAGAAAAATAAAGTAACTTACTCTAGTTCCCCATGGTAATTCGTGATGGCTATAAACCCACTGTATATGAACTTTTGAACTCCTCACATATTGGGAAAATAGATCCCAGAATATGACTGTGTGTGATTTAGCTTGAGTTTTCAAACATCCATAATTGGGTGCCACAGTTATAATTTTCTTTAAAAAATAAGCCAAAACATGGTTTCCCACCAAACTTGGTTGAAATTTTATGCCTGTTTGGGGCAGTAGTTATAGTTTGCTAATCCTGGGTTTGTTCATATTCTTGTTTGCCTTTATTCAAAATGAGGAGCCATTTGATTCTCAAGAGTTTGGAAGCTTTTCTGATGCTTTTCAATAAAACAGAATATAGACTGTCTATTTAAAAAATGTTCTGGCCACGAGACAGTGAGAAACCATTACTAAACTTTTTCCTACTTCCATCTAAAACTGAATTTCTTTTCTTTTTTTCTTTCTTTCTTTCTTTTTTTTTTTAGAGGTTTGGGGTGTATGTGTTTGCCAGAAAGATAGAGAGAGACAGAGAGATAGAAAGCGAGAAATCACCCCTCAGAGGGGATGACCATGCTGCAGTCCCTTCTCCTCCATTCTCCTCTCGGGATCTTGGGCATGCACACACACGTACCTGGTGTGAATTTAAGCCACCGGGTCCAGGACTTGAACCATGATTGACTACATGAGAGTCTAGCAACATAGCCATTATGTCAACTGCTGGTCCTCATTTTTAAAAGTTTTAAAAACTAAGTTGCAATTACTGTTTGATTTTGCTGGTTATCATTTATTGGACATCTCTTACGTGTTCTTAGCTGTGTTAGATGCTTTAAATATTTAATGCTCACAATTCTATGATGTAGCTACCAAGGAGGAAACTGAACCTCAGGGAGTTTAAATGTTTGGCATGGTCTCAAAGCTAGTAAGAGTTGTAGCAAGATTTTTCTTCTTCAAACATACTTGCAGTCAGGACAATCATTTTTTAAAAATGGAAATAAAAGTCTCTACTATAAAATATAAAACAGATCTTAAAAAATGATTTATTAAAGGAAAGGTGAAGTATTACATAAGAGAATTTAACAGCAGCTCAGCTAGCCCAAGGCCTTGAGGTATAGATCAAGAAAGTCACCCAAGATGTTAGGCGACACATCCATGTCATGGCCAGTTAGAATTGCAGCTGATGTCTGATCCTCTGTTCCCTTAAATACTACTCTGGCCCTGTGACACTGGGTGACAATTATGATATAAAAGTGAGTAAGAAATAATGATTTCAGAAAAGCTCAATAATTTGTCAAAGGTTACAAAGCTCATGAGGAGTAGAACCCAGACTGTCTGGCTTCAGAGTTGAGGCTCTTAATTTTATTCGATAGAAGAATGAAGTTACAAGTGAGAAAGACAGCTTCACTTTAATTCTGCCATTATTTCCTCTGAGACCTATTAAAGACATTTCTTTTTTTTTTTTTTTTCAGAGAGATTTCGCTATAGGGTGCGTATGCTTGCTGAAGAGACAGAGAGAGACAGAGAGACACAGAGAGACAGAAAGTGAGAAATCACCCCCGGGGGGGATGACCACACTGATTCCTTCTCCTTCAGTCTCCTCTCAGGATCTTGAACATGCATGCACACATGCCCGGCATGAGTTTCAAGACGCCGGATCCGAGACCCGAACCACAGTCAACTACGTGGGAGTCCAGCAACATAACCATTATGCCATTTGTTGGTCCCCTAAAGACATTTCTTAAACATATTTAGTGCCTCAGTGTTCTGATTTGCAGTCACATTTTCCTAACATATCACCTTTTATAATGTACATTAATAATCTTGACTTTGATGGCATTTTTATTACAATCCCAGGACCTATAGGCAGGATAGGTTTTGTTAGACTTCTTTCTAGATGAAGAACTGGGCTCAGAGAGGGTAAATGAATTCACCATTTTGTGGCTTTATGCAGAGGTGGGATTAGACTCCATGAAAAGTTAGCAATCACTGCCCCAAAGACACTGATAGTACAGAGGCAAAATTGTGACTGAAAATAAACGGTAAAATGTGATGGGTTTTCTAGGGAAGATGATTTGAGCCTTAAAGGAGAAATAAATCATGTTCCACTGGCTTTCTGCTAGAGAGGGCCATGAACTGACTTGACTGTGAGGACGATATGAAGGTAATGGTAAGGAGGGCATTCCAGGGCAACATGAGTAGAAGCCTGGTATACGAGCTCCTGTTTCATCCTTAGCTCTCCACAGCTGGTTAATTCATCAATAAAACTCAGGTGTGCTTGCCAATCTAAACAAGAGGCAGATAGCTTGGCTGTTTCCCATTCAAATCTGAAAGTTTCATGATATTCCCTGAGCTCCCATGATACTCCTGAAGCCATGCCCTCTCACTGGTTTTTGCTGTCCTTATTACCTGACTACCTCATATCTGGAGGCTGTATGCTCTGCAGTCTAAGACTGTGGCATTGCTGTTCCATGAACTTAAGTGCGTGTGATGTTTCCTGCCATCACCAGTGCACACTATCTACTGCCCACTCAGTTGACCCTACACAGTTAATTACTCAGAAAACTCTGAGCTACAGCCTAACTTCAAGTCCTGTCCTCTCAATATGCTTCAAGAACCTATTTTCATCTGTTTGAAATGCTTCATAAGGAAAAGGGATTTCATAATAGACTACTAGACACACCATCTCAAGTGTAAACTCTCTGACAGTGGGACTATTTCTTACTGCTTTCTGAATCCTACAAGCTACCCATCCATTGTGAGGAATATAAAACTACTTAGCCATAAAAAAACAACAGGACCCTGGCATTTGATAGAAAGTGGCACACATTAATTTATTTTCCATTTGATTCCCTCTCCCCCATTTCCCACCTTGCTCCCAAACTCTCTCTCTGGTGTCAACAGGTGCTGTCCATGCTTTTACACATTCCAATCTTTTAGTTTTTGCCATAGAGTGCAGAAATTCAGTGTATGTTAAGTGGGGACATACAATGCCTCCCTTTGATAGTCTGGTTTACTTTGCTTAGCATTAAATCTTCCATATTCATCCACTTCCTATTAAATGCCAGTCTCTCTTTTTTTATGTCTGAGTAGTATTCTATAGTATATATGTGCTACACTTGTTCAATCTACTCATCTGTTCTTGGACTTTGGGTTGATTCCATGTCTTAGGAATTGTGAGTAATACTGCAATGAACATAGATGTGCAAGTGTTTTTTTCTGTCCTTTGGGTAGATACCCAGGAGTGGAATTGCTGGATCACACGGGAGTTCTATTTATAGGTCTTTGAGGAACCTCCATATTGTTCTCCACAGTAGCTGTACTAATTTTCATTCCCCTACAATGCAGAGAATTCCCTTTTCATTACAGCCTTGCCAGTAGTGATCATTCTTTATTTTTCTAATCTTGGCCATTCTGACTGAGGTTAGGTGGTATCTCATTGTGGTTTTAATTTGCATTTCCATAACAATAGGGGATGCTGAGAATTTTTTAAAAAATATTTATTTTATTTAGCTTTATTGGGGATGCTGAGAATTTTTAAAAAAATATTTATTTTATTTAGCTTTATTTATTTATGTATTTATTTTAATTTTACCAGAGGGGAGCAGAGTGAGAGAGAGAGAGGGAAAGTGAGAAAGCAAGCCACCAGGTCTGAACTTGAACTGCAGTTGGCCATGTGGGAGTACAACACCCTTAACCACCGCGCCACCTGCTGGCCCCTGAGGATTTTTTCATAGGCTTTTCTGCTGTTTGTATGTGTACCTTGGAAAGTTGTCTGCTCAGTTCATTTTTCTCATTGTTTATTGGACTGATTATTTTTTGTGGATAAGCTGCTTGAGTTCCCTGTATATTATGGTTATCAGTCCCTTTTCTGAAGCACAGTTTACTGATATATTCTTCCACTCCAAGGGTTGTCTTTTCTCTGCATAGTTTTTTAATAATGTATACTGTCCAGGAAATTTTTTGAATGCCATCATAGTATCTCTAGGTCACTGGTACAGAACTGATTGCATAGAGGGTGCATAGCTTATATGAGACCATGAGTGCTACAGTCAGAGTTCAATATCAATTCAGTGACATGATCCAAAGTCCCTGATGTTTTCTTTTTTAGAGATCTTTTTGGTATAAGGTGAGTGTGCTTGCTGGAGAGAGAGAGAGAAAGATAGTGAGAAATCAACCCCCTCCCCCCCGGCACGGGATGGCCACACTGTAATACCTTCTTCTCTCTTGAGATTTTGGGCAGGCATGTAAATGCGCCTGGCGTGAGTTCCAAGCTGCTGGGTCTGGGACTAGAACCACGGTAGACTATGTGGGAGTCCAGTGACGTAACCATTACATCATCTACTGATTTCCCCTGATTTTTTCTTTCTTTTTTTTTTTTTCCTCTTTGGGCCATGCAGGTGGTGTGGTGGCTAAGATGCTGGATTCAACATGTACTACTGTGCAATTTGAATCCTGGACCCAATAGCTAGAAAAACATGTCAGACATGTATGGATGCATGTTCCAAATCCCAAGAAGAGAGTAGAGGAGGGATTGTGGTGTGGCCTTCTCCCCTGGGGGTGGTTTCTCACTTTCCCTCTCTCTCTCTGTCTTTCTCTGGCAAGAGCACATGCCCTATAGCAAAACTAAAGAAAAAAAAATTCTCTTTATTCAAGATAGAGCACATGTAAGCACATGTGAAACTAAGGAAAAGAGAGTGGGGGAGAAAGAAGAGGGCCTTCCACAGGGTCTGGTCCTCCACCCATCCCTTTCTTCTAGCCCTCTAGTCCATCAGATCTTGGAAACTCAAGCATATGCCCGGCATGGTTCAGGCTGTGCAGGCCAGGGATTCGAACTGCAGTTGTCATGTGGAATCCAGTTTCTCTTGAGCGGTGCATTACTGCTGCATCATGGAGCTGCCCCCCACCCCCGATTTATTTCTATTTTAACATTGCTTCACCTCTCTTCTTTGTTTGCAAAATAAGGATAATAGTACTTGCTTTGTCTACCTGAAAATGTAATTGTGAAAATTAAAAATGGATATTAAAATGTGTGTCCAAGACTCTTGACATCTGTAGAGTTCGAAATGCAAGTATGCTATGGTGTTATTTCGATTTACTTAACAAAAATGTATTAAGAACTTATTAGGGGCCAGGTGCTCTTTTGCTTGCTGGAATACTACGGTGAACAAACCAGATGAAAAATCCCGCATATATGAAGCTAATATTCTATTGAAGCGTCAAAGTAATAAACTAAATACATATGTAAATTATATAACATTTTAGAAAGTCATAAATGCTGAAGAGAAAAACATGTAAGAGGGGAAATCTGGAGGGGTTAGGAGCAGGTGTGCTCATAAATAAGACAGTTGGGAGTCTCTTGGTTGGGGGAAGCAAAATGCAGGCCACTGGCCAAATCTGGCTGCAGTCTGTTTTTGTAAGGCTAGAGTGTTTTAGGTTGACCTGGCATCTTAACTGTGGTCTATCATGTGACTGCAGTTTTATAAAACGGTGCTCTATTGCCTGTGTCTCTATCACTGGGCCTGAGAATCTTTCTTTCTTTTCTCTTTTTTTTTTGGAGAGGTTTTTGCTATAGGGCGCATGTGCTTACCAGAAAGATGGAGAGAGACAGAGAGACAGAAGGTGAGAAATCACCCCCAAGGGGGATGGCCACACCACAATCCTTTCTCCTTCATTCTCTTCTCAGGATCTTGGGCACGCACGCACACACACTGGCGTGAGTTTATGTCCCATGTCCGGGACTCGAACTGTGGTTGACTACATAGGAGTCCAGCGACGTGGCCCTTACGCCACTTGGTGGTCTGCTTTTTTTTTTTTTTTTTTAACAGAAAATTTGCATCCAGTTACCAGATTTAAGCCAGAACCTATTAAATAAGGAAGGATACTTTAATGTGATCATAAATATATTCAATAAATATTCGGTTTGTTCCTAAAGGGACCCTTTATCAGAGTTTCTGTGCACTGAAGGAAACGTGAATATCTAGACCATTTGCGAGCTTTTAGACAGGGATTTGAGCTGGCTCTGGTACCAGGAGACCTGACTTGCCACCAAGGTTCCCTGAATGGAAGGTCTGAGGTTAGACCAAAAAGACGTAAGACAGGCTGGTAACCGTCAGGAGACATTCTAAGTGGAAGAAACATACTTTGCAGTGGGCTGAGGTGAGAGTGCAGTTGGTGTGTCTGGGCAGCAATCAGGAGACACACAGTGGGGGCAGACGAGGCTTGTCAGGGAGAAGTAGGAGATCAAGTCAGAGGGGCAAGGGAGAGGGAAATGGCAAACAAAGGACTTGAAGGTGATAGATAAGACTTTGGTTTGTCTTCTGTGTGAAATGAGAAGCCATTGAGATTTTTTTTCTTTTCTTTTCTTTTTTGTTAATTGCAGGAAGGAGCATGTGCTCACCAGAAAGAGAGAGAGAGAGAGAGAGAGAGAGAGAGAGAGAGAGAGAGAGAGAGAGAGAGGCACTCTTCTATGGGGTGTGGTTACATTGCGATTTTTTTCCCCACCATTCTTTCATCCAATCAAGATTCTGGACATGCATGCATAATTGTTGGCAAGTTGTTTTTGTTTTGTTTCATTTTGTTTTTACTACTAGGGCCAGGATTTGAACTTTGGTTGGCCATGTAGGATCTGGCTTCCCTAACTGCTGTGCTGGGGGGCTGACCCCACTGAGATGTTTTGAGTAGAAAAGCAACCTGATCTGAACAATACTTTAAAAAGATCACTGAAGCTGTTGTATTGCAAACAGATTTGGGCTGGCCCCATGGCCTGGTGGTTAAGGGTGCCAGATCACGCATGGCTAACTGTGTAGTTTGAGTCCTGGCCCTGGTAACTTAAAAAACATGCCAGGCATGTGCACATGCAAACTCCAAATCCCAACAGATTAGAGAGATGGAGAAAGTATTGTGGCGTGACCGTGACTCATTGAGGGGTGCTTTCTCGCTCTTCTTCTCTGTCTCTGTCTCTCTTTGGTGAGTACACATACTCTCCGGCAATAAAAAGAAAAGAAAAGAAAAGAAAAGAAATAAACTAGGGAAGATGTTGGCTCTGGCCAAACCGGTAGCAGTGAAGGTGAGGAGAAGTGGCTGCATTCTAGGTATAAGTTGGTCTTCTGATGGATCGGTCATAAATTGTTAGAGAGGTTAACTGTAGTTTTTGCCTGAACAACTGGAAAGATTGAGTTGCTATTGTTGGGGTAGGAAATACTATGGGAAAGGCAGATTTAGAGAATCAGTTAATGTGAAGAGACATTATTTATTCTTTCAAGTCATCAAATATTAAATGGTAGTATTATATATCAAGCACTATACTTGGCTGTGAGTATTATACAGTAAATACAAAAAGTATGACTCAGTATCCCTGGGCACTCACAGTCTAGTAAATTTGGTGTTTATTATACAATTCAATGTGATAAATGCTATGGTGATTAGAAGGATTAGATTTTTAGCACTCTACAAATGTCCAAGATTAGAATAAAAGAGGAGGAGGAAAAGGAGAAGGAGAAGGAAGGGGAAAGAAGAAAGAGAAAGTTTCTTGGTATTAATCCTCTCCTAATGTACCTGACTCTAATAGCCACATTATCCCATTTAGTTTCATTTACTCTTCTCTGAGGTAGGTAGTGTAAAGAGTAACAGTAGGATTCAATGAAGTGAGGTGATATTGTCTGAATTTTTTACAAGAAGTATATCTTTTTTAAAGAATTATTTAATTTAATTTTATTACTATTATGTTTTTCATTTGCTGTAGGGCATGTGCATTCACTAGAGAGAGATAGAGAAAGAGAGAGGGAAAGTGAGAAAGCAAGCTGCAAGGCTCAGGACTTGAACAGTGATTGACCCTGTAGTAGTCCAGCGCCTCAACCATCATGCCACCTACTGGCTCTGGTATATCTTGGTTTTATAATATGAAGAAGATATCTAGGCTTGTGCCAAAAACCCAACACAGATCCCTCTGATCTAGGCAAGGCAAAATCTTAAAGGATTTTTGTTTTTAATCTCATCCTAATCAAAACTTAGGATGTCAACATGTTCTGATTGGCTGCCTGGTAGGAAATCAAAGGAATGAGTGTGTAATTGTTGTACTTCCTCCGTAGGGGACAGCCCTCCAGAGGGCCCTGCTCCTCTGACCACTCTTGCTTTAGAAAAGGAGGAGTAGGAGAGGACAATCACTAGTCCTTGTGGGCTTCTAACCCAGAGTCCCCACTGCTAACATAAATTAGTATTTAGATTAGTATTTGGTCTCCTTGAGAGAGCAAGGAGGTGAGCAGGCAGAAGATTGGAGAATTACTTCTTCCTCCAAAGGCAGTCTTTCCTCTCTTTTATAAATTAGATGTTTAATAACTCATCCCAGCTCAGTTAAGTAGCAGAACCTAATCCAAGCCTGGTTTTTTCCCATTCTACAAAACCAGTATCTTCGGACTTTGAAGAAAACCTGACCAAATAGAGGAAAAAAAATGTGACAGTTTAAAGGCTGCTTTTAAAGTTCTAGAGGGCAGAGGAGTTCCCAAGGGAGTAGGGAATGCCAGGACAAATGAAATTTATAGGTCCTGTGGCTGAGAAGGCCATGAAAATATTGAGCTTGCCAGATTTCAGCCCTTTATGAGAAGAGCTCAGGCCAAGAAAACAAACTTAGATTGGCTAAGAGTTATCCAGATTTTTCTGACCTTGTTGAAACATCTCTCATGTGATTCTCTCTGGGTTTCAACCTGTTATGCTTTTTTTAAAATAATAAATTATTAAAATAACTTTTCAACTATAAAAGTAATGCATGCTCATTATAACATATAAAACACAAAAGTGTATAGAGAAGAAAATACAAAAGTGTATAGAGAAGAATGTAAAGCTTATTCATAATCCTACAACTTAGAGATATAGGAGTAAATTTATTGGTACATTTCCTTGCAGATTATATATATATATATATATATATATATTGAATTTTAAAATGTGATTTAAAAAACATGTATCTATGTTTGCAAATGTGTGATTGTCCTGTCCCATACAATCTGAATTTCAAATAACAGAGGATGATCTTGGACAATACAACTAAAGAAAGAATAAATCAACCCACCATGAAAGCCTCTTTTTCCTTTTGTCTCCATCATGTGTAAGATACTCAGGGGGTATCCTGCAAGTCTACAGTCAGTGAAGACTTTGAGCTGGTTGAGATTCTGGAATCTGCAGACCTGTGGACTCTGGTTTGAAGTATAGGACTTAGAGCCCACAGTAAAGTTTCATTCATTCTTCTGATCTCCACATATACTGTCAACGCACTAAAGCAGAAGTCAACAAACTCTTTCTATAAAAGGTCAGATAGTAAATCTGGCTCTACGCTTTCTGGGCTATACTGTCTCTTTTGCAGTTACTCAACACTACCACTGTTGCACAAAAGCAGCCATGGACAATACATACGTGGATAGACATGGCTGTGTTCCAATAAAATTTTATTTACAAAAATAAACGAAAAGCTGTATTTGTCTGGAAGTCCATGGTTTGCCAACCTTTGCACTAGCTAAACAAAGAAAACTTGAGAAGGATCTGTGTAGCACCTTCTCCTTATCATTGAAAGTAGATCCTTAGGCGCACTTGCATACACACACACATACATACTCACACATTTGAGGTGATGCTACAGATCCAATTTTTAAAATTGTGGTAAAATATACGTAACAAAATTTACCATTTTAGCCATGTTAAATTTCAAGTGCATTTACTTATTTACTAACATCACCACCATCCATCTTCAGAACTTTACTCATCTGGCAAAACTGAAACTCTATATCTATTAAATAAGTACTCCCCATTCTTTCATTCTCCACTTCTCAGCACCCATTATTCTACTTTCTGTCTTAATGAATTTGACTACTCTAGGTACCTTATGTAAAGGATCTTTAAAAAAATTCAAGGAAAATGTGTAATTATAAAAAAACAACTATGCATGGATTTCAATGTATTTGATGCTGTTGTTATTCTTTTGCTTTAGGGCATGTGTGCTTGACACAGAGAGATGGAAAGAGAGAAATCATTCCCCGTGGCAGATGGCCATGCCACAATCGATTCAACTCCATTCTCCCCTTGGAATTTTGGGCACACACACACACACACACACACACACACACACACTTTACCAACATGATTTTCAAGACATTGGATCTGGGACTCTAATCACACCGCCTGCCAAGTGGGATCCAGCACTTTAAACTCCACACCACCTACTGGTCCAAAAATACTTTTTGTACCAAAATGAACTCATACTTTAATTTCATTGTTCCATGAACTTTTGAAGTCTCTTCCTATAGTGGAATCATGATAATTGTTTCTGGCCAGCTTATTTCACTTAGTATCATCTTCAAGGTTTATCTATACAATGGCAACTGTCAGACTGTAGGTTAAATTTTATAATCTTAAAAAAAAATGCACATTTAAAGAATTATAAAGTTGAACAATATTTCCTGCATATTTCTCCATGTCTTAAAATTCCAGGTAAATATCATTTATGCATGTGTGGTTTTGCTTTCTTTTTTTTTTTTTTTCCTTTTTTAAGAAAGGGTCTTGTGGGACCAGCAGATAGGGTAATGGTTACATTGCTAGACTCCCACATAGTTGACTTTTTCAAGTCCTGGACCTGGTGGCTTAAACCTCATGACGGGTGTGTATCCGTGCATGCCTAAAATCCCAAGAGGAAAATGGTGGAGAAAGGATTGTGGCATAGCCCTCCCCCCGAGGGGGTGATTTCTCTTTCTCTCTGTCTCTCTCTGTCTCTCTGGCGAGTACATGCACCCTACAGCAAAAATCTTTCAAAATAATAATAATAAAAAAAAAGACAGGGACTTGCTATGTTGTGTCCTCTGGCCCCAGTCTTCGAAGCAAATGGGACAAAGGGCATGTGCCATTGTGCCTGGCTTTTTAGGGTGAGCCAGGAACCCAACTCAATTCTTCCATGTGACCTTAGCTTGCCAAACAGCAGTAGCCCATGTACATTACTGTGGCTGGGACATAAATGACCATTTAAAATCTGCCTAATGTTCAATTGAATTAGACAGACTGGAGGGGATTCCTTAGAGATCAGAAAATCTTTCTCTACTTGAGAGGAGAGCTCACTATTTCCTAATCACAGCTGACTGGTTGGGGTAGCCAATGCATGGGCAAAGGCTAGTCAGCTATATATCATCTGAGTCCTGGCTGTCCAGTTGGAATGCTCCCTATAGAATGGCCTCAGAAAGAGTTAATAAAGTCCACTTGAGAAAGTAAAACTGCAGGGCAAACAAAATGAAAGCAGATTATACCAGGGCCCACAAAGCCGGAGAAGCGCCCAATTAACTGCACACCATTAGTAATCTGGTTTTATCTCTTCTCTGACCCTGATGAACTCAGCAAGTAGAACCAGTAAGTCCATCATGTAGATCATGTAAGTAATTCATGTTTATAATCATTACCCTTTGCTAGATTTTTAGGTTATTTCCAATGTTTTGCTATTACAAATGATATTTCAATAAGCATCTTTGTATACAAATTTTTTCTACATACGTAATTACTTCCATAGGACAACTGAGTAAATTTATTGTGATTGTGGAGTTTTTTGGTCTTGTAACCCCTACGAAGCTTAAAGATCCAAGATGACTCCACTTCTAAAAATGTTGATTGAATGTTCTTAAGGAGAACTGAACAAAGCATGAAATCTTCAGTAGTACAAGCATTCTTTTTTTAGTGTAGGATTCATGTTTGGAGATGGAGGCCAGAAAACCAAGACAACAGGGAGAAGGGCCCTGGGCACAGCCCAGGCTGGTGAACTGAGCCAGTTCATTGTGACTGGCATTGAGGATGAGAGAGAAGGGGAGATGACACCCCTGATGAGTGGTTACACAACTACAGGGACTTCCCCAGCTTATTAGACCTTAGGTCTTTTGGACCTAGAAGAGTCTTGAAAGAACAATACAACTACATAGTTATATTACACACTACATGCCTGGCTGTAGTAGAATTACTCAGCCATATCCAGTTCTCCCCTCCATTCTGGTAACATGGAAGGCTACAATCCCTAGACCCTTGCAGGCTGGCAGGGCCATGTGACTTATTCTACCTAATGGACCATAGATAGAAGTGCCATTATCTCATGTCTGGAATAAGATGGTTAAAAACCCAAATATCACACTTCTGCCCACTTCCTTGTCTGAGTATCCCTGAAGACCATCTGTTGTGATGGTGACATTATAAGACAAAATCTCCTTCAACCTGAGTCCTTGAATGACTGACTATATGGAACACTTCCTTCTACTTGCCTATTTTGGACATGTCTTGTGATGAGGAATAATCTTTCTTATTTTAATTCGCTGAGTTTATATTGTTGACTATTCTAACTGGTACAGTGGCTCTGTGCAAGGTTAAGTGGCAGAGTTGAAATTTAATTTTAAGCCTCTCTGACTCTGGAGCCTGTGTTATAATTCCTAAATTGCTTGAGTCTCTGATTAGTGGGATCTTGGAAGCCCATTTTGTTTTTTCCTAGGCAAAGAACTTCATTAACCTTTGTTTCAAACTCTATTCCCAGGCTTCTTCAGCCTAATTAACTGCAAAGAATGAATGGCATATAAGTAAAATCTGAAAAGAGCTGCAGTGTCCAAGGGACTTGGGCTTAAAAATAGTAGTGGTCTAGATTTTTATCAGATCCATAAGCAAAATAATTTTGTAAAAATAGTAATTTATTTAACTTTATTTATTTATTTTTAATTTGCCCAGAGAGGGACAGAGTGGGGGGGGGTGGTGAGAAAGCAAGCCCCCAGGTCCAGGACTCGAACAGCAGTTAGCCATGTGGGAATCCATTGCCCTTAACCACCATGCCACCTACTGGCCCCAAGCAAAATAATTTTAAAAAGCAATCATAATACATAAAATAGTAGCTCCCAGTAACTTCGTCAAGTTTTATCCCTTTTAGAAGCTGATTCAGTTCAGTTTGCCTCATTCATGGAAGTCTCACCAAAATTCTCCATTAGATCTGGAACTTCATCATCCTCCTCTTCAGTAGTAAATAGTGCTTTTCCATCCACAGATTGGCCAGAGCTTCAGCCAGTCTCTTTAAACTAGTCAGACTGCACCAAGTTGGTTTAAGAGGCTGGATAGCATTTCTGTCAGCTGCTTTGTCTCAAGATGGCCCATAATAGTGAAAGTATTTGCTACTAGAGATGCCTGAGCTTTTGGGTTGTTAAAGCGGATCACTGTTTTCTGGTTTGTTAACATATTCACCTCTCCAATACCAGAGATATTGTTTACCCCTAACTTCTTTAAGGAGAACTGATTTTTTTTTTTTAATCCTCTGCTGTAGCTGTTCTATGAACCACTTTCTGTCTGTGAGCAGTTCCTATCCTACCAAAGTGCACTTGTGCCTGCAGTTTGGTGAGTTTTTCCTAGTTCATGATAGTTTCTTTCATCTTGTCAGAGTAGAAAAGGAGCTGGGGGTGTGGGGGCTGGGGCTGGTGCTCAGGAGCTCTCAGGCAGACCAGCTGAGATTAGGTATGGACACATGGGGATGCCTGGAGCCCACTGGTTTTGAGGCTAGTATACCATTATCTTGGCTCTGAGTGTGAATAGTTCTTAAGATTATAAAATTGAGGAAGGGAACACAAAGACTACTGAAAGGCCTTCTGCTCCTGTCAGAAATGGGAACTAATTTGAAGAGGAGGCTGATTCTGTGGGAGGAGACATGTGTAGATTCATTGTTAGGTAGCTGAGTAAGAAAGAGACAAGAAAAATGAGATGGAACCGAAAGTTGGTGATATGCCTGTTGCCATAGGAAATCAAGTCATTCATTTACAGGATGACAATGCAAATTTATTCAATTTTTTTCCTCAAAGATTTTTTTCTAAGAATTATTTTATTTTACTTTATTTATTTATTTATTTATTTATTTATTTATTTATTTATTTATTTTAATTTGACTAGAGAGTGAGGGAGAGAGAGGGAAAGAAAGAAGCTGCCAGGTCCAGGACTCAAACTACAGTCGGCCATGTGGGAGTCCAGCCCCCTAACCACCACACCACCTGCCGGCTCATTTTCCTCAAAGTTTTATCCTTGCTTTTACTGGGCATATGCGGGCAGACAAGGTATTAGGAGGTCACAATCAACCTGATGTCAAATTCTACATGCATCTGATGCAGACCAGGTGACAGTTCACTGAGAATTAGCATTCTTTTGGATAGAGACACTTTATATGTCTCACAATCTTAGCATCAAATCATCCCTCCCAGACCTAAGCTTTAAGTGGGCCCTGGGTTCGTCCCTATACTCCCCAAAGTCTTCTTTTCTCAGCTGTGTTGGGGCTCATCATGTCAAATTCATTGATAGTTTTTAGTCTTACCTGTCTCCCTGGAGACTAGAAGAGAGAAGAATATTGTTGAGGTATCGCCCTTGTTTTCTATTCCATTTTGGAGCTTGTAATACAAATTGGGACTTCAAGAAGAGAACTGGAATAGAATTTCAGAGTTCCCAAAAGGAAAGAAGAGCATTTAAGAAACCATTTCCTTGAGAATTCTATTTATCATTTCAGTCTAGTCATAAGATCCACCTTATCAAGTTTTGACAAAATTAACTGACATACACTTAGAACAGTGCTTGGCAGGCACACATGTGA
>NW_006159776.1:757925-761610 GCF_000334495.1 Tupaia belangeri chinensis | reverse complement strand
TTCCATTCCAAACCATTTTATTCCTTGTCCAGATCTTGTAAGGAAATTGTATGAAACAGAACCATTGCAATGCTGAGCAACAGATGTAGAATCACACAAGCTAGTGTCATGAATTCTCAGGACATAGCAAGTTGGTCAAGCTCAGTCTATCTATGGGCCTTACTGTCAATTCCTGAACTGGATTTGTTTGGTAACAAGAGACAGAGACTCATTCAAGCTAGCCAAGAAAGGCCCATGGGCAAAAGGAAGACAATCTTGTGGAAATCCAAGAGCAGGAGGAAAAACAGGGCTAAACTGCATGGCATTAATGGTGGAGGGTGTACCAACACCTCAGAGGATCTCTGTAACAGACATCAAGGGTTTTCCCTCTCAATATCACCAAGAAATGTCACATAAATGGTCCCTTGGGTCTGCTTCTCTGTGTCTGCTCAGTTTTCTTCTTGCTAAACACTGAAGTCCTCATTGTCTCTTTGTCTTTTCCCTACCTCATGCATTTTTCTGGCTTCTAGCTTGGTTTACTCACTGTTAATTGTGTCCTCTCCAGCCTCCCTCCAACTTATGTCCTTTAAAGCTATAAATTGCTTGATTTTATCTGTATTTTCCAATTTAAATTCCTAAGAGTAGTGGTGGGTTGGTCCAGTCTTATCTGTCAAGGAAGATCTTTTCCTGGGCTACATCACAAGCTTCTGTCTGCCCTGGGGTCAACTCTTCATGTAGTATCTAATCCTGTTTGGCAGGAGGGAAGAGTTAGGAGTTTGAAGGAAGCTGGACAGCTGCACAGTGGAGTTTACAACAGGGTTTCCCAGAGCTGAAGGCTGCAAAAAGATTGTTTCCTATAGAAGTTTCTACAGGTATACTAGATGTACCATGACTGGCATGTCTCATTGACTTTTGAGGTCCAATTTAGAGGTAGCCTTGTCCAAACTGTATAGTTTACATATGAAAACATGAGAATCAGAGAGGTATAAAGACTTGCTTGGGTCACACAGTAAGTGGTAAAAGAGGAATTTAAATCTTATTCAGTGTTTTAAAAAATACAATATGTAAATATAATTAAAAAAATTCACCTGATGACCTACCCTGCGTCAGGAATTGTTCCAGGCACTGAAATAATTAAAAAAATCCTTTCTTAATGGATCTATATTATTTACAGAGAAAAAAGTAAATAATCATACAAATAAGTTGGGACTAGCAGTTAGCGTAATGGCTATGTCGCTAGACTCCCATGTAGACAACCGTGGTTTGAGTCCCGGACCCAGTGGCTTAAACTCATGCTGGGCGTGTGTGTGTGCATGCCCAAGATCCCAAGAGGAGAATGGAGGAGAAGGGATTGTGGTATGGCCATCCCCCGGTGGGTAATTTCTTGCTTTCTGTCTCTCTGTCTTTCTCTGTCTTTCCAGTGAGTGCAAGCACCCTATAGCAAAATAATGATAATAATAATTAATAATAATAATACAAATAAGTAAATTATATACCATGTTAGAAGGTCACAAGTGTTATGGGCAAAAATAAGAGTAAAGAGGGTTAGATGTGGTAGAGGAGAGCTATAATTGGATAATGATTTGTCTCTGAAAGTTTCTTATTTTGCAATATGGTCCCCACTGTAATGGTATTGGGAAATAGTGACCTTTAAGAAGTAAGGCCTAGTGGATGATGATTGGTTCGTGGAGACATCATCCTCATAAATGGATTAATGATGTCTCATGAGACCCAGTGAGTTCTAGCTCTGTGAGAGGAGGTTAGTTCTATCAAGAGTGAGTTCTTATAAAAATAAGATGGCTGCTTGCACCTGTTCTGCTTTCTCTCTGCTTGCACCTACTCTTCTTTTGTTGGCCATATTATGACACAGCTGACTCGATGCCAGGCTCATGCTTTGGACCTTCCAGCCTCTAAAATCATAAGCCATATAAACCTCAATTCTTTATTAATCTCCATTCTCAGGTATTTCTATTAGTATTTTATTAGCAGACTGAAATATAATTTAACATTGGGAGATCAGTGTAGACATCAATGTGGTGGTGAGGGAGAAGGTTTTCCTCACCATACTGCAAGCTACCTGAGAATAAGATTATGCATATTCCCTCTTTGCCTCAGGCCCAGTACCTCGACTGTGGTGAATATGGAATAACTATTAATTGAACAGAACAATAACAGGAATTTTATGAAGGTTGAGGAAAACAAGGAAAGACTCTAAATGTATATTCTATTTTGGGTCTCTTTTGTGTAACTTCTTTCCAGCAGCGCGCTCGACGAAGACCCCCAAATTATATGAGTCATCGCATAAATACTCCTTCAACACTCCTGGGATCATTAGCTTTCATGAAATGCCTTGTAAGCACTCTTAATACAAAGTTGTGGCAAGAGATTTAATTAACAGAGAAAGCACTACCTAAGCATTAAACACAGCATGACTCAAAATCTTATAAAATCCCTTTCCCTTGGAGGCACTGGAACTATGGGGAGGCTCTTTGTTAGTGATGTGCTGGTAAATGTTTAACAACCAGCTGTCAAGGATATAGAGTGGGGAATCATGACTTGTAGGTTTGCCCATTTCTGTGGTGTAAATATACTACAACTGATTTCAAGTAAAATTTGATATCACTGAATAAGCACTTGAGATATGCAGTAGCCACTATGTTATAGTATTTTCCTCACACAAGTATAATCGATGTTAAAAACCTCAAAGCACAGATGGAAATAAAATATGCTATAATAATTAGGAAATAATATATTTTGAGGGTTTATCATTGATTTCAATCACTTGCAAAAAAGCCTAGAAACTTATCAACTGCCTCTTGTGACTAGAACATGGAAGTTCCAGCATACACCTGCTCCCAGGTCCTTCTCACTGTGCACCTATTTCTTTTTTTTTTTTTTCCAATTTCTTTATTTGCATTCATTCACTGTACATCATTACAGCATACAAAATGAGATTTTCCATACAGAGTACACTGTATATTGTCTCAATCAAGCACATCAACAAACATGTTATTCTTAGCAAATGATCTTCCATTTCTTGTTTTCTGTATGTTTTGCTTTTTTCCCTCCATCCTTGGTTCCCTATCTCTTACCCTCTGCCACCTCCTGTTCTCCTCCCACACTGTCTCTATTATCTATGTTTGCTTTCTATACCATTTTCCCCCCATATTTTATTGAATCACCAAAGACCCTAATCAATCCAAATATCCTCCTAGCAAACACATGTGACACACACATTTCCATGAGCACAAGTCTAACTTTACGCATCCTATAAAGTAGCACCTAACTGGGGCTACATATCCTACTGCAGTCATTGAATAGATATATATTTTTTTCCTGAAACTTTTTTTTATAACTCAATTTACATTCCTTCCCTAGGCATCATCACAGCACACAAAATGCGATCTCCCATCCAGTACACACTGCATAATGACTCAATCATGCACATTACAAAAAAAATAAATTTCCAATTCTAGTTGTTAGAATTATTTCCACCCCTTTTTCTGACCCTCTGTCCCTTCCTACCCTCCTCTCACACCACCTCCGGTGTCCAAAATTGTCCTCCATTCCCTTCCCACCCACATTGCATTGATCACACAATTTCCTACATAACCTAACTACTTTCAAAGGTGAGTTCAATCGTTACTACTAAGAAAACCAGCTTTAACTTAAATCAAAGAACCACCAAGGAACTTTGCTTAAAGCC
>NW_006159776.1:756479-756795 GCF_000334495.1 Tupaia belangeri chinensis | reverse complement strand
ATGTTTAGCTACAGTGCTCTTAGATCTGTCTAAAAACACATTGAAAGGATATTGGAGGGTGGAGAGACAAGAAAAAGGAAAACGAGACAGAGAAAGACAAAAAGAGAAAAAAAGACAAAAAAAATTAAAAAATTAAAAATTTGTAATTACGCTTCTTTTTTTAAAAAAATCACAAAATACAAAACCACGCGGCGCACAAAAATCTAGTTCACATAGCCATGTGGAACGTTGTCCTGAAGGCCCGTGGCTTCTTCTGCCTGGATGGGAGGAGCAGAGCGAAAATTAACAAGAAAGAAGGTGGAGCTAAGAGCCAGAG
>NW_006159776.1:684685-756334 GCF_000334495.1 Tupaia belangeri chinensis | reverse complement strand
CCGTGGCTTCTTCTGCCGCTAGCTCGTTTGTTGGAGGTGAATTATTAGTAGAAAATCTTCATTCCCTTAAAAATCTAGTTCACAGTAGCCATGTGGAACCTTGTCCTGAAGGCCCGTGGCTTCTTCTGCCGCTAGCTCGTTTGTTGGAGGCTGAATTATTAGTAGAAAACCTTCATTCCCTTAAAAATCTAGTTCACAGTAGCCATGTGGAACTTTGTCCTGAAGGCCCGTGACTTCTTCGCTAGCTCGTTTGTTGGAGGCTGAATTATTAGTAGAAAATCTTCATTCCCTTAAAAATCTAGTTCACAGTAGCCATGTGGAACCTTGTCCTGAAGGCCTGTGGCTTCTTCTCTGCACCTATTTCTTGAAAAGGACAAGCTCATATCATGAACATTTGGGCTTCAAATGTAAAAATGACGCTGTTGCTTCTTTGTCAACTTACTGCTCACATCTCTGCCTGACTACTATCTTGTGCTTCTGCTGCATATCTTCTTGCTTTTCTGTGGTAAGTGAGGTTTAGTATAGTCTCTGGAAAAATGTCCTTATTTGGGTTGGAGCCACCTGCATTGGATATATACTTTATTCCTCAGTGAGGGTCTAGGTCTCACACTCCCATATGCTACACCCTCTGTGCTCATGCTTACTTCACTGTAAGCCCACTCTGTGCCCTGGACTGTTGATTTCAGCTGTTCTGTGAGCATTTGTGGAATAGGTACTGTGCCTAACTCCTCTGCAGATCCTATGTTCTGATACTTGTTCTCTCAACCCTACTAGACGAATCATACTATTTCAGCATTAAGGGAAATGCAGCATAGAGAGGGGAAGTGACTTACCCATAGTCTGAAAGTCATGTCTTCACCAATCTGCTTCCTTCGATATGGAACATGCAGGCAAACACCTATCCCTCTTTAGCTGGCTGCTGTTGGTTGTGGGCTGGGATTGCTCAATTTAGGGACAATTCAGAGCTCTTTCTGGGGAAAAACTCCACCACAGAAGCTCAGTAGAGGGACATTTAGGTGGAAGGGCAGAGCCGAAGTTGGGGCTGGTTGTGATCCCTAGGAGTATCTGGAGAAGCAGGTCTGCTCCCTGGGCATGTCTATGATACATTTCATTCCCTTGTACCCCTCTATGCCTGATGGAGCCTGGCTTCTGACTCGTGAAGAGGAAAAACATTGGGAAGCAAGCTCTGCACTTCTTGGTGCAGAGGAGCTCAAGAGTCTTGTAACTGAGCAGCAGATGTGTTCCTTGAAGGGTAGCCAGTGTTAGCAATGAAGCAAGCAGTGAGGGTTATAGGATCATGGAGATCTGTTTCCCAGAAGACCGGGATTCAAGTCCAAATACCCCTTACTTTGTGGTGCTGGTAACTCATGAAACCTCCGAGCTGTTTCCTATTCTATAGAATGGAGAACATGGTGAATTATTGATGATAGTTGCTGCCCTTCACTGAGGGCTCTCTGTGTGATAGGCACTGCTCTCAGTATGTACTCAACATTATCCACAAGGTAATTCCTATAAAAGACAGTCCACTGCCAGAAACACAGTCAATATCCAATAAATGCCAGCTACTATTATTTTATTAAGCCTTACAACAGTCCCATGATTAATAATAACAACAGAAATAATAAAGTTGCTAGCAGTCACTGAGTACTGTCTATGTAGCTAGCCATTGTTCTAAGTGGTCTAGATGAATTAACATATTTAATATTCCCATCTATCCCATGAGATCAGTTCTATTTTTAATCCTATTTGATGAGTGAGAAAATCGAAGCACAATTAAGTTAAATACACTGTCCAAGGACACACAACTAGAAACTGTGTCATAGGTGCTCGTATTCTGTCCATTTTACAAAACCAGTAACTAAGACGTAGAGAGACTCAGCAGCATGCCCAGGGTGGAAACCAGCAGAACCCTCCTTTGGGTAGTGAGGTGGATGAAAAAACATAATGGATGGGAACTGGCTTTGTGAACTGTTGTTCGTTCATTTCAGCCTGGGGAGGGGTGGTAATTAAGCTTTGCATGTTCTGTTTTCTCTAGACTAGATGCACCAGCTGGCCTGAGACCCGGGAACCTTTAGGAAGTCCTGCCTGGACTTAGCTAGTCATCAGGGTGGCTGTTAGAAGCCAGTTTTGTATGTAGGCCTTGGACTTACCATCCTCTTGGGATAGCCCAGGAGCCACTGCTTGTCTGACTTCAGAGCTGCTGCCAGCTGGGAGGCTTTGGGAGGGAGCCATCTGGCAGCTGGCCACCATCATGTGCAGCCGGGTTACTAGCGGTCACCACCCAGCCTTCCTCTAGTCACACTCGCTGTTTCTAGCTATGGAGTCCTGACCAGCCCATAGGAGAGCAGGCAGCCAGGCAGTGAGATGGGGGGCTCAAGGCCCCTAATGAAGTGGAGATAATCAGGGCATCATAGAACCTCTTTTCACTCACTTACCCACTATGGTTTCCAACATACTCCTCCCACAGGCTCTCCAGGAATTCCTGAGAATATTCCTTCTTCCTATGTACTCACTTACCAGGATAGGAAGGCTGTCTGGTCTTTGTAGAGAGGTCCTCCTGCAGGGGGAGCTCAGGGGTCCTCTCACCTGAGCTAGTCCTGGGCAGAGACAGGGAAGGTGTTCAGTATTGTCATGTTTCCAGAACATTTGGTTACTAGGTTGAACTTGGCTGCTATATGTGGTGGTAATGGCAGTGTGTTTGTCTGTTTGGGGTTAGGGAGAGAGTCATGAGGAAGAGAACCTTAGGCCACCCAAATTGAAAAGGGACCGAGGTCCCAAGGCTGGAATGGTAGGAGGACTTAGGCTTCATACCCAGGTGGATATGGCCTGGACTCCTCGCTCTCACAGACTATCTGAAGGAGACAGTGCTCACTTCATGTATCCTTCTTCTGGGCCTCTTTGTCCATAAAGGGAAGACAGTATTTCCCCTACACAGAATGGGAGAAGGTGAAAACTAGGCTTTATTTGGTTTCTGTCAGTGATGACCAAACTCTCTTTTCTTCTGGTTAATCTTAAGACAGATGTCTGTATAAAAATTATTTTTTTATGGAGATCACATAGTCTCCTCCAACATAAAATTCATCCAGTTAAAATGAGTCCAACATTGCATGTTGTGAATCATTAACCTTGACATTACTGTGCTCCTCCTCCCAGGGTTATTCTTATGATAAAGGGACTCTGAGGTCAAGATAGACTGAAACTTCTTGAAATACCATCTCCATGACCCACCCCTACCCTAGGCTCCCTGAGAGGAGTTTGGGGGTAGGTGGGGAATGTGCAAATATCTGTTCCCTTCACTCTCCTTACAATATTTAATACTTTACAGAATCATTTGCACATGTATTATGTGAAATCCTTAAAACATATGTCTGAAGTAAGTATTCTCCCCCATCACCAAGTTGTAGGTAGAGCATATAAGACTCAGAGAGTGTAACTGAATTGTCTGAGGTCACACAGCCATTAAGTGACTCAGAGTTCCTCAGTGCCTTCTGTGCCTTCTTCTCTTCACCTGACTGTCTCTGGGTCTGGCTATGGTCCCAGCTGCTCCAGTCTCCCCTCTCTGTGGGGAAGTCACAAGCACCAGCCATCATCCAGGAAAAGAAGTGCTCAAAGAAACCAAGTAGCCGTTGCTGTTGCAGAGCTGGAGTGAGAGTGTCTTTCCTGCAGCAGACAAGAATTGGGGAGGAACAAATGTCCTGCAGATTGGGAGCCCATCAACTCACCATGGTCAGCATAGGAGGACTAGAAGGAATCCATCCTTTAGCTGCCTCAAAACCTTTTCATGGATCTTCCTGTGTCCCACCTCCCAGGAGATGGCCACACCATCCACCAGTCACTCAGCTGGAAAACTGCTATGATCCCGATCCTCAGATCCTTACTGTGAATCTTGTATTTTTTAGGCTCACTCCTGCCTCCATCAATCACAAGTAATGTCCAGTCTTCCCTCTACATTGCCCCCTCTCTTCTTCTCTAGGGCCAGCAATCTGGATGCATATCTCCCTCCCCTAATTCAGGGCACTGTGCCTCCAAGATCTTTCTGCTCTTTCAACTCATCCATCCTCACGGTAATTCTTACAGTGAGTTTCAGGAAGAAAGAAAAAGAAAGAAAAAAAGGGAACCAGCAGTTAGCGTAATGGCTATGTCACTGGACTCCCACGTAGTTGACCGCGGTTCGCGTCCCGGACCCTGTGGCTTAAAACCCACGCCGGGCGCGTGTGCATGCGTGCCCAAGATCCCGAGAGGAGAATGGAGGAGAAGGGATTGCGGCGTGGCCATCCCCTCTGGGGGGGGATTTCTCGCTTTCTGTCTCTCTGTCTCTCTCTGTCTGTCTGGCGAGCGCACGCACCCTATAGCGAAAACCTCTCCGAAAAAAAAAAAAAGAAAGAGAAGGAAAGAAAGTAAGAATCCCACAGTGCTACCTTTCAAAATCCTTCACTAGCTCCACATTGCTTTCTGAATGCAATTAAAACTCTTTAGCTGGGGGCTAGCAAGGTGGCATGGTGGTTAAGGCATTGGATTCCCACATGGCTCATATCTGGTTGAGTCCTGGATGTGATGGCTTGTTTTCTCACTTTCCCTCTCTCTCTCACTCTGTCTCTCTCTGGTGAGCACTTTCAGTGATGGTTTTACCGTCAGAACTCAAAGCCCACTTTGTGGGCAGGACTTCTCAGGTCAGTTGCTTTCTAGTATTAAAAGCATATCCAGCTGCTGACACAATGAAGTCTTTGAAATATTGGTTGACACACTAGTTTTCCTAAAATGTTAAGGTAATGGATTTTGTGTTGTATAAAAGAAGTAGTTTAAGGAGTTGAGTTTCAACAGGTGCTATTTTAAAACAAGAATAGTTTATGAAGGGAGGTCAGATTGAATCCAAGCTGCTACTTGTTTGGTTATCTCTACCCTTCATCCACTCCCCTAGACATTAAGGGCTTAGTGAATGCTGCAGTCAGACCCATGTGCCTGAGATGCTTATAGTCTAGAGAGAGAGAATAGCCATAGAATCAAGCCAGAAGCATACATGGGCATTACAGGAGACCTAAGTGTAGAGGAAGGAGAGATTTGGTAAGCTTCCCAGAGGGGATGGCAGTCAGTGAGAGGCTATTGGTGAGAAGAGGATTTTGCCAGCGAGAGACAGGGCAGGCATGGCAGGCAAAGAGAACATAAGGAAAGCCGTGTGAACACAGATTATCACAATAATTTTCTTATGACTGGGATGTGTGCCCTCTACACTCAGGTGTGTGTGGGATGTGGCAAGAGATGAAACCACAAAGGTAGGCAGGGTCAGGTAATGAAGGGCTTTGCATACTGTCCTATGAGCGTTGGGAACCATCAAGCCTCTTAATAGCAGAGTGACATGATCAGACTTGTGCTTTATAAACATCATTCTTGGAGCAATGTGAGGAATCAAACTAGAGAGACCAGTTAGGTGACTGTTTCAGCAGTCCAGGTGAGAACTGATAAGGGCCTATGGCAGGACAGAGGGTTTGGAGAGGGATCAAATACTAGATAGAGTTCAGAGTAACATTAGTAGGACTTAACACGGAAGTTAAGAGAAGAGAATATCAGTTGGCAATGAATTTCTTGCTTGGTTAATTGAGTAAACAGTGGGGCTATCATTTGCAAATTATATCTCCTACCAGAATCACTATAATGATCAAATTAATTTTATTTTGCATTTTTGGCCCTTGTCTTTTAAATTTATTGGCAAAATTTGTCTCTTGTCATCTAGATGCAGTTTCTCATCAAGTGCTGGTTTAGTCAGACCCCACTACTACCAATTCACAAATCTACCATAGCCCCTAAATAGACCTCTGTGGAAAACTAACTGCTGTTTCACCATCATCATTGTTTTTTTTCAGCAGGAAACAGCCAAAGCGATCTTCAACACTTTTCCCAAACAGCTGTTAGGGGTACTTCTTCAGAGGGAGGATTGAGAGAGGGATTAGACCCAGTGAGTAGGTAAATAGAGAAAATGAACACACACTAAGTCAACATCTGAGAAGTGCATCCAAATATGGGTGCTAATTCATTCAAAGACCACCTTTGGCTGGTGTAATTAGATAATTAAATTCTCACCTGAGAGAAATATGCAAGTGCAGGAAAAGCCTGGGAAACCAAACAGGCCAGATACTACAACAGGCCTTCTTCTGCTAAATATTCATTACTAACCCACAGGATAAAAGTAATACCTAATCTCATGACCAGTGCAGTTGTCCTTTTCTGGAAGGTTGCCTACCCACACGCCTGTGTGTAACCTTCCTGACATAGAACAAACCCCTCGCCTCAGATTTTCATTGCCAACCCACTTCCCTCTCTTCTTTTTGGGAACTCTGTTTTTCCTTCCCTCTCCTTCAATAAGCTCCTCACCTTGCTATAGTCTAAAAAAAAAAGAAAAAGAAAAAAAAGTCCATCCTTATTTTACATAGGTAACTCAGCCTAGAGAATTTTCTACCCATTAAGCCCATGCCAACCTGAGGAAAAGGCCAAAACCTTGCATTCTCAGCTTCTCTTGCAGTGAGGATCCAGACATAGAAAAACCAACTTCATTAACAGAAATACTAGAAAAATTTTTGGAAGACAGTGACACAAAAAAGGGCATCATAAAATGCACTCTGGCCATGGTGGTTACAGGTGCATGCAGCTCTTGGAGGTGTTGAGGCAGTGATGTTAAAGTTGATCTCTAGAACCAATAGGCATGAAGTGACCTATTGCTTCTGCCAGCCATGCAACATGCTCTTCCCATGGGGCAGCTCTGTGGTGTGATTTTGGGGGTTATTCTTGAAGATATAACCTCCTGGGCATTCTATGAGTCTTCTAAGAGCACTTAATAAATCTCTTTCATACTTAAACTAGGTTAAGTGCTTTTGTTTATAATAAAACTCTCTGACTGATAGACCACTCCTCCTCAGTAGTTTCCATTTTAAGTAGGCAAGTAGTTATCTCAAAGTTAAAGGTATAGAAGAGGCAGCACAGTAATTATTACAAATATATAGTGAGCTTTGACTTTGTGCCAGGCACTCTCCTAAGTGCTTTATATAGATACTTCCTTTACTTCTTATACAAATTACCCCAATTTTACCAATAAGGAAATGAAAGTAGAAATATCTCAAGATAACACAGTCATTAAGAATTGGAGTAGCCGCTTAAAACCCTAGCAGTCTGACTCCAAATCTGACCCGTTAAAAAGTTATTTTCCATACTTAATGTTCAATTATTTCCCCTCCGGCCTCAGCCTGCTGAATAGCTGAGACTACAGTTCCTTTGATAGAAAACTTTGTGTGTAGCAGTAATTAATTAAATTTTCTGAATTCGACAACTGTCTTGGATCACCTGCATATCTCTTGGGTCCACTACTTAGTCTCAGAGCTCTCAACCTCAGCAGTATTGACACTTTGAACCATATGATTCCTTGCCGTAGGTGGCTGTTCTGTGAATTCCAGAATGTTTAGAAGCATCCCTGACCTCTACCCACTAGATGCCAGTTGCAATCTCCCAGGTATGACAATCAAAAATGTCTCTAGACATTGCCACATGTCCACTGGGAGATGAAATCACTGCCAGTTGAGAATCAATGACATAGATGGATTAGTATTTGAATTCCTATCCTGCTCCTTACTCGTGATTTAAAAAAAAATTAAAGAATTATTTTATTTAACTTTATTTATTTCTTTATTTTTAATTTGACCAGAGATGGACAGAGTGAGAGTGAGAGCAAGAGAGAGAGAGAGAAAGTGAGAAAGCAAGCCGCCAGGTCCAGGACTTGAACCATGGCTGGCCATGTGGGAATCCAGCACCCTTAACCACCTCGCCACCTGCTGGTCCCCATTACTCATGATCGATAGTTCTGTGACTCTGGAAAAAGTATGTACTATTCATAAACATCTTCCTTATCTGCCAAATGGTGTCAATTCATAAGATTTTTGTCTACATTAAATGAAGTCACACATGTTATGATTCTAATAACAAAATGCCTACTCTGTCATAGGCCCTCCATGAATTTTAATTATCCTTCTTCCCTTCTAGTTTTCTGGGGATGTAGAATTTCCCAGTTGGAAAAATCCTGAGAAATTATCTCACCAGAATTCTTCAGTTTCCAAATTAAGAGACTAAGTTCCACAGAAATAATTTGTATCCTTAATCCTAAATCTATCTTTACTTGAGTAATGCAAAAGAGACGTATTGAAGTGGACTTGTACAGAAGTGGATGAGTTTAAGGGCTCTCTCCTGTCAAGGATGAATTGCAAGACTCTTGCCCCTGTAGATTTCCTCATGATGTATTACCTCTGAGAGAATTCTCGAAGCACTAAATCCCCTATGTGACTCAGACAGAGTTCAAATGTGTGGTTTCAGAGATCATCAGTTGTCTTTTTGAAAGCACTTGTCCTGTGCACTTTGGAGGTTGAGGAATGGTAAATACTGAAACAAAATGTATGAAATATGGGAGTTAATGCTCTGAGCAAATCCACATTTGAAAAAAACGTACCTTCACCAAGAACACATAACAACTGTTCAAGAGAAAGACAAAAGAAAATATTAGAAAGATTAATAGATAACTCCAATTTTGCTGTTTCTTCTCTGTCAAAGTCAAGGATATTCTCACTAGAGGACTGAGACAAACTAACAGAAGAGAGTAAAGACCCTGAGAGGGGAGAAATGAAATAAGAGATGTTTGTCTCTTGACCTAAACAAAGCGTTCTACAACTGTTGGAATATTTACTGGTGAGATCACAGAAACATCTGATAATCTGAGGAATTCTTAGAAAATAAGAATCATAGTAGAGGAATAAGGAAGGGAAAAATGCCTTGATTTTCCAGGAAATACAATTAATTCCTCCCCACCCCCAACTATGGATTCATGAGCTTGGCACCAGTTCCTAGGCAAAATTCCATAAAAGATTATTCTACTAATAGCTTATGAGTGCTTACAAATTAAGCAGCAATCTGTCTAAGCCAGTAGCATTTCAGTAAAACAGGTCATGCTAGAGTAATCTAATTTCCTTTTTTGATTAAGGCCATTAGGCTGGCTGAGTAGATATGTGGAGTGAGCACAGACCATCCAGATGACAGTAAGACATATCTCTTGTGACATTGTTAAAGGCAAAATGTGGAAAGATAGGCTGGATACAAGTACTACACAGTGGCTTAATAATTATATCCAGTAGATACCAATTAATGAATGGATAGTGACATGAAAGCAGGTTCCTAGTGGTTGCTGTAGGGTACTGAACCTAGGTCTGTGTCTGTCCACACTTTATTAGCATTTTAACCAGGTCAAACAATGGATGTGCCATACCCTTTACTCTTTGGGGGGCTCCTTGGTGCATGGACCTTAATGAAGGAATCAATGTAAACAGTTATAGTTTGTAATAGGTGAATCCAAGTTCCAAAGGAGAGCTTATTGGGCACATTTTGTCAGAGATATAGTTCATGGTATTTTCAGCCCTTGGAGATCTGGCCTCTGACTACCTCTTTAGTCTTATTTTTGCTGTCCTGTTCTCCATACTCCCAATGTTTAATTAGCGCTACAGATTTAATGTATTGCACATTCACATGTTGTTGTATTCCTCCTTTGTTATATTCTTGTTTCTGACTGAGATGTCCTTTATTCCCCCCTTTTCTTTCTACTTTTTGATCTGATAAACTCACAGCTAAAGCTTCCTGTCCTTAGTCAAACCTTTCCTTTCTTACCCTTTCCATACACCATTCCTAATACATTCTTCCCCATCTGAATTTTGGTACTTCTACCTACTGCTGTTTTCGTAATTATTACACCGTATTAATAATATATTTACTTATATATCTTTCCTGCCCTCTGCTCTCTCTCCCACTATCTTTCCCATACAAATGCTTTCAGTTCATTGAAGACAGAGACTGGATCCAACCCAAAACCAGGAACTTAACAGAGGCACTCAATAAATGAATAAATGAATATAAAATGAATGAATTAATGCTTTGTATAAAAATCCATTATTCTACATCTTTGTTATGGAATCTCATCCTGCTGAGAATCACAATTACATTTCCATATAGCCTGATCCAGCTTCTGAAATAATTTTTTTATTACTCTGAATGGGAGTCTTTTCCCCTACAGTCACCTGCTGTCTCAATTGGGCTTATAAATGCATTGAAACAGCAGCAGATATTTCTCATGGCACATATAAGCCACACTGCTATAACCTTACAGAGCCTTCCTGGGGCTGTCTGCACATTGATTCACCGGGAAACACACACCAGAAGTCCAATTTTTCAGTGCTTCCCTTCTATAGCCTCCAAGAAGGCACATCCAATGCTACCTCACCAGCAGGAGAAATTTTTAGAGCTGTTGTGTGTACTTCTTGGAAAGAGAATTGAGACTGCGATTCACTCTTATCTGTTTTTCTTTTAGTTGTCCCAGAAAGTAAGTACCACCTTGTTTAAATGCAACCAGACTGGGATGCAAGATAGAGTTCAGCCTTGCTGGTGCTGTAGGAAGAGTCTAATTATCATGGGAGGATCTGGGCCTTTAAAAAGGACACTCTGTGGTCTAATGAAAGAATTAACATTCAAATGGGGGCACCAAATGCAAGTCAGCAGGCATTTATGTCCGTGCCAATGATTCAGCTCTCAATAGCTAGAGCAGGCAGGGTTTGTTGCAGGTTGGCTGAATTGCCTGGAAGACTGGCAGCCTGGCCTGTTACCAATGCTCCTGAGTCTATTCTGGTGGCCACATAATGGGAGCTGGCACACATTACCCTTCTAAATGCAAGGGATGATGGCCCTCTGGTGACCCTTCACACTCAGGACTAGGACCAACCTCACATACAGATCCTGCCAAATTAGAGGGACAAGAGCATGATTTTTGTAGCAAATAGTTTGAGGTGTGAAACTTCAGTGTGATCATGGATCTGAAGGTAACTGAGACCTAATTAATCACATTTACAGGGGCATCTGAATTTATTAATAACATACATAAAGGAGCTTTTTGTTTTGATCACAAGGCAAGTATGAAACACTAGGAAGCTTATAATCTTTATTATATGATACTCTGGCCTGCTTGTGAAATTTTCATCTGAAGTGCTCAAAGTATTTAATGATGAATGCTTAACAACAATAATAACGATAATAGTGTCATGTAGTTAGGCAGAACGTTTCACTGTGGGCTTCCTGTCCTCATAGTGCTCTGCCTAAGACTCTAGAGCTCTTGGATCCTGCTTTGTAGTTGACAAATAAGGGCTTGAGGACTTGCTAGAGTGTGAAGAGAAGTAGAAACTTCATATACTTATGTCTGGCTCTTCAGGGTGTCTAAGGGGGAAGCTGTAACAGGCAAAGATGCCCCTAAGGATCAAGATGGGTCATGCCTTTTTTCTGCTATGGTTCAAGCTTCCAACTTTTGGAGACAAGATGACACTAGATATCACCCACTGTCCTCTATTTGTCACTTGAGGTCTTAGGGCCTGAAAAGACATCTACAGAATCTAGAGAAAGGAAGGCTGGGTAAAGAGAAAGAAGGAAACTGTGGAATACCTGCTTTTAGTCCTCTCAGAATATCAGAAAAGAATCAAGGAATCAAGACTTTGAAAGTGAAAATGGATTCCAAATTTCAGAGGGTGTAGAAAAAACGATGAAGGGAAATTACTGACTCACATTGTGATGGCTATTTTATAATACGTGTCAACTTCGCTGGGCCATGGTACCCAGTTATCGGTCAAACACCAGTTGAGCTGTCTCTCTGAAGGCACAGATGGTACTCGACTTATGATGGCTTCACTTTTTTTTTTTTTCCTATACAATGGTTTGAAAGCAATACCCAGGCAGTAGAAACTGTATTTTGAGTATCCGAACAGCTATTCTTCTGTTTTTCACTGTTAGTACAGTATTCTATAAATTGCATGAGATAGTAAACACTTACTTATATGCTTTGTGTTAGGTTATTTTGCCCAGTCATAGGGCAAAAGAAAATATTAGAAAGATTAATGGATAAAATGCAACTGTTCTGTGAATGTTTCTTAGAGGCTAGACTAAGGTATGATATTCAGTAAGTGAGGTATTTTAAATGTATTTTGACTTAATGGTATTTTCTACTTAATGACAGGTTTATTGGGATGTAACCCCACAATAATTTGAAAAACATCTGAATTTTTTAGATAATATTAACGTTTATGGGGGACCAGCAGTTGGCATAATGGCTATGTAGCTGGACTCCCATGTAGTTGACCGCGATTCAAGTCCCAGACCTGGTGGCTTAAACTCACGCTGGGTGTGTGTGCATGCGTGCCCAAGATCCCGAGAGGAGAATGGAGGAGAAGGGATTGTGGCGTGGCCATCCTCCCCAGGAGGTGATTTCTCACTTTCTGTCTCTCTGTCTCTCTCTTTCTGGTGAGCGCACACGCCCTATAGCAAAAACCTCTCCAAAATAAATAAATAAATAAATGAAAAAGATTAACATTTATGTCAGTAGACTAAGTGAAGCGGATTATCTTCCATAATGTAGGTGGACTTAATCCAATCAACTGACAGCTTTAAAAAAAAAGAGAGAGAGAAAAGAAAGAGAAAGAAAGAAAGAAAGAAGAAAGGAAAGAGAAGAAAAAGAGAAAAAGACAGAAGTCCCCCGAGAAAAGGGGAATTTCCCCTCTAGACTGCCTTCAGACTCAAGCTAGAGCATCAGTTCTTCCTTAGGTCTCCCATCTGCTGAGCTGCTCTGCTGATTTTGGACTGGTCAGGCCCCATAGCTGTGGGAGCCAATTCCTTAAAATAAACCTCTCTCTTTCTCTCCTCTGCCTCTCTACACACATACACTATTTGTTCTGTTTCTCTAGAGAACCCTGACTAATACACACACCATATATCAGAATAAATTCAGATGGATTAAAGATTTAAACATAAGCAAACAAAAGGATAAAAGTACTAGGAGGAAATATTGGTAAATATTTTAGCAGGGGTGGGAGGGAGAAAAGGTCTTTTTTATAAAAGAATGTTGCCATAGGCAGAAACCGTAAAAGGGAAACATGACCAGATTGGACCACAAAAAATCTATAGCTTTGAGACCAGCAGATGGTGTAATGGTTAAGTCGCTGGACTCCCACATAGTTGACTGTGGTTGGAGTTCCAGATCTTGTGGCTTGAAACTCACACCTTGCAAGTGTGTGTGAGTGCCCAAAATCCTGAGAGGAGCATGGAGGAGAAGGGACTGTGGGGTGGCCATCCCCCCTGGGGTGTGATTTCTCACTTTCTGTCTCTCTGTCTCTCTCTGTCTCTCCAGAGAGTGCACATACCCTATAACAAAAATCTCTCTTAAAAAAATCTATAGCCTCTAAATGTCCTAAAGTACCATAACTGTATAAAAAGATAAATGATAAACTGAGAAAAGGCACAATATATGTGCAAGATAGAAAGTTAATGTATTTAGAATAAAGTTAATATTTAGAATAAAGAATTGTTACAAAGAAATAAAATAAGCTGACTATCCTAATAGAAAAATGGGCAAGAACAAGCAGGTCACGAAAGAAAAATAAGTGACCAGTAACCATGTGGGAATATACTCAATTTCAAGGAAGTACAAATAAGACATAATTTTTGCATTTTTGTTTTTGCCTATCAGTTGATTAAAAATGTAAAAGCATGCTAAAATGCAATGCTATAATAGCAATGGTGGGGCAAAGGAGACCACTGCTGATGGGGTATAAATTAATGCATCTTTTCCTAGGCTTCCTTAGATGTCCATGCTTAGATTGACACTGGACAACAGTACAAAGATATTTATGGAGGTATGCTAACTCTACAATAAGAGCATACAATGGAAAACATGCTAAATATCTATCAACATGATATTAATTAAATTAACTGTGTTAAGTGCATGTAGTTAACAATCATTAAAATGGACTTGGGAGGACCAGCAGATGGCACAATGGTTACATTGCTGGACTCCCACATAGTTGACCATGGTTTGAGTCCCAGACCTGGTGGCTTAAAACTCACCCTAGGCGTGTGTGTGTACGTGCCCTAGATCCTGAGAGGAGAGTGGGGGAGAAGAGATTGTGGTGTGGCCATCCTTCCTGGGGGTGATTTCTCACTTTCTGTCCTTCTGTCTCTCTCCATTGAGCACACGTGCCCTATAGCAAAAATCTCTCTCTAAAAAAATATGAACTTGTGAATTCCATTTACTATCTAGGCAGGTACCCATTATTAAAAGAAAAGAACAGTTATAAAAATGTATGTACAATACAATCTCAGTTTTCCAAAATATGATTTATATATGTGATAAGACATTATTTTTGAATAGAGGAAAGGCTGGAAAGAAATACACCAAAATATTAACAATGGTGAGGAGAGAGGAATTTCCATTTGAGTGCGTGTGTGTGGGGGGGTGAAAAATAGGGAGTGTTATTTGTAATTTTCTACTATGACTTATGTTACTTATGCAATAAGAAAAAAGGGCGACCAGCTAGTGGTCTTGTGGTTAAAGTGGACCTTATGTGGATGACCATGTGGCTGGAGTCCTGGACCTGGCAGCTTGAAAAATGCACTGAACTGGTGTGTGTACATGCTCCAAATCCTGAAAGAAGAAATGGAGAAGAAATTGTGGATTGAGGTATGACCATCCCCCATGAGGGTGCTGTTTCATTTTCCTTATCTCTGTCTTTTTCCAGCAAGTACATGTGCCCTCTAGCAAATTAATATTAAAAAGGTTATTATTCTAATTACTTTATAGAGTATACTATGTATGGAGTGAAAGAGGCAGCAGTAGAATTAGGAATTGAAAATCAGGGAGAATAATTTTGAGAACTTCATAAAACTGGATCCTGGTCCCATATTTCTTATTTTTGCCATTCTTCTGTTTTCCTGTCTTGATCAGAAGAAATATTCATGAAAATTGGGGCTGAGGACCAGCAGTTGGCATAATGGCTATGTCGCTGGACTCCCATGTAGTCAACTGCAGTTCGAGTACCAGACCCTGTGGGTTAAACTCACGTTGGGCGCATGTGCGTGCGTGCCCAAGATCTCCAGAGGAGAATGGAGGAGAAGGGATTGCAGCATGGCCATCCCCTCTGGGGGAGGGCGGGGGATTTCTCGCTTTCTGTCTGTCTTTCTCTTTCTGGCGAGTGCATGCACTCTACAGCAAAAACCTCTCAAAAAAAGGGGGGGGGTGCTTATGTGAGGAAAGCAGAGAATGGGGGAGGCAAAGAGACAGAATTTTGTTTCGTAACCTGCCTGAGAGAGGTGTGTGGGAGGCAGACCTAGAGATGGGTTTATAGTTTATAAATGGAGTAGAAAGTGGACAGTATCTGGGGCCACAAGAGGGAGGAAAGAGGCCGTGCCAGATTAGGGCAGAATGACATTCCGAGAGGAGACAGGGGGCAGTCTGCCTGTTAGGAGCTGGAGTGTAGGTGTTTGGAGGCAGACACCTGTGGGTCAACTCCATCCTGAAAATATCCTGGCCTCAGAACAAGAGGACAATACATATATCTCCAAATTTGGGGAAAAAATTACAAATATGCAGTAGCCTTGCATGTACTTCACAAATAGAGAATTAAAGGATTCTTCCCTTGAGAACTGTTTTCAGGTGAAAGGCTTGTATATACATATTGAGCTTCCCTATGAAGAAAAACCAGCTTGCCAACAACTGAGTCCACCATTCCACAAGCTACCCATGCAAATACAGCTCCCATCAGCTTTTTAATTCCCTGTTATCAACCATGAATAAACAAATAAGTATCATTAAATAAAATACTGAAGGAATGTCTCCAACTTTAGAAACACCAAAACCAAGTAGAGGAGGGAAAAGACAATACATGGAGGAATACTTACAAAGTTTGGAATGGAAATTCTCCACTAGGCAATAGAAGATACTGCATCTTGTAAACAAGAATGGAATGCTATTTTTTGAAAAAGGAGATGCAAATAGAAAACAAAATAGAAGTCACAGGAATAAAAACAATTGATATGGTAGCTGAAAATCTGGACCATTCCCGACTACTCATGCATTCAATGACTCTCTAGAAGAACTTGGGACTCAGAGGTCATTGTAATCATGGCTACTGTTTATTACAACAAAAGGATACCCAACACAAAGGAAGACTCTAACACAGGCTTCCAGTTTTTCCTCTGGATGGCATGGAGGTTGTCACACAAAACAATGTGTGATGTTTCCACCCAGGGAAGCTTACTTAAGACTCAGAATCTAGGGTTCTTATTGCTAGTCATCCAAGCACTCTTGCTTTATACGCAGTTGTAATCACCAGAAGGAAATAAATCACATTGTTTGTCCAATCAATCTAGGCAGGCTGGTATAACAGAATTCCATGTCCCAGGCATACAAAACAAATCTATCTCTTAGTAATATAGGGAATATAGCAGCAGCCAAGTTCTTGGGGGCCATTCCTCAAACCTCTTAGAGATGGCAACATTAGGTCTGCTGTGTTAACTTTTTCCTACAGACTGAAATTGAAATTCAATTAAAAAAAGAAAGACAAAATTGAAAAAATCTTTTAGAGAGAAAGGTAGAAAAGAAGACAAATACAGGGACCAGCAGTTAGCGTAATGGCTATGTCGCTGGACTCCCATGTAGTCGACCACGGTTTGAGGCCTGGCTCTGGTGACTTGAAACTCACACTGGGCGCGTGTGTGTGTGTGTGTGCCCAAGATCCCAAGAGGAGAATGGAGGAGAAGGGATTGTGGCATGGCCATCCCCCCTGGGGGGTTATTTCTAGCTTTCTGTCTCTCTCTGTCTGTCTGGCGAGCGCATGCACCCTATAGCAAAAACCTTTCCAAAAAGAAAAAAAAAAGAAAAGAAAAGAAAAAAAAAGACAAATACATGAAAAATAGAAAAATGTCAAGAAAATTTGGGAACAAATCTAGGAGCTCTCACATCTAGGATGAGCAAACAGAAAATGGTGGAAGAAAAATGTAAAAGATGCCATTTGTTAGGGACAGAGAGGGGAAAGAGAGCGGAGAGAGAGAGAGAATGTAAAAGCCCACCCTTCTCCCACCCAGTGGGGTATGGTCACACTGCAACACTCCATTTCTCCATTTCATTATGATTTTTGAGCATAAATGCACATGTGCCCAGTGTATTTTGAAAATCACCAGGGCAGGGATTCAAAGTGCAGATAGTCTGTGGGATCTGGCTCTTCATGCACTGCTCTACTGTTGCCCTATAGGTCTGTCCCTACTGAAAGGTAATTTAAGTGTTTATGCTTGACATTTATCACAGAAAAAATAAGGTCACAATGCACAGCAAAACTTGATATTCTCTTTCCCCAACACTTTCTTGCTCACATAGCAACTATGTTAATCTCTTTCCTCCCTCCATTCAAATCCCTTCCAAATTCTCCCTCAATTCAAATCGCTGCTCCTATTTTCTGGATCCATTTTTTTTTTCTTCCATCAGTAAATTCCAACTTCCAATGGAAATAAAATAAAGCTAATTTTGACATCTCCTAATTTCTTCTCCAGACCTTCTATAATTGATCACAAGAAGAGCCTAATACAACTGGTAAAGACAGAATTCTACTTTGCAGGGAACAAGAGAGGCTAGGAATACTTGTACATTAATATCTTTTTTCAAATATATAAACATCTCTCCCTCATATTCCTCCTTTTGTTTGTTCTCTCTCTTCTTATTCTGAGACTTTAATGACATGTATATTAGATTGCTTGATACTGTCCTACAGCTTTTGAATTCTTCTGTTTTATTCATTATTTCTGTGTTTGCATTTGATAATTTCTATTGACCTATTTCAATTTCACCAATTTTTTCCTCAGTAACAAATCTATTGCTAAGTCCCATCAAAGGAATTTTCAACTCTGATAGGTTTTGTTTCTGATATTTCCACTTGACTCTTACAGTTTCTATCTCTCTGCTATGCATTATTTCCAACATTTAGGTAATCTCTGAGTCTGGTTCTGTTGATTATTGTATCCCTCATTAATGAGTTTTTTGTTTGATTTTATTTAGAAGGCTTTATGAATTTTGACTGATTGTTAGATACTGTGTGTAGAATAGTGTAGAGTGAGGTATTGGCATTTATACATAAATATGGACATACATCTTTCCTGCTAGACCATTACTGTTGGAGAATTTAAGCAATTTAGTCTCATCTTGGTCTGGGTTTGAATATTGTTGTTATCATTACCAGACTTCAAATTCCAGACTTCAAACTCTTCTAGTGGGAGACAGTTATTTCCCAGTACTGAGGCTTTTCAGGGAAAAGAAGTCATTGGAAAAAATCAGTTCATGTGTTCCCTGTATACCCCTTTTCAGTAGCAGTGTTTCAAATGTTCTCTTGTTGTTAATTAAATCATGGAAGAAAAAGCATTTCTACCATACTTGTTTATTTATTTATTTATTTTTTCTATTTGCCATAGGGTATGGGTATTCACTGGAGAAAGACAGAGTGAGAGAGAGAGAAAGACAGGAGGAAAGAGAGAGCACCCCACACAAATCTCAGGGGGATGGCAATCCTTTATCCTCCATTCTCCTTTCAAGATTTTGGGCATACACGCACACATGCCTGGCATGTTTTTCAAGATGCTGGATCCAGGGCTCAAACCATACAATCATCCGTGTGGAATCCAGCTGCCTTAACAAGGGCTGCTGTCATGGGCTGGCCCACTTCTATTTGCTTTTTATCTTTGAAAAATTACCTTATCTCTACTACCTGTTGTCCTTATTCTTGTAGGGTTTCAAAAAGTCTTTTTTATTCCAATAAGGTCATTTTATTTGGATTTTTAGAAGAAAATGGAGATAAATATACACTTTGATTTTGCTGTATTTATATTATGTTGTAGAGGCTGAGTCATGAGGTGATCATGACCATGAGAGACTTGGCTTTACGTAAGTTATATAGGAATTCTTTATTCTTTTTAAGAAAAACAAAAATGATTTTCAACTATTGGCACCTTGATTATTGACATTTTTTTTTTCCTTTTTGGAGAGATTTTTGCTATAGAGCACATGCACTTGCCAGAAAGACAGAATGTGAGAAATCACCCCCCAAGGGGGGTGGCCATGCCACAATCCTTCTCCTCCATGCTCCTCTTGGGATCTTGGGCAAGCATGCACAGGTGCGCAGTGTGAGTTTAAGCCACCAGGTCCAGGACTTGAACTACAGTTGACTACAGGAGAGTCCAGCAACGTAGCCATTATGCCATCTGCTGATCCCAGCTGACTTCTATTCTTTTTTTTTTTTTTTTTTTGAGAGGTTTTTGCTATAGGGCACGTGCGCTCGCCAGACAGTCAGAGACAGAGAGACAGAAAGCGAGAAATCACCCCCCCCGCCCCCCCCGGGGGAAAGCAAGACATCACCCCCCAGGGGGGATGGCCATGCTGCAATCCCTTCTCCATTCTCCTCTTGGGATCTTGAGCACGCACTCATACATGCCCGGCGTGAGTTTAAGCCACCGGGCCTGGACTCAAACCGCGGTCGACACTAACTGCTGGTTCCCTGACCTCTATTCTTAAGTGCACTAGATGCTACTGTTGAGAATTTTGGGGCTAGCCAAATGACTCAGGAATTTTAGTTTATCTTACTCTTTTATTTATCCACATGAACATTTCTTTTTTTTTTCTTAAAAAATTATTTATTGTCTTAATTTTGTTTATTCATTTATTTTTATTTGACCAGAGAGAGACACAGAGAAAGTTAGAGAGAGAGAAAGTGAGAAAGCAAGCCACAAGGTCTGGGACTCCAACCACCGTTGGCCATGTAGGAGTGTCCAGTGCCTTAACCGCCACACCACCTGCTGGTCCCAGAACATTTCTTTTTATTTTGTTTTGTTTTGATTTGGTTTTGACAGGTTTTTGCTATAGGGTGTGTGTGCTCACCAGAAAGACAAAGAGAGACAAAGAGACAGGAAGCGAGAAATCACCCCCCAGGGGGGATGGCCACACCACACCGTTGGCCATGTAGGAGTGTCCAGTGCCTTAACCGCCACACCACCTGCTGGTCCCAGAACATTTCTTTTTATTTTGTTTTGTTTTGATTTGGTTTTGACAGGTTTTTGCTATAGGGTGTGTGTGCTCACCAGAAAGACAAAGAGAGACAAAGAGACAGGAAGCGAGAAATCACCCCCCAGGGGGGATGGCCACACCACAATCCCTTCTCTTCCATTCTCCTCTTGGGATCTTGGGCATGCACACATACACGCCTGGCGTGAATTTAAGCCACCAGGTCTGGGACTCAAACTACGGTTGACTACATGGGAGTCCAGCGACATAGCCATTACGCCAACTGCTAGTCCCAGAACATTTCTTTTTAAAATGTGAATTATTGAGGAAATTTTCTCAACTCTTCATTTGGTACATAAGCTCTTTAATTTCTGGCTGACAAATGACATGCAAGTTGATTTAGGTGTGATTGACTTCTTTTTTTTTTGGAGAGGTTTTTCGCTATAGGGCGGGTGCCCTCACCAGACAGACAGAGAGAGACATAGAGACAGAAAGCGAGAAATCACCTCCCAGGGGGGATGGTCACGCTGCAATCCATTCTCCTCCATTATCCTCTCGGGATCTTGGGCACGCACGCACATGCGCCTGGCGTGAGTTTTAAGCCACCGGGTCTGGGACTTGAACCACAATCGACTACGTGGGAGTCCAGAGACATAGCCATTACGCTAACTGCTAGTTCCTGATTGGCTTCTTTTTGATCAGTATCATTTGGAGCCTAGTGACACTCATGGGCTTAAGAGCTATAAGCCAAAGGCCTCAGGATTCTCTTGTTTTGTTTTATTTTTGTTTGTTGTTGTTTTTTGTTTGTTTTTACTGTGGAGGCCTCAAATGAGGTGCATAAGTTAGGGTGTAAGTGGGCATGTTTTTATCTCTTCTTAGGGAATTGTGACTTCTATCCTGATTCTTGGAGTTCAAATGATCTCACAGCCTTGTACTAGAAGAGTAAAGAAGGAAGGAAGTGAAAACAGTAAGAGCCACAATTTTTGCAAAACAAATAAAAAATGCTGGACTAATGTCTAGTTCTGCTTCTCAATAGCTGTATGACTTTGATTAAGTAACTTACCTTTGTGGGCCTTGGTTTCCTAATCAGAGATAGTTTAGATGTCTTTTCTGTCTTTAAGATTTTTAAAAGGTCTGTTTTCTCCTTTTTCTAATCAAAAGACTCTTGTAAGATTATTTTAATAAGATGGCAGTTGCTTAAGCACTGGAAGACTGAAAGGTGGCCTAGCTTAGTAGACAAAGCACTGAATCAGCTATTCTACCCCTGATTTGAGTTCTGAGATACTAATTTTTCCTGTTTGATAACTCTGTGGCTAGGTTTGTTCAACAAAATTTATAGATTACTACCTGTACTTTCCTTTTGCCATCAAGGACTGGTTTGAGGCATGGTGGAATAAATTTACTAGAGCAATTTGAACTTTGCTGAAATAAATTACCCTTTGCTAACTGTAAGGTCATATTATTTCTATGAGATAGAGGACCACATGGGAACCTTTAATTGACAAGGTTAAATCATCTAACTTTTCATATCAAAGTTGAGATTTCTGAAAGTACTTGAAATTAGGGGCTAATTATTTCCTCATCTGGAAGAAGAGAGTAGTGAGTCATCGTTAATCTAATGTTGCCATTAAACCTGGGTTTTCCTATCTCTGTACAAGAACTTTTAGGATATGTATATTGCTTTTTAAAAAATAATTATTTATTTAACTTTATTTATTCATTCTGTTATTTTTAAATTGGAGAGAGAGAGACAGAGAGAGAGGTGAGAAAGTAAGCCACCAGGTCTGGGACTCAAATCGTGGTTGGCCATGCAGGAGTGTCCAGTGCCTTAACCACCATGCCACCCACTGGTCCCCAGAATCCATATATATTGCTTTTCTTAACTAATTATAATTTTTAGTTTTTAAAAACTGACTACCCAGTTCTCTTTCCTATGCCATCTCTTGTGAGTTTCTTAATCAACTGGAAAACCGTGTGAGTGCTAAGGATGGAGAGAAATGGTGGAGGGGATGGATACAAATATTCCATAATATCTAGATTTTACAACCACTGGATCATGAAGAAGAGGAAGTTATATTATAAAGGCCTTGAAAAAATCAACTGAGGTGCTTTCCTTGAGATCCAGAGGGAAGTCAAATCTGTTGGCCTCTGAGGAGGGTTGAGCTGATACTCAGATGGGGGGATTGAGGAAGAGTACAAGTAGGTGGGGGGGGGAAGGGAGAGCTTAGAAAATATATTTTAAAAAGGTCCAAATTTCCATGTAGGCCTGGGAGATCAGTTCTCTCTGTCTCATTACCCAGAACATCTCCCTCTTCCATTACTCCCAAACTATTTTCTACCCCTTTCATCTCTGGAGAGCCTCCCCCTTAGATATTGTTTGCTAATGGGTTGTTCCACAGGTACCTCAAATTCAGCATGTTCTAAAGTGGACTCAGTCCTTTCCTTCCACTCCAAGGTTCTCTTCTTATAATTCACTCTGTTAGTTTCAACTAACCATCCAAGTAACTGAGCTAAAAAATCTGCAGCTATCCTCAACAATACCCTTCCCTTCATCCTACACCATTTATTCAGTAAATACTTATCATTTATTATGTGCTGTAGCTGTCACCTGTGCCATAGAGGGAGAGACAAAGATAACTAAGACATGCCCTAACTATTAGCAGCTCAGGTTAACAAAAGAAGTAACCACAGTGTGCTCAGACACAAATTCTTTTTGTTCTGTCTCTTAAATGATTCTTGAACCTATTTTCCCTTCTTCATTCCCATTGCCAATGCTTCAGTTCAGACCTCTTTTTTTGGCCTAAATCACTGCAATTATCTGGTATAGTTCCTTTTTTCTGCTCCTATTCTGGAAACACCCTACTTTCAAAGTATTCATTTTAAAGACACAATCTGGCCTCAACACAGGTAGCTTTCCAACTTTTACCTCTCAGCATTTTGTATATCATACTGTATCGTACTCTACACCCAATTTTAATCACCAGAGCTTTGGGGCCTTGACAATATAATTTCTGTGCCCAGAATTCTCTATATAGTAAATTCCTATTTATTTTCAGAGGCACTTTAATGTCATCACTGCTGTGAAGCTTTCCTCAAAATCTCAGGCAGCAGGGCCAGCAGGTCATGTAGTAGTTATGGGATAGACTCCCACATGGCTGACCGTGGTTCAAGTTTCAGACCTGGTGGCTTGAAAATCATGCCAAGTTCATGTGTGTGCATGCCCAAAATCCCAGAAGAAGAGTGGATGAGAAGGGAGTGTGACATGGCCAGCCCTTTTGGAGGGTGATTTCTTACTTTCTCTCCCCACCTCAACTCCAGTGAGCACATATGCTCTATGGCAAAAACCTTAAACTAATCCTTGGGCAGAGGTTAATGCTCCAAAGTATCCTTTCTACCTCTGTATCATCTATCATGCCACAGTTTTATTTTTTATTTATTTTTCCTTATTTGTTTTATTGTAATTCTTCCTCATTGGCTCATAGCCTCATTTAAAAAACGTACCTTTCTTATATTAGAGTAAGTATTCAGAAATGTAGAATGAAAAATAGCTCTTCATGAAACTTGAGTACGAACCAACCATTGCTCTATACCAAGATGTACAACCAGAAAATAATGACTCCTCAGGCACTAGCTCTGGGCATGGCTTGTGGCAGGGTTGGGGCCACCATCACTCTGAACACCTACTAAGTGGACAAGGCATTATTCTAGAGTCATAGTGGGAAGCAATATCATGGTGAATAAACCAGATATATGTCTTCTACTTGGATGGCAGACAATAACAAGAAAACAAAAAGAAGTGCACAACTAAATAGAATATTCTTCTATTTCAAAGGACTTGAAGATTTCTTTTGTCCTCAGCTGTATCAGCCCATTATTGTGATGCCTGGGTAAAACATTTCTACAGATGGGGGTTATGTGTATTGTTCCTTCTTAGAGGAACACTGCTCACACTGACTACTGACTTCATGCATTTTGCAAATGCACAGCTCAGCAAATGTGACTTCCTGCTGTCTGTGGCTTACTATGCTACAAGAGATGACTTTCTATGAGGCAAAAACTGATAATGGGCTATTATCTTAAGTTACAAAGAGCTGGGTGGCAAAGGAGTGGGAAAGAAAACTCTAAATGCTTTGAATGGATTATTGGATTTACGTAGTCCAATGTGACATTTCTTTTTCTTTTAAAAATACGTCTTTTTTTTTTCCTTTTCACAAAACAATGAATATTTATTACTGGAAAAGGAGAAATTACACACAAAGAACAAAATCCACAATTCCACTTACCCAGGGATATCCATTGTAATTGCTTATGGTGTATATGAAGATAACTAATTTTAAACAATTTGTTTTATTTTTACTAATGTTAAAAATCAATCATGGTTATTATAGATAGCTTACAGAATATAGAAAATAAGAAAAAAGAAAGCAGTTTACTCTTCAAGGACAGCTGTTGGCAATATTTTAACATTTTAAAGTCTTTTTTTAAGCAACTTTTAAAATATAATTAATATATCATCTATTTATTTTTCCAGTTAATATGGTTACCTGATCATTTTTCTAAATTATTACAGGTTCTTTATAATTATTGTAATTAATCACTGCATCAAACTATAATCTGCATTTGCTACAATGTGCTTTGAATTAAAATAAGAAACATAAAATAAAAACAATACCAACCTATTGGGTTACTTTGAAAATTAAATGGATTAGATGAGTTGTGCACAGGCAGTTCTCAGCATTTCTTTCCTATGAATTTAGTCTACCTTGTTTTTTCATTATTTTATGTAATTCCTTAACAAAAATGTGTGTCTATAAAGCTCTATTTTTATGGATTATTTCTACTTAGTTTAATGTTCAGAAGTGGACTTCCTGGGGGGCATAATGTTAAGAAATTTAACATTATATCTGCAAGTGTCCCCATGGGATAAGTTGGAAACACTGAGATTTAGGTAGTGCTAGGAGTGACTAACTGTGGGTAGGTGAGTGGGGTCACACTGGATGACCCACTGCTTTATTATTCTGTATTTAGAACAATATCGATTCTCAGTAGCACTTTAGGGAGAGGGAGAAATGACTTCCTAACTAGGTAAAGGAGAATCCCCCGTGGGGCTCTTAAAAAACTTGAATCCTTGGGCCAGCAGGTGGTGTGGTGGTTAAAGTGCTGGACTCCCACATGGTTGACTGCAGTTCAAATCTCAGATCTGGTGACTTGCTTTCTCACTTTCTCAATCTCTCTCTGGTGAGTGCATTGTGCCCTATAGCAAATAAAAAATAACAATAAGGGAGCAGCCAATGGCATATTGGTTAATTGCTGGACTCCCATGTAGTTGACTGCAGTTCAAATCCCAGATCCAGTGGGACTGGTAGTTAGTGTAATGGCTACATCGCTGGACTCCCATGTAATCGACCATGGTTCAAGTCCTGGACCTGGTGGCTTAAAACTCATGCCAGGTTAACGTGCATGTGTGCCTAAGATCCTGAAAGAAGAATGCAGGAGAAGGGATTGTGGCATGGCCATCCCCCCTGGGGGTTGATTTCTCGCTTTCTCTCTCTCTGTTTCTCTCTGTCTGTCTGGCGAGCGCATGCGCCCTGTAGCAAAAAACTCTCAAAAAAAAAAAAAAATTCCCATATCCAGCAGTTTAAAACTCATGCCAGGTTAACGTGCATGTGTGCCTAAGATCCTGAAAGAAGAATGCAGGAGAAGGGATTGTGGCCTGGTCAACCCCCCAAGAGGTGATTTCTTGCTTTCTGTCTCTCTGGTGAGTGCCACACCTTATAGCAAAAATTTCTCGAAAATAAAAAAATAATAATAATAAATAATAAAATTAAATAAATCTTAAAAAAAAAACACCTTGAACCCTCCCTTTCATCTTCTCAGCATCCCTATATTCTTTGCCAGGGTAGCCTGAGGCATGCCTTTCCCTTCTGAAAAATCCCACCAACCTCTGCCTCCAAAATCACCAATGTAATAATGGCCAGTTTGCAGATTTGAATGTGTCATTTCCCTCAGATGTGTTGAACAGGGAACATTTCTGAGAAGCAGTCACTGGTTTAGAAGATGGTAAATATTGGTTAAGACTCAGAGGCTGAAGCAAGAGAGGTCACTAGACTTTTCAATATCAAAACCGAATGTCCTTCTAGCCTACCTCTTTGTCCGGCCCCATTTAGATGCTCAGGAAGCCTGTCTGCTGAATTTAAAGCGGGTGGTACTAAAGCTACCACGGAACCACAATGTTCTTCTTTTCACCTGGCTCTGAGATCAGTTTTCAGGCCCTAAAATGCTTCCTTTTCCTTTGTAGCTCCCAGGACCCAGCCTGGATGCTATTTACCAAAGACACTGCTTCTCATCCACCTCTTCCTCACCTTATTCTTCCTCGCCTATTTTTTTTTTTTTTTTTGAGAGATTTTCACTGTAGGGCGCGTGCGCTCGCCAGACAGACAGAGAGAGACATAGAGACAGAAAGCGAGAAATCACCCCCCAGGGGGGATGGTCATGCCGCAATCCCTTCTCCTCCATTCTCCTCTCGGGATCTTGGGCACGCACGCACACGCGCCCGGCGTGAGTTTTAAGCCACCGGGTCCGGGACACGAACCGCGGTCGACTACGTGGGAGTCGAGCGACATAGCCATTACGCTAACTGCTGGTTCCCCTCGCCTATTTTTAAGAGAGATTTTGGCTATAAGGTGAGCTTCACAGCCAGAGACTGACAGAGAGACAGAAAGCAAGAAATCACCCCATATGTACCTAGCATGTTTCAAGCCCCGAAGTCTGAGATTTGAACCATGTCCCCTATGTGGAAGTCCAGCGATACAACCATTATCCTATCTGCTGGTCCCCTAACCTTGCCTTTCAATAGCACACAGTCTTCGGGTTCCCACTTTCCACGTTATTTGGGCAGGGCTTACCACACTCAGATAAGCCTGGCCAATGAGATCATACCTCCTCTATGGCCAGTTCAATTGACAGATAAGTGCCCAAGTGGAATTTTGTTTCTAGGAGCTTTTAAGGAAGATGAAAGACTCTTCCTGTAAAGTGCAGGCTGTGTGGATGCCATAAATGCCAGCTGCTGAAGCCGCTGTGGAGAAGCTTTTCATTGTGGGAGAGGGTGAGGCCAAAGACAAAGAGAAGCAGAGCTGAGAAGTGGAAAGACAGGGTGCCTAAGGACGTTGAGCTTCTGATGTTAGTTGTAGAAGCTGCAGGCTTCTCTTTGATATTTCCTCCCTCTCAATATGGTTTTTTATAGCCAAAAGCAATGATTCTCCCAAGAGGACCCATGATTGAATAAATATCAGCTTTATTTTACTTCTTGATCAGTATAGATGTTTTTCACACCTATCATTCCTTGTAGGCATGGACATATGTAGCTGGCAAATTGTAAACACTCAATAAAGGTTTAGATATTAAATATTAAATAAAGGAATGAGCTAGTCAATGGCATTGTATCCTTAACCAACTTATTTCAGAGCCAGAATTTTAAAGATTGGATCATTAACCAAGAATGTGAAGAGGAGATTGATTCATGACATTGATTGCCCAGCTGTTCAGAATTCTGGACAGAATCAGGTTCAGGTGAATTGAAATGCAAGGTTCCATCTAGTGCCCCCAAATGACTCATAGCTGTCTCTGCTGTGTCTCAAAGTTTCTACAGGCACTGTGTACCGCCTCTGTTGGCAGGACTAAATCTTAGGGAGCACTCCTATTTACACCTAAGCACAGTCTCTGTCCCTTTCAGGTCCCCTCATTGTTCTGGACAGTCCTTTATGGGTGGCACTAGTTGACAGGAGTGAGAGTCCCAGGATATTAAAATCATATGGCTCTTCAGGGATTAAAGCCAGTAAAGGGACCGGTGAATTTATCCCACTATTTATACTGATGTTGTACTAAGACCCAGAGAGATCAATTAACTTGATGAGGTCACACAGCTTGGGCAAGAGCAGGGTATGAACCTACATTCCATAAGTAACTGTGTAAGATTCTTTCCACTGTACAAGTGGCCTTGGGACCTGGATATACCTTCAGATCACCTGAAGGAGTGGCCATACTGCAGACTCATTAATCTGAATGGGTGGGGGACAGAATTTCTCAAAAAGGAATTTTTTTTTTTTTTTGGAGAAGTTTTTGCTATAGGACGTGTATGCGCTCTGGGAAGACAGAGAGAGACAGAGAGAGAGAAAGAGAAAAATCACCCCCTGGGGGGATGACCATGCCGCAATTCCTTCTCCTCCATTCTCTTCTCGGGATCTTGGGCATGCACACACCCCCGGAGTGAGTTTATGCTAACTGCTGGTCCTCACCATTCAATTTTTATGGGTAACAACTTTTGAACCTGCCTGTGTTTTGCTCTTAAACCTTCAAGAACCTTTGTAACACCTACCCAAAACATGAGACTCTGTGTATAGTCCCAGTAATGATCTGGGGACAGCTGGCTTTTCCAATGCTCTATGTTCTGACACATGCAAACATTATTATTACTTATAAGCAATCTTGTACCCAGTATCTCAAGTGTCCTCCCAACAATGTTATCAGAGATCTTTAAAAAGTTCATTGAAAAATGTGTATCATGAAAAAAAAATGCATGTATTTTGAAATATTTTTGTACCAAAATATACTGCCACCTAAATTCGGAGTCCCTTCTATTATTATCCTATTTTTCCCTGAAAGAAATGGATTCAGAGAGAAAAAAAAATCACTTGCTTAAAATCATATAGGCAGTAAACAGCAGCTTAAACCAAGTCTTTTGACTCCAAATTATATTGTTCTATGCTGTGTGTGTGTGTGTGTGTGTTTTAATTACTTAATTTAATCTTGAGAGAGCACATGCATGTGCATGCGACAGAGAAAGAGAAGCATCTCTGAAGAGTCTCATCATGTCAACATCCCCCTTCCTTGTCCCTTCAGCTCATCAGGATCTTGTGTATGTGTGCACATGCTCTGTGTGTTTTCAAGCTGGCCTGGAGATCTGAACCCAGAGTCAGCCATGAGGCTCAATATCATAGTTCGGTTTGTTACCGACTGCACCACCATGCTGGGTCACTCTATTCTCATTTAAGAAAAAGTTATTCTTATTTTATTTATTTATTTTTTGAGCAGGAAAATCACATATGGGGTACAAAATCCAAAAGTACCGTGAATGAAAGTGAAGTGAGTACCCCACACCTTATTCCCATCTCTATCTGCCCTGTTTTCCTCTCACCTGTTTCTGTGCATTCAGTCTGCTTATGCATTTTCAGCCAGATATATAGGTATTTTTCTGCTCTCCTCTTCAAAAATGGTAGCTTAGTATTGATACACAGAACCTTGTTTTTCTTAAACAATGTATTTCGGACATCTTTCCACCTCAGTAAATACAGAGCTGCCTTATTCTTGTTAAATCTTGCATAGAATCCATTGTCTTGATGTGTCATATATTATTTAATCAGTTTCATTCTGACTGACCCAATGTTTACAGGCTTTTGGCATTACAAACAATGCTCTCTAAATATCCTTATATATGTATCATTTCAACACACAGGAGTATGTTTGTAAGCTAAATGACTAGAAATAAAGTAGCTGGTAAGATACATGTACATTTCGAATGTTCATAAATCTTGTCAAATTTTCCTACATAGAAATTGGTCTGTTTTGCACTGACTTTAGCTCTATGCAAAGGTGCTTATTTTTCCACACTCATAACTACAATGTGCTATTAGTTCTTTGATCTTTGCCAATCTGATGGGTGAATAAACAGTAATTCAGCAGAATTTTAATATGCACAGAGAAACTTTTTAAACTTAAAAGGATTTAGGGGCTTGAAATACAGGGTGAGATTGTGACATTTAGAGGATTTGAGCCATCTCAGGCTTCCATTTTTGGAAAGCAGTTTATATAATCCTTTTCCTTAGCAGTAGAATGATTTCTGAAGTTCAGAATTGTGCAACCCTAACAGGTTCCCTGGTGTGGGCTCATTCAAAAAGGAAGCATAATTATTGTGTTAGATATTACAGTCATACTCTCTATAGGTGCTATTATGTATGTAATCTCATGCACATTAAGCATGCCTAACAGCCTTCTGTGGTATGTATTATGGCCCTCAGGTTAGAGTTGAAGAAACAAATTCCCAAGTACTTGCTCAAGGTCACAGAGATGATAAGAGGCAGAGGCACTTATGGTCTGTACAACTTGACTTAGAGCCTGTACTCCCCACTCTGTCATGCTACTTGTAGATAGGATACACACAACCCTAATGAATCCCTGAAGTTCATGCAGTTCATTCTATCCAGTCACTTCTAAAGAACAAACAAGAGTTTCTGACAAAGTTATTAAAAATAAATTGCGTTTTCTATTCAATTTTCATGTCTCTTATGGAACATTGAAGGGGATCCAATTCCCAGTCCAGAACTACACTTCTTAAAAACTCCTTCCTCCACTCCTCAATTTTCTTATACCTTGAATCTGCTTGGGAGTCTCTCTCACATACCAAACTCCAAATTTCCTTCTTTAGCCCTGGTCCTATTTTCTTCATTTTATTTTTAATTTTTAAAAAATGTTATTTATTTCTTCCACAAGAGAGAGATAGAAAGACAGGTACCCCCAGCAAGGGTCTTCATTCCACCCACATCCTTGGCCAGCCCAGATCATACATTTGGTGGTCTAGGGACATAAACCTGAGACCTGAGACCTTCCCAGGAGGGTCCAATGACCCACCCTGTTGGACACCACTGCTGTGCCATTGTCTGACCTTTCTTTCTTTTAAAAATTGTGATAAAATAAGAACAAAATACCTCATAACTGAGCATAATGTCCTCAAGGTCCATTTTCCTTTGTGACCTCTTTTCTAATATTTCCAAGCTCTTGTATAATTCTTCTTGATATTCTTAAATTCTTTCTCTGCTTCTTACATATCTCTACCCATTCTACAGATTCTGCATCTCAAAATTCAGAGAAGCAGCCAAGCCCAAAGTGAAAGAATGAAACCAAACGGCTAAGAACGCAGATTATGTTATCCGAAGAGATGATAAGCACTCACATATTTATTGCATAAATAACCATACTTGCTAGAGCCACTAATAGATATCTTAGGACAAACGAGAACTAGCATTATAACTGGGAAGATGAGAGGACAAGTCAGAGCGAAACTAAGAAAGGAGGTACAATTCAAGTAGTTCAGGTCTTTGAATTGCAATAATCAGTACAACAACTATTAGCCACGTGTGGCAAGTGACCATTTGAATGCAGCTAGATCAAATTGACATGTCTTATAAATTAAAAATATGCAATGGATTTTGAATGAAAGCTTATCATGAAAAGAAAATGGAAATATTTCATTAACAATTTTTTTTTTAATTTTTAAAGAGATTTTTGCTATAGGGTGTGTTGGTTGCTGGAGAGGAGAGAGACAGAAAATGAGAAATCATCCATGATGCAATCCCTTATCCTCCATTCTCCTCTCAAGACTTTACGCACACATGCATGTGCACCCAGCATGAGTTTTAAGCCACCAGGTCCAGGACTCAAACCATGGTCAACTATGTGGGAGTCCAGCAATGTAAGCATTATATCATCTGCTGGTCCCTTCATTAACAATTATTAATGTTGATTATATGTCAAATTGATACCATTTTTGGACATATTGGGTTATATAAAACATATTATTAAAATTAATTTTACTTGATTCTTTTCATGTTTTAAAATGTGAGACTGGGAAAAATTAAACTTAAAGATGTGGCTCATGTAATATTAGTGTTTGATAGAACTGTTCTAGAAGGATTCTCAGCAATCAAAGTGCAAGATTAGGGTAAGGTTCTAGGGACAGAGAGGAGCCAGAGAAATAGGAGGAGGAAGAAGAACAAATTAGAGGAAACAAGAGGGTCCCATTTTTCTAATTTCTCAATTGTCTTAAGGTTGTTCTGTTTTATGTGTACAATACAAACATAAGCACACTCATATGCACATTTCATTATAGTTTGTAATTAATATACATAATATGTAATTTATATATTTTATAATTCCCCTATTTGACAGTTGTTTTGGTGATTTCTCTTTCTTTTCTCCTTTATCTTCTTTATCATTTGATAAAATGAGTTGTTAACAATATTATCTTGGTCAATGACTAAGTGTTGCAGAGCCTTAACAATATTATCTTGGTCAATGACTAAGTGTTGCAGAGCCTCCATTTCCTTAGCTATAAAATGAGAATCAAACTCTTGCCCTACATATTTATTTAGGTTTTTGTGAAGGTTAATTGTAAATTGGAAGATATTTGACAAATAAAAGTCATTATTCTATGTTGAGATCCAACAGTTCTCATCCTTCCCATAAAATCTGAGAATATCCCCTGAATTATGGGAAACTTGGAAGATCTTCATAAAATTTGGAAAGATTTGACTGGAAAATTATTCTTTTTTCCCTTTCTATGTTCAACAAAATATTTCTGATAAACTGGAGTTGGTGAGAATGGAGCATGAACCGGCTGAGGATGAGATTTCAAGGTTCATAGGCTGCTATAGGCAACAAAGTGAACTAGTTCAGAGCATGAGGTACTAAGTTCAACTTGTGCTAAACTACGTAATGACCCTCTACAGATGTCTGCATTTCCATTGCAGTACCTGCAAATATATTACCTGACATGTCAAAAGCAATTTTGCAGATGTGCCTAAATTAAGGATATTGACATGGGAGACTATCCTGGATTATCCAGGAAATCGCAAATGTCCTTTCTTACAAGGCACCAAGGTCTAAGAGAGAGAGGAGACATGATAACAGAAGCAGAGGTTAGAGAGATGTGCTTTGAAGGTGGAAGAAGGAGCCATGAGCTAAGGAATGCAGGCAGCCTCTAAAAAGTGAAAAAGGCAAAATCTAAAAAGTGAAAAAAGCAAAAACAAAAGAAAACAATCAAACCGGAGTCTCTCTACACCCTCTAGAAAGGAAAGTCTTGTTGACACCTTGATTTTAACTGTGAGACCCATTTCAAACGTCGGACCTCTAGAACTTTAAGATAGTAAGTCTTTGTTGTTTAAAATCACTAAGTTTGTGTTTATTTATTATAGCAAAAATTGGAAACAAATACACTAAATAATCTGCCCTAAACCATGAGTATAACCTGTGGAGGAAAAAGATTGTATGGACAAACTGGGGGATTTCCTTCAGTACACTCTGTAATACTTTAGTAACCCCAAAGTGGGACACGCTGTAACTAAGCTTATCATAGTAAGTGGTCACATTTTCCTTCTCATGTCACAAAAGCATTGTTGGTTGGGATGCATCATCAGGGACTGGCTCTGAGAACACAAAGATGATAGCGATGTGATTGGGCTCTAGTTCCAGAAACACCTAACAGCAACAATTGAAGACCAGCAGGCAGTGATCTCAGAGGAAGACCTCACATGCCAATTCTTAGGTGAAGATTCCCAACTCATTTGGCTGTATTAGCAAATGTCTAGACTGGCTCTGTGGATACCTACAACACCCTGCCTACCCTAGGAATTTCCAGAACTTGAGTAATACAGAGCTTTGTAATACATTGCAATTGTGTGTGTATGGGGGGAGGGTCAGAAGGCTCATGTAATCACCAGAGAGGTACAGAGACAATGAGAGAGAAGGAGAGGGAGAAAGTACCCCCTAATGGGGTGTGGTCATGCCAGTTTCTTCTTCTCTTCATCCTGTTGGGATTGTGGGTTTGCACATACTTGTGCATATGTTTTAAGCTGCTGGGGCTAGGAGTTGAACCATGGTTGGCCATGTGAGATTTGGCTCCCTTCATTACTATGCTATGGGGCCAACTCTATTGCAAATCTTACTTGAGTAGAAATGTTTTGGGTGCTGGAGAATATCAGATATGAATAAAACCGTAACTGCATTCATACTTACAGGTTGGTGTACTTGGACCATTTTTCTTAGTTTTTTGACTTGGGCTTTTAACATTGACACCTGAAAACGAGATCTAATTCTAATTCAGAACTACTGAATCTGCAATTATGCCATCCCCAAAGCTCTGAAAATTGAAATTTTTTATTTGGCAGCAAACTTGTATGGGAAATAAAATGAAACTATTTTTTGTCTGTATTTATCTCACTTGGTATGAACATGCAACATTTCATTGCAAAAATGGTAATGTGCTCAGTTATGGGCTGTTGTTCCAGAACTTATTGGGGTGTCATGAAATATAAAGTCTACTGTGGTATATGTATATTCCTTTCTAAAATTTAAGTTTAAATCTAAAATGGTTTCATCCCAAAAGTTTAGATAAAGGAGTATAAAATTACAAAGGGGGTCAGCCATCTACTGAGTGTACTGGGTTGGCTAACTTCAGCATATAATCTTACTTCATCTTTGCATATATAATTAAGATGAGATTATCTAGATTAGGGTGAGTCCTGAATCTAATGACTTAGTGTCCCTGTGAAGACACAGAGAAGAAATCCATGTGACGATGGAGTTAGACATTGGAGTGACTCAGGTCCAAGACAAGGAGTATCAAGGATTGCTGACAACCACTGGATTCTAGGAGAAAGGAACTAGGCAATTTCTTCCTCAGGGTCTCCAGGACGAGTCAATCCTCCCAACAACTTGATTTCAGACTTTTACACTACTAGCCTGTGAGAGAATACATTTCTCGTGTTTTAAGCCATTCAGTTTATGGTGATTTGTTACAGTGGTCTTAGGAAATTAATAAACACACTGGGCCAGAACCAATTTAGTGGTAGGAATAACAATTGGAATATCTTTAAATCTTGAAAGGTTTGTTAATTCATTCAATAGAACATATCTTTTGGTAAAAGAATAACAGCAGAACTATAGCTTACATGGTGATATTATATTTTTTATACAATATTAATAAGATATTCATTGCTGCACTGCTTTTAATAGAAAACACTGAAAACTAATTATATAATTATAAGGAATGGCAAAATCAATTACAATACATTTATAGTATAGAATAACAATCAGCTAGAAAAATGTACGCTTTTATGACATGAGAAATTGCTCATACTGGGTTGAAAATAAGATACAGGAGTTGTCAGAACTCATCACATTGAACATGTAAGATTTATGCATTTCACTGTCTACATTTCATACACTGAATATATCTACAAAAAGAACTATGGACAAATATTAACTTTAGTTAATATATTTGCTTTTTGTAGTGGTGTGAGTTAACAATGTGAAACTACTTTTCATGTATTCTATTATAGATTTAAGCAAGAGAGTAGATAAACTGAGTATAATGGGAGTTAGTTTTTTCACTGTCGAAGGGAGTTATAAATATAATAAGTGGAAGTTTATAGCGTTACTGAAGTGTTGGACTGAAATTGGAGGTATAAGCTTGAAATCATGGATTTTAAATGTGTATGTTTAATATATATTCTTTGATGTACAGATAGATGAATATAGGGACACATAAATATATTGGTACAGAAGTAATTTTATATAAAGATATTTCCTATCTCTGATGAGAGGGCTCAGGAAAAATGACAAAGTAGTAACCTTGAGCACACCTAGCACCCAGAACTTGGCTCTAAATATCATTCTCCAGTAAAAGAAACCAAAGCTCATTGAAGAAATAGCTGATTCCAGGGCTAGGTCGGGAAGCACAGACAAACCTAGACTACCTGGTACCAGAAAGTAAGGAATTACTTAAAGAATAGAAGAAATGGGGACCAGCAGTTAATGTAATGCCTATGTTGCTAGACTCCCATGTTTTCGACCGCGGTTCAAATCCCAAACCTGGTGGCTTAAACTCATGCTGGGTGCGCGTGCATGGGTGCCCAAGATCCCAAGAGGAGAACAGAGGAGCATGGATTGCGGCGTGGCCATCCCCCTGGGAGGTGATTTCTTGCTTTCTGTCTCTGTGTCTCTCTCTGTCTTTCTAGCGAGCACACGCATCCTATAGCAAAAACCTCTCCAAAAAAAAAAACAAAAAACGAATAGAAAAAATGTATCAAAAGGACATAGGAGATAGCCTGAAGAGCTCCTCCTGGCCAAACATGGGATAAATAAATCAAAATAAATAATGAGAGTATTGGATTATGACCTATTAAATAAAATTAAAATTTGTGAGGTCATACTGATATTAAATGAATACAGGAATAAATAAATAAATAATGAGAAGGGAGAAGTTTCTTTCAGTAAGATACCAACTGAAACATGTAGATGAACTGATGGAGATGAAAAGTCATTAATGGTGCTGAAACAAGCAGGTGAAGATTAATGAGGAGCAGAATCTTTACATAGTCTCAAAGTATCTCTTAATACATCACTTACTAATTTTAAAGGGGAAAATAGTGATGCCAGAGTAAAGAAAACTGGCAGACTCCACTTTAACCTACTAATCAAAGTTAATGAAACAGTACCATTTTTCTTCTGATGAGATCCACTGACAAAGAAACATCACTTTGGTCATATTCCTTATAAAAAAGCAAAATCTGAGTCTAGTCAAATAAAGCTAAATCAAAGAACACAGTACAAATAACTGGCTTTATTCTTCATAAATGTCAAGAAATAAAAAAATAGGTGAGAAATTCTAAAGTAAAGATGAAAAATATGTGAGAATTAGGGGCTAGCAAGTTCCATGATGGTTAAGGTGCTGGATTCCCACATGGCTGATCATGGTTCGAATCCTGGACTCAGTGCCTTGAAAATCATGCTAGGCACATGTGCACACATGCCCCAAGTCCTAAGAGGAGATTGGAGGAGAAGGGATTGCACTGTGGCCAGCACCCCTGCAGAGTGAGTTCTCACTTTTCCTCTGTATTTCTCTGTCTCTCTCTTCTCCAATGAGTGCATGCACCCTAAGACAGTAACAAAAACAAAAACAAAAAAAGAGAGAGAATTAAATGCATTATGTGATCCTAAGATTTGATCTTAGACTAAAAAAAAAAAAAAGAAATCTACAAAAGACATTAATGGTACAACAGATAAAATGTGAATATAGATGTGAACTGTAAATTGCACCAATGTTAGATTTTCAGATTTTGATAGTTGTAATGCGTTTATATGAGGGAGCTTTAAAAACTTCATGGAAGGGACAAGCAGATAGTGTAATGGTCACGTCACTGGACTACCATGAGTCTACCATGGTTCAAGTCCTGGACCTGGCCGCTTGAAACTCATGCTGGCCACACGTGCATGCATGCCGAAGATCTTGAGAGAATAGAGGAGAAAGTATTGTGGCATGGCCAGCCCCCTCAGGGGGTAATTTCTCACTTTCTGTCTCTGTGTCTCTGTCTCTCTGGCAAGCAAACGCACCCTATAGCAAAAATCTCTCTCTAAAAATAAAAAACAAAAATCCTCATGCAAAATAAAATTAAAGTATAAGTTTTTGGTGCAAAAAATTGAAATTCATGCACAATTTTTTTTTTTGGAGAGGTTTTTTTTCCACTATAGGGCACGTGCGCTCGCTAGACAGACCGAGACATAGAGACAGAAAGCGAGAAATCACCCCCCAGGGGGGATGGTCACGCCACAATCCCTTCTCCTCCATTCTCCTCTCGGGATCTTGGGCACGCACGCACATGCGCCCGACGTGAGTTTTAAGCCACCGGGTCTGGGACGCGAACCGCGGTTGACTATGTGGGAGTCCAGCGACATAGCCATTACGTTAACTGCTGGTTCCCCACAATTTTTCATAATATGCATTTTAATGAACTTTTTAAAGACTTCTCATATGATAATGAATGCCTTTTTCATAGGAAATATGCATTGATAATTAAACTTACTCTCAAATGGTTGATACAAAATAATATTCATAATACAAATATGTGTATGTAGATAGAATGATAAAACAGATTAATAAAATAAGTTGAGTAAAGGGTTCTTTCTACTATTCTTGCAGCTTTCTGTTGGAAACTAAAATTTTATCAAAATAAAAAGTTTAAAAATAGAAAAAAATGCTGTGCAATATGATAATGATAACTAGTTAGAAATAGTGAAACATTAAAAACATATTTATTTACCTTATTTATATACATAGGGAAAACACTATGTACAAGAAAATATCAGTGATAAGTCTCCAATTAAGTTTTAGGGATTATTGTAAAATATTTATATTTTCAAAATGTTCTGTGTTTTTTAAAATTTTATCCCACTTGAAATAAAATCTAATGATTTTAAATGTCTTACTACCTTTCTAAAGGGAGTTGTTTAGTTTTTATATCTAAAATAGTCACCTTTCTTTTTCCCATCATTTCCTACCCCCTTTTTCTGTATTAGTGATGTTAGTTGCTTTTAACAGCAAAACTTTGGAAACAAACCTTCAAATACAAAGAGATGGAGATTGGTACATAATGGTATACGTACCATATCTACTTCATAAAAACGGTGTGTACACACACACACACAGATCTTGTTTTATTGCATTTCATTTTATTGTGCTTTGCAGATATTGCCTTTTTTACACATTGAATTTGTGTGGCAACCTTGTACTGGGCAAGACAGTGTTACAATCACATGCACAACAGCATGTGCTCACTTCATGTCTCTGTGTCACATTTTGGTAATTCTTGCAATATTTCAAACTTCATTATTACTATTCTATCTGTTTGGTGATCTTTGATGTTACTACTATAATTGTTTTGGGACATCACAAACCACATCCATATAAGATGGCAAACTTAATTTATAAATATTGTGTATGTTCTGATTGTTCCAGAAGCCAGTCCTCTCCCCATATCTTTGAGCCTCACTATTATTGAGACACAACAATATTTAAATTAGGCCAGTTAATAACCTACAATGGCTGTCAGTGTTTCAGTGTAAGGAGGCATCTCACATCTTTCACTTAAACTCAAAAGTTATCAATGATATGGGACCAGCAGTTAGCATAATGGCTATGTCTCTGGACTCCCATGTAGTCAACCATGGTTCGTGTCCTGGACCCGGTGGCTTAAAACTCACGCTGGGCGCGTGTGCGTGTGCATGCCCAAGATCCTGAGAGAATGGAAGAGAAGGGATTGCGGCATGGTCATCCCCTCTGAGGGGTGATTTCTTGCTTTCTGTCTCTCTGTCTCTCTCTGCCTGCCGGGCGAGCGCATGCGCCCTATAGCAAAAACCTCTCAAAAAAAAAAAAAAAAGCTATCAATGATTAAACTTAGGAAAATATGTCCAAAGTTGAGAAAGGTTAAAAGTTAGTACTCTTGGAACCAGCAGATGGTGTAATGGTTATATCACTGGACTCCTACATGGCTGACTGTGGCTTGAGGCCTGGACCCAGTGGCTTTAAACTCACACTCGGGGACTGTGGGCCCAAAATCCCAAGAGGAGAAGGAATTGTAGCATGTCCATGCCCCTAAGGGGTGATTTCTTGCTTTCTGTCTCTCTGCCTGTTCTCTGGTAAGTACACATACCCTATAGCAAAAATTTCTCTCTAAAAAAAAAAAAAAAACAAACAAAAAAAAAAGAAAACCAAAGTCAGGCCTCTTATGCCAAACAGTTAGCAAAATTGTGAATGCAGAGGAGAAGTTTTTGAAGGACATGAAAAGTACTACTCCAGTGAACACACGTGTGGTAAGACAGCAAAACAGCCTTATTTCTGATCTGATTTTAGTTTTCTATATAGATCAAACTCATCATAACATTCCCCTAAGCCAAAACCTAATCTAGAACAAGGCTCCAAATCTCTTCAATTCTATGAAAGGTGAGAGAGGCAAGGAACTGCAAAAGGAAAGTTCAAAGCTAGCATAAGTTGTTTATGAGGTTTAAGGAAAGAAGCCATCTCCATAACATAAAAATGCATAAAAGGCAAGGCAGCAAGTACTAAAGTAGAAACTGCAGCAAGCTATCTAGAAGATCTAGCTAATTGTTGAAGGTTACTATACTAAACCAGAGATTTTCAATGTTTCCTCTACCTCCTCGAAAGAAGGATTTGTTTAGAAATGTTACTGCTTATTGACAATGCACCTGGTCACCTAAGAGTTCTAATAGAGATATTCAAGAAATTAATGTTGTTTTCATGTCTGCTAACACAACATACATTCTGCAAACCATGGATCAAAGAGTAATTATGACTTTTAAGTCTTATTATTGAAGAAACACATATTATAAGGCTGTATCTGCCATAGATAGTATTTCCTCTGATGGATCTGGACATAGTAAACTAAAAGTTTCTGGAAAAGATTCATCATTCTACAGTAAATGCCATTAAGAACATTTATGATTCAAGGGAGGAGGTCAACATATCAATGTTAACGAGAGCTTGGAAGAAGATTCCAGTCCTCATGATCACCTCAGGGAGTTCAAGACTTTAGTGAAGGAGGTAACTGCAGATGTGATGGATGTAGCAAGAAAGCGCAAATTAAAAGTAGGTCCTGGGACCAGCAGATTGTGTAATGGTATGTCGCTGGACTCCCACTTAGTCGACCACGTTTGAGTCCTAGACCTGGAGATTTAAGACTCATGCTGAGCACATGTGCATGCGTGCCTAAAATCCCAAGAGGAGAATGGAAGAGAAGGGATTGCAGCATGGCTATCCCCTCTTGGGGGGGACTTCTTGCTTTCTGTCTCTCTGGCAAATGTACACACCCTATAGCAAAAATCTCTAAAAAAAAAAGTATATCCTAAATGGGCTGAACGATGGCCTAGTGATAATTCAATACTCTGTGAGGTTGACCCATATGGGAAGGTTCTGGATCCATATCCAGAGAACTCCCTGAATACACCAAGTACATATATGCCCATGATCCAGGACTGGCTAAAACTGGAATTGATTGCAGTATGAAGGCCCTATTGGGAGTGCCTGTCTCACTGGTCATCTCTCTCTTTCATTTCATCTATCTCTCTCTCCCTCTCATCCCTTTCTTTCCCTGTCTCTGTTGCTCATGGAAGAAAAAAAACAACAGCAAAAACAAAGTGGCATCTCAAGATGTGACTGAATTGCTGCAATCTTGTCATAAAATTTTAACTGATAGGAACTTGCTTCTTATGGCTGAGCAAAGAATGTGATTTCTTGAGATGGAATCTACTGGTAAAGATGTTGTGTACATTACTGAAAAGACAGCAAACGGATTTAGAATACTACATAAACATCGTTGATAAAGCAGTGGCAGGATTTCAGAGGATTGACTCCAGTTTTTGGCCTCATGGGGCTGTTGTGAGAATCAGGGAGGCAGAACTTTAAGGTCTAGGGCATAGCACCTGCTTCACTGTGCATGGTCAAATGTCGCTCTTCTCACAAACTTATTTACCAGTTTTTGTGAAGTCTTCACAGGGCCACCAGGCAGAAGTGGCTACTGGCAGAATGATCCTCTGTGTTCCAGTTGCTACTGATTTTTCCTGAAAGATCACCTTCCAGGGTGGGGTGAGATTTTGCTTCTTTCTATGTTTCTCTTGCCAGTCCAGGCTGATGGCTTTTCCTTGAGTATAAATGTGCCGCTTTCATCTCTGCACTCCCAGTGCTTGGGGTAGGCAAGCAGTGAAGCTCAATAAATGCTTACAAAAAGTGGGAATTTGAGTCCTCATGACTCTTTTCTCATGAACTCCCTTGATACTCTAATTAGAAAGAATTTTTTCCTTCTGGTTGGAACTCAGTGCACTGACCACATTATGTCTTGAATCACAGTTATTTGTAAGCATTTTTGTTTTCTCTCTTTCTCTTTCTTTTTTCTTTTTAATTTACCCTCCCACGGCCTTATGCAGACTCCTTGTCATATGATTGCTGGAACTGCATCTTATTCATCTCGGAAGCCTCAGCAGTATCTGGCCCATGGATTCCCTCATTTGCTTAAGATTTAATTCTTTTGAGCAAGGAGGAAGGGGCATGACTCATACATATAACGTACAATACAGTTTTTGCCTTTTGTGTTAGTCTGCTCAGCAAACCACTTCCGCATTGCACAATACATTGGAGGGTGAGGCTGTTCTAGTGTTAAAAGAAGTCAGGGTTACCAGAAGTCATTCACGTACCTCTGAATAAAAGACGGTTTAAAAAAACATTAATTCATGATATGATTTCAAATCCAGATCTCTCTATTTCATTGAGAATATCAGGATAAGAATCCAAGTCATTATATATATGCACGACATAATATAAACTCTGAGCAGAACAAGGATTATTGAAGCTGATGAAAAGATAAAGTAAAAATTGGAATACAATGATAGGATTACAGTTTCTATGGACACAGAGTTCTAAAGAAGTTGTCTCACCTGAGCAGCAATTAAATTGCATGAACACATGTGGCTATTCAGATTAATTGCATTGCTTGGCATACATTATATGTTAAACTTACATTACAGATATAGAACAGCTGAATAGAGATTTTGCCAGGGTCTAACAGCACTGCAGTGAATTTTATGTCCATTCAACAAATGTTTGCTGAGCTTCTACCACGTGCCAGGACAATGTTAGAAATTGATGACAGAGAGATAACTAAGACAGACTCTGCTCTTACCTTCATATTTTTCTTTCTTTTAAGTAACCCACACTGACTGTATTTATCCTGACCACCAAGCAAGCAGTGTACTTTAGTGAATGAAGAGAATATTCACAGGGCAGTTCAGAGGCTTTGATGAGTACTATAGAAGAACTCTATACGATGGTTCTTCACCACAATATTAATGTGTTAAAAAATCAACCATGAAACTGCATTTCTAAGGCCCTCTTGCTTTTAACTATACAATTTCTTAAGAGTGAAGTCCACTGAATCTCATGTGATTATTGGCTTTTAAAATTAAACTTGATTGCACCATTTAACAAAGAAATAGTGTTTTGATTACTCTGGAATGTAAATGCACTACTCTGGATGATGTTTCATGGAGTTGTTTTTCCTTAATAGCCATATTTCCTCTCAATCGCACAGCACATTAGAACTAGGAGGGAACTTGTATATCATCTAACCCAAGGCCAGTCAAACATGTCCATTCTCCTCATAATCATCGAAAATGCCTCATTTTCTTAGACCAGAGGTTCTGAAAGACTTCTAGCATGAAACAAGCTGTATTTAATTATTAACTACTAATATTTTATTTTCATTAAAGACTTATTACTACCAATTAGAGCTTCCAATTAGTTTGAATTAATTAGAATGAGTAGTATTTAGTGTGGCTATTAATTTTGGAGTCGGATGACCTGAGTTTGAATCTTCCCTCCATCATTAACTAGCTGTCTAACGTTGAAGAAACTTCTTAACTCTGTCTCAGTTTCCTTATCTGTAGGTTACTGATAACAAAAATCTTGGGTCTTCAGGAAAGTTAACACATGTTTTTCGATGCAAAAATGCATCACGACTTTTCTGATGGCCCACTACATCCCTTCTAGCTGTGAGGATTCTTGCATATCACAGGCCAAACAAGGAAAAGGTCTTTATTTTCCTGTCAAATCTAATACAAGAGAAATGTATCTTTCTATGAGGATTTCTAAAACTTTGGAAATATTTTAGTGTGCAAATATTCATTACTACCTCTCAAGACTGCAGTGACATTCTAGGATCTCAGGATGGGCATCACTATTTGAGATGAAATTTCTTTTTTAAAGACTGAAAAACATGAAACCTAGAGAAGTGAGTGGCCTAAGGACACCCTGCTAGTCCAGATCAGAACCAGCACTAGAACCAGAACTACTAGGTTGTAGACTTGTGCATTTATCAGGCTAGTTAGAAGTCTGTCCATGAAAGTCAGAGATGTACCTGGATCATAGGATGTGAAACACACACTGAATGGGGACATTCAAAACATTTCATCATAGTTATGGAGTCTGTGAACGCTGAAAATAATCAAGTATTGCCATTTCATTTCATTTGGAATAACAGAAGACTCTTGACATCTGTGAGGAATATGTCTCCGGAATTTGGAAATTTCTAGTTGTCAGATACCACTGTAGCATGTAACTTACTGCAGAAAATGAATTAAAGAGTAACTGAGAACTTGAAGTGATGCTGTAAGACCCTAAATAAGTCTATAAATATTAGACTAAAGCAATTCGTAAGACTTTTAAAATAAATTCTGCTACAGAAATAAGCTCAACCCTGTATTAGGACATCATTACTGAATAAAGTGAGCCATGAGCTTACCTACCAGAACGTGCAAATATTCAGTGATGATGGTGGGCACCAATGACTGTGGTTGCCTAATAACGTGCTGAGGTGAGAAGGCAGTGCCAAGTAGCCACACTGTGTGACTTAAGTCAGAAAGGCCCTGCTCAGAGCTCCCACAATGCTGCAAACTCAGGGCCCTCAACTAGGCACACAGGGTGCCAAGTGACCTCAGACTGGTCTTGACAATTTCCCAGTCTCATCTCTACCAATTACCTGTCATTACATGTAAGGAACCTTCCAGAAGCTCCTGAGGAATGGAAATTTGAAAATGACAAACCCCAAATGCCACTAGCCTACTGTACTCAGTGCTAATGCAGCTCACTGATATTCCTTTATATTGCTGATGGGGCTATAAGTTGATACAAACTGTGTGGAGGGCAATTTAATACTATACTATGATAAGTTTAAAAAATATCCATTTCTTATGACCAGTAAATGTACATTTTTAAGGAGACAATTAGAGATAGATGGACAAAGATATTCACCGCTGTCTAGCAGTAATACATAGTAGCAAAATATAGAAAAAACTCAATGGTCATCATTTGAAAACTGATTAAAAATTACTATATATTTTATGGTAGAAAACTGAACAGTGGTCTAAATGATACTTTAGAAAAAAATCATTGAAATGAGAAAATACTTAGGATCTAAGACTGAATCCAAAAAGCAGAATTCATATTTTTACATGAACATTATGAACCCATTTGTGGGAAAAATTTTATGACTTCAAAAGAAAGAAGACTGAAAAGAAATACACTAACATATCAACTATGGTACATTTTAGAGGGGGGTATTATAAATGACTTATTTTTACAATATGTTATGCAGTTTTTACACTAAGTATATGATACTTGTTTAATTAGTTTTCTCAAATAATTTATGCATGTTAACAAAATTAAGGATGAGATGAACAGAAATTCAGAAACCTATTTCCTCTTCACAGAGATTTGATGATGTAGGAGTTATCTCTCTGTGTGTGTGTGTGTGTGTGTGTGTGTGTGTGTGTGCATTTACATTCATTCCTTCACAATTGAGAGAATACTACAAACATTGTCTTATACTTTACTTTTTTTTCTCTTAGCATATGGCTGCAAAGCATTCCCTAGTATGAATGAAACATAATTTGCTTAATCAGTCCTCTATTGATGGACATTTGAGTTGTTTCCTATCCTTTGCTATTATAGATAATGCTACAATAAGTGAAGCTACTAGGACCAGCAATTGGAGTAATGGCTATATTGCTGGACTCCCACGTAGTTGACTGTGGTTTGAGTCCCGGACCCAGTGGCTTAAACTCACGCCAGGCACATGTGCATGCGTGCCCAAGATCCTGAGAGGAGAATGGAGGAGAAGAGATTGTGGCGTGGCCATCCCCCTGGGGGGGGTGATTTCTCGCTTTCTGTCTCTCTGTCTCTCTTTGTCTTTCTGGTGAGCACACTATAGCAAAAACCTCTCCAAAAAAAAAAAGTGACCTTATCTATAAATATCTTTATACACAGGTACATCTATACATTAAGCTCCTTGATATAGAATCATTGGGTCAAAAGCTTATATCAAAGAAAAAAATGTATAATCAAAAAAATCTTTTTAAAGTTTTTTTGGCATAGAGCGCATGCACTCGCTGGAGAGAGACAAAGACAGAGAGAGGGAAAGTGAGAAATCACCCCCTGGGGGGATGACCAAGCCACCGTCCCTTCTCTTCCAGTCTCTTCTCTGGATTTTGGGCACACACCCAAACATACCCAGTGTGATTTTCAAGCCACTAAGTCCAGGACTTGAACTGTGGTCAGTTCTGTGGGAGTCCAGTGTTTTAACCACTACACCACCTGTTAGCTCCTATAATCGAAAAGTATGTTTAATGATCATAGCAGCTGATACAGAAACACAGTAAACAAAAAAACCAATAAATATAATAATCCTCAATCTCTCACTTGATCTATTCCTATTATTATTTTATTTAGCATGTGTGTCTCCTCACCATAAAACAAACAACATTCATTGTTACTTCTGGCATGGGCAATATCTATCTTGTCCATTGTAAGTTTCTCCAAATCTCCAAAATGGTGTCTGACTTACAGTAGGCAATTCAATACATAGTGATTAAATATATGAGTGAATGAATGAAATTCAAAGGTAGTTTTCCTTACTGCCCACTCATAACAGCTCATGCTTGTGTTAGGTCAAGTTTTGTAGAAGCTAAGCCTAAGACAGGGATTTTGGTGAGAGTGTTTACTGAGGGAGTGCTTGCCAAAGAAGCCTGTAAGAGAATAAGAGAGGCAGAATGGGGAAGGTCAGGGAGTCATGCAAAGATGCTGCTTCAGGAAAGTCTAGCCTTGGCTTTACTGAAGGGGAGCTCTGAGCATGAATCACACCACAGGGTTGGTCCCATTCCAATGAGAGGTGCTGTGTTAACCCCGTATAAGTAAAATTTTGGCTGTAAACTGCGGTGTGAGGAATGTAACCTCCTAGGGACATTAGCTCCCATCTCATGGAGGGCAATTTTTAGGAGAAAGGAGCTATCAGCAGTGAATACTCAAAGCAGCCGAGGGACAGACAGGAAACCTGGGCTAGGCACCAGCAGTGTCCAATACACCAATCCAACCATTTCCTAGTTTTAGTTATGGAAAAAAAAAGCTCATTCATAAATACATTCATTATTCTTCCTATCCACTGACTTTAAATGTCCTACTCCTTATCTCGTATACATACTTGCACAGAAAGGTAAACAAACAAATGCCTGGTTTTCTCCTAATAAAAGTTGGCCAATTAAAAAAAAAGTTGGCACAATGTTATCTTTGAATAAAATATGCTGGCTTCCTTTAAAAAATATACTCAACACATGACAGAAAAAAATAGATGTAGTAAAAACAAGGTTAAATTTAACTAAATTTAGTTTAACTGTTGGCAAAGAACTACATAATGCTGGCATTGTTCTCAAGTATGTATTTTCCTTAATTAGATTTTGTTGTTGAATTATGGTTCATGTTTGTAGGTGTTTATGCTTCAATTTCTACATATGTCAGTGTTTTACAGATCATGTTTGAAGTTTTTGAGATACTGGCTTCTAGTTTCAAAACTCTCCCTTCTTTTGAAGGCAGGTAGCATAAGTATCCATTCTAGGGTTGATTAATAATTAGATGAGGATCTAAGAATGGACTAACCCAAACCTCCAAGTCTGCAGGTGTGGAAATTGAGGCTGAGAGAAAGGAACTCATGTAGCAAAGGCTACGCATCCTGTTTGTTAGAAATGAGTCTGGATCCCAGCCTCCTCCTTCTCCTTCTAGGCTCTCTCACTGATTGCCTCTTGATTCTCTGAAAGGAACATGAAACCGTGGAGATCAGTCTAGCTGGGATTGAAACTTATTATTTCTTTTGTACAGCCCTGACAGTTTTTCCTAATGACAATGAACTGTGCAAAAAAGAAAAACACTAGCTGCCTCCATAGCACGGTGGTTAAGCCCTATGCTTAGAGAACTAGGTCCCACATGACAGACCACAGTTCAAGTCCTGGCCCCAGAGGCTTGAAAAGGCTTGAAAAACACTCCAGGCAAGTCTGTATGCATGCTCCAAATCCTTACAAGATGGAGAAATGGAAGACAAAGTACTGTAGTATGAATATGCCCCATCGTGTGTGAGGGGGTGCTTTCTCTCTGTCTCTCATACGCATCCCCATGCAAGAATGCACATGCCTTCTGGTATTAATAAAAGAAAGAACAGGAGAAAAAGAAAACAACTTTGAGAATGAAATCATTCCGTATGACCATTACAGTGAATTCAAGTGTGAAGAGGACAAAGAACAGAACAGGTTAGATTTAGACGGTTCCTGGACACTTCAGCATTTCGGATTATTTGGGAAACACCTTAGAGATTTGGCTTTCCTCTGTGTTGTTGCTTTGAGATTGTCACACGGCTCAAGGAAGAAATGAGGCCCGTGCTAATTATTTACAACAACTTTTTAGGAGGAGCAGAGTTTGTCCTCTGTGGGTAGGCTTTAAGATCCCAGCCCTCTGTATCTCCACCCTAAGGAGACCGGGCTCTGACAGGTTACTCCCGGGAGCAGGGGAAGTCTCGAGGCAAGACATCTACATGGAAGGGTAATTAGTCTTCAGACAGAATGGGGTTATGCTTAATTAATAAGGTTGTTTTTTTCCCAAGGGACCAATACTTGTGCAAGTTTTTCTGTGGATAAGAAGAAAGCGGGTATTTCTGAGTCTAGGAGGAGGCTTGGAAGTTTTCTGGGGCAGCAATTTTAGAAGAGGCTGTGTGGCTAAATGCAAGTGAATGAGCTCAGCACGTTGACCTTTGACCTCCACTGTAGAATTCACTCAGGATGAGAAAGAAGGAAGAAGCAGCCATTTCTGTAGATTGATCATATCTTTCGCATCTTGAAGGATCATTCACCTTCATCATCTAACCCAATTCCCACAACAATGTTGTAAGGTAGGAGAGTCCTCATTTTATAAGACACAGGGAGGTGACCAGAGAGGGAGGTGACCAGAGCCAGTAAATCAGTCAAACTCTGGGTGCCAAGGCCTCAGCTGCTCATTTTCCTTCCAAGATGACAAGGAGGCATCTTCTAGTGTTTTTTCTCTCTTTCTAGCTCTCTAAAATCTCTGGGTTAAGCAAAGGAGGTATTTGGTATGGTCAAAGTGGAATTCTACTCAGGACTGTTTTGTTTTTCCAAAGGGTATACATCTATGGGTTTTTTTTTTTTCTTTTTCCCTGTTCCATACAGGTCCATCTATGGTTTTTTTTTTTCTTTTTCCCTGTTCCATACAAAAACAGGTTCTGTCTTTTGCAACCCTGCTGAAGTCTACCTCTTTGAGAAATTTCTCATTCCCAGTGTGCTAGTTTTCCTCACCCTGAAGCCCTCTGATTCCTCTACTTACAAAGTCCTTGCTTGTAGCAGGGCCACTCTGATTATATAGGACCTGGCATCTAACAAAGGCTCAAGAAATGCTGACTGCCTTGGGGGCCAGCAGTTGGCATAATGGCCTAATGGTTATGTCACTGGACTTTTATGTAGTCGACTGTGGTTCGAGTCCCGGACCCAGTGGCTTAAACTCATGCCAGGTGCATGTGTATGCGTGCCTAAGACCCCAAGAGGAGAATGGAGGAGAAGGGATTGTGGCATGGCCATCACCCCAAGGGGTGATGTCTCACTTTCTTTCTCTCTCTCTCTGTCTTTCTGGTAAGCACACATGCCCTATAGCAAAAACCTCTCCAAAAAAAAAAAAAAAAAAAAAAAGAAAGAAAAGAAATGTCTGCCTTATTTTTGGGCCGACCCGAGCCAGGCAGCATGGCATAGCTAGCATGGTAAAGTAGCAAGTTCTCACTAGGTTCTGCTGTGCTGGGAGGTTCCTTCCTCCAGCAGCTGCTGGCATCAACTGACATTTCACATCTTAGTAGCCAAGAGGGAGACAGGCCTGAAGCTCAGGTGCAAGGCCCAAGAGGTCCTTGATGACTTCCTACACTGTTCCCAGGCAATAAAACTCTGTTCCTATGAACTCCATTCTATGTGGAAGCCCTAGAACCCAGAATCCTTAAGTCTCAAGTTTATTGCTCTCCATACTCTTTATCCTGTCGTGGTGCCTGGATAAGACAGCACTCGCCATATTTTCTCTGAATTATGTTTAATCTAATCAATATCATTTGTCATTTATTGGTCCTCTCTTACTATCCCTAAAATTCACCTATGAAGTAATTTTGTATCCATTTAAAAAAAAAAAATTCCAGAGGGCACATTGATTCACTGGAGAAAGACAGAGCAGGAAAGTAAGAAAGCACCTCCCAAGTGGGATGGTCATGACATAATCCTTTGTCTTCCACTTCTCATTCCTGTTGGGATTTTGGGCTTACATGCACATATATCTGGAATGTTTTTCAAGCTGCCAGATCCAGGACTTGAACTCGGCAGTTGGACATGTGGGATCCAACTGCTTTAACTACCAGGCCATGAGCTGACCCTGTACCCATTTTATACACTGGAAATCTGAGGATTACTGGGTTACATAATGCACTGAGGTTAATGTGCACCTAGCGAAAGCAGGGACTCACACCTAGGCCCTCTGACAACAAATCTTGTTTTCTCCACTTGGGAGCAAGAACTGTATCTTATGCACTAATGTACTTAGTGCTTCATAAATAGTACTAGCTCTTATTGAGTGGAATTAAAGGCCTTGCCTCATGATAGAACACAGAAGCACAAATCACATGAAACACTGTGAAAAGCAATTCAACAGAGAGGTGGTATGGATCAGGGCTTTGCTGCATCCACTTTCTGTATATTTATTGATAACCTGCCTGGACCAGTAAATCTTTCACCAATAGTTCAAAAAGAATTATTTCAAATTCCAGCAGGACCATAAACTTTATCCATGAGCTTAAGATTGGGAAATGATTTTTCTAAAATATTTGCACCTTATATTGAAATTCTTCAATTCCCTGTACTTCAATGTATTTTTCTTCCTTTATTCAACCCTTTGGGACATATTTACTGAGTGTCTACTATGTGCCAGGTACAATGCTAGGCATTTCATCCACTTGCATTCTCTGCCTTCATTCATTTATTCCTTTATAAAATCACTCCTTATTTAACTGTGTGTAAGGCATGGAATTCCACTTGTTCTACATTTGTACTGAAATTCCTTTCAGATGATTAAAGTAAAAAGGAAGAAACTGAAGGGCAATTTTTCCCAGCCAGATCGAAGAACCTGCTGGGTGCTGGGATGTTAGGTCTAAAAGTACAGAGCAGTGAAAGGAGTCGAGTCTCAGCAGTGCCTTTTACTAATTGTGTGATGTGGGGAAATCACTTACCTCCCTCAGAGCCTCAGTCTCATCCTCTGCAAAATGGAGATTATATCATTTGCTGCATAGGCTGTAGAGGATCATATGGGGATTCAAATAAAGGTGGTCAGAGCAGACCACAGTGTGGTTAAAGCTCTCAACACACAAGCCTCTCAGCAGGGAGATGATGTAAATACCCAAGCAGCCTTCTTTGGGCCAACACCAGCAGGCAGGCAGCTCACAGAGGCATCTCAACAGCACGGAGCAGCACATGATCATCCCTGGTCACCTCAGGGAAGCTGCAAGGCAGGGTTATGTTAGGGCAAAGACAGTCCAATGGCAGCCTTTGTCTTTATCAGCCTGAGCAGCAACAGAGTCTTGGGGCACAAGGCAATGACATTCCAATTCCCTGACGGGACACTCAAAAGAGGGGATTTGCAGGAGGAGGGGGGAAGCTGAGGGTGGGAAGGGGCTGGCCCGCTTCTCTGGAGCTTTTTTTGCTTTCCTTGCATTTCTCTTTGGCTTGTTGCCTGTTTCCAAGGCTTTCTCAGGAGAGGGGGAGAGCTACTTCTGTTTTCTGGTCTTTGTGGTTCTGAGAAATAGCTGGAGAACCAAGGGATAAAAGGGTAGGGAGGTGTGTGATTGGGTCCTTGAGCTCCTCCCTGGGTGATATACTTTTTGCCTCACAGGAAGCCCTGCTAGGGAAAGGAGAATAAATGGTTTCTACCATGCATGGAGGTGGGCAAGCTCCTGGATGTTATCCACTGAATGCTTGTGTACTCTGTTCCACTCAAATTCCTACGCTCAAGCCTAGATCCCCAGCATGTTAATTAGGAGGTGGGGACTTCGGGAAGTAATTAAGTTTAGATGAGGCCCAGCTGCAAAGTTGCACATAGGGGGAACTGCTTTGTGGTGCTGGGAGCCACATGTCCGACTGTAGGTTCAGATCTCTAGCTGGCCTGAGACATGCCAGGTACGGGCACCAAAGCTCCTGACTGGCTAGAGGGTTGGAGGAAGAAGATCACAGTGTGAAGAGACTCTGTTAAGGATCTCTGTCTCTCTGCTCTCTCTCAAAAGAAAATAGATAAATTTAAAAAGAAAGTTTAGATGAGGCCAAGAGAGTTAAGCTCCCCAGATGGGATTAGTGCCCTTATAAGGGGAGACACTAGAGAAATCTCTCTCTGCCATGTGAGCATACAGTGAAAAAAATGGCTGTTTGCAGGACAGCAAGAGTCCACCCAAGACCAAATCAGCAAACACCTTGGTTTCGGACTTTCAGCTTCCAAAAATGTGATAAATATTAATGTACCTACTCTAAGGCATTTTGTTATAGCTTGAACAGACTGAGGCAAAGACTCAGAACAGAATTTTCAAGAGAAGGAAGACATTCTTGCCTTGAAGTTGCCCTCTTAATCTCCAGCTATGTGCACATCGTAAGTGGGTGTTGGAGTGTGTTTGCTGAATGAATGCCAGAGCTCTTATCTGGGAGAAGTCACAAATAAGCAGTCACATCATTGAATGCCAGATGCAACTGTGGGATCCCTATAGGGTATGCTGGGGTTGAAAATGTGTTCACTTAGTTCATAAACTCATGAAACACATACCAAGTTCAACGACTGGGAGCAGCGCACTGCTCCTGACCTCCATGTGCTAACAACTCGTCTGTACCCAAAGGTGGTCTTTTGTAATTCTGTCATAGAAAAATGCAACCAAGGAAGCTGCCTATGATGAGAACTTCTTTGTCTTCCTCAGGACCTGACCCACTCACCTCACAGAGCTTGCAGCTCTCAGAGACATCATAGGTATGCAGGATGGAAGTGGGAGGACTTGATCTTGAGGGTTTTTTTTTTTTTAATCCCTCTACAACGGGCAGAAAAGCTCAGCTCTGCTAGCCTCAGTGTGATTCCCAGAACAACTTCCTTGAGTCTTCTATGCCATCTGCAAAAGAGAACTAGTAACAGTGCCTACTTCAAAGGTTTCAGGTAAAAATGGACTAATGCTTATGACCATGCCTTGCAAAATGCACTTCTTACGTCGGTTATTCATATTAGGGAAAACAAACAAAAGCCCACCTTGAATCAGGGACCATTCATGAAAAAGGACTTTTACTGACTGGATGATCTTGGTTAAGACACAGGAACTCGCTGAGCCTCAGTCTCCTCTTTGGTAAATGGGAGATCACACTGCCTCTTTGAAAGGCTTGTGAGAACTGAAAGAACCCAACCAATGCGCCCAGCACTGCGTCTACTGAGCAAACAAACGGCGCACAATATGTCGTTCTCTCCCTCGCACTGTACCTGGGCTCTTTACCCTGTGGAGGACTGGGTGGCAAGAATTTGTCAAATCTGCTCGAAGCTTCCACACCATCGCCTCTTGCACCGGCCCCGGCCAGATCCACAGTTCAGTGAAGTGCAGACTTGGAGAAACTGGAGGACTGAACCAGCAGCCGAGCCTGGCGCACGCGCGCTTTGGCGATAGCCAGGAGAAGCGCCTGCTAGTTACCTTTCACCTAGTTCTCCGCGGCTTTCTGCGCGGGGTAACTCGAGGTCAGATTCGGATTCCCGCGCGCCTGCGCACAGCTCACTGCTGGTAGTGACTGGGCGTCTGGAGCGTTTATTTTTCGGTGGTTTCAGTTCCGCTCTGAAATGAAGGGTGTGGGCTTTGCGGACGTGCCCTAATTTCTGGGTCTGGCAGGGCGGAACACAATTGCAGGCCTGGCGAGGTGACCGAGGTCCCTCAACTGTCGTCCTGCTCCTGCCACCCCACCACTCACTCTTTTCTTCCCCCATCTGTTGTCTTCACGCTGTCGGGTCTCCCACAGCTGGCCCTATTCAGCTCTGCCCACCTCCCATACAACCCCTCCCCCCAAAAGCCGAGGTCGGTTCTAGAAGCAGCTTCGGAAGGGAGCGCTTGCCCGCAGAAAAGCCACGTGAGCGTAAACTTAATGTTCTCATTTCTGCCAGGGAGGGGCCAGATCTAACGACCAGGTTTCAGATGAGAAGGAGTACATTTTCTGTTTTTGGTCTTCCCAAATGGTTACGTTGAAGCTAGCCAAGGCTGCTGCGTGCCTCGGGGTTACTGCCGGTCAGGGGGCGGGCGCAGTGGCGCTGCTGCAGCAAAGGGCTTCCTCGCCCAGATAAACCACATTAGCAGGGCCACTTTGGACCATCTGGCGAGGTTTTGGGTTCCCAACCACACCACAGTCAATGACAGTTTTCAGGGTCCTTGTTATCTCTTCTTGCTCCGGGAAGCTTTCCTCTCCTGACATCCCACTGATTTGGGGGGGAGGGGGAGAGGCAGAAAGAACCAGACTCCAGAGACAAAATAGCTCTTCTTGGTGACCGGTCGTCCTCTTTTTCTACCTCTGGTCCCTGCAGCCCAGTAACAACCCAACTGAGTGAGTGCAGGAGACCCGGGTTTGTCCAGGTTCTGTCACTGACAGGGGTGATTTAGGATAAATCGTTTTTCTTCTGTAGGATCGATAGGTTCAGCTCTAAGTCTGCAAGATCCCCAAGCCCTGGAGCATTAAAGTGTGGTGACAGATCTTAAGAGTTTTCAATTCTATAATGTCATGTTGCCTCCATTTCAGACAGGGCCTGCAGGAAATGCTGTTAAGGAGAATTATCATCAAAGTCACAAATTTGTTCCATGATTGGACATGTTGAGGTTTACTAGGTTTCTTTGGAAGTTCATGTAACTGTTTCAAGACATTAACATTTAAGATGAAATATATGGGCTGTTTCCCCCAAAGTACTAATAGATATGAGGACACACACCTCAAATTATATTTCTTTGTGTCAGTGCCCCCAGCACAGTGCATAATGCAACCAATTGGTGTGAATTCATTCCTAATAAATACAATTTATGACTAGTAGTGATAGGTTCCTATGCTTTCATTTTACTATGGATAGATTTTTTTTTCAAACTCATAAGCAGATAAATGTATCACATGAGAAAAAAAAACATGAAGTGTGAACATAGAAAAGCAATTTAGAGTAATGTTAATCTGATAACTCCTACATGAGTCTATACATTTTTGAGATTAGTATAAAATTTTACACTTAGTTTACAAAAATATACATTTATTCCCCTTTATGAGGGGAATGGAAATAAAGCATTGATAAATACAGAGCTTTTTAACTTTTCTACCTTATAGAATCTTCCTTATAATCCCGTGAGTTAATGAATACAAAATTATGGTTTCCATTTTAAAGAGAAGAAAATGTTGGCCAGAGAAAGTCAAGCCGTTTGCCCAAGGTCACATAGCTAGCATGTGATAGAACTGAATCCAGGATTTTCAAGGCCAGGCTTTCTGCTTAAGGGGAACACTTTCCAATAGAGAGAGAGAGTGTGTGTGTGTGTGTGTGTGTGTGTGAGAGAGAGAGAGAGAGAGAGAGTCAGTGTGTGTGAAGAGATTGACTTTGTCTGGAGGAGGGAGGATAGGCATTTCATATATATATATATATGTGTGTGTGTGTGTGTGTGTGTGTGTGTGTGTGTGATATATATATGCCAAAGAGCACATGTGTGTGCATGGGGTAGAGAGAAAGAGAGAGAGAGAGAGCACCCCAAAGGGGCGTGATCCTCCATTTCTCCATCTTGTCAGGATCCTGGGTAGACAGCCTGTTCCCAGTATGTTTTTCAAGCCTCAGGGCTGAGATTTGAACCACAGTCAGCCATGTGGGATCCAACTTTCTCTGCATAGCTTAACCACTGCACTTTGAGGCCAGCCCTCTAATAATTGTTATTACAGCTAGTAGTTATTTAATTTAAAGTGCTCCAGACACTGGGTTAACATCTTGCCTGCATGAATTCAATTCTCCTTACAACCTTACGAGGTTAAACAATATTATTTTCTCTTCTAAGTGAGATCAAGAAAACTGCTGCTTTAAAAAGAGAGGTGAGTTGTCTAAGTTCTCACGGGAAGGAGCGAAGCAAGTATTCACGCTGGGACTGACTCCAGAGCTCAAGGGAGGATCTTTGTTCTTGGGGTTTCCATTGGCTAAAATCCTATGGTGAATCAGCAGTGGAATTCAGGATCAAGGAGCCAAAGGGATCTCAAGTTGTTTGACTAGAAACCCAGAAAGAAGTGGGCAGTCCTGCTGTTCTGTATGCTGATAGGATCCCACACATGTGTTGAGGTCTGGGCATGCTGTGTGAAGACAAGGACACTTGGGATAAAGTGAAAGCCAGGAGTATAGTGGAGGGTTATCCAAGATGAAGGATTCAGGGAGTAGCATTTGGCTCTTCTAATCTCTTACCACACAGAAGGTACCCAAAGCCAAGCACAACACATGAGACAATGTGATGTAGTGAAAACAACAGGAGATTTGGAGTCACAGTTTTGACTGTTCACCTCTTCCCAACTATAAATGACTTTGAGTACATTCCTTAACTTCTCCGAGCCTCAGTTTTCCCAGATGTACAATGAGGAGAATCAGACCAACTTTGCGACCCTTCTGTGAGAACTAATTGAGATGATGTATGTTTAATATAACCATCCTCTTGTGTTTTCCACACACAGATAAACACAGAGTGAGAACAAGTTTAATTTTTGGCTAGTAATTTAGTGAAGTCCTTAAAAAAGATAGTTTCAAATCTTCAGCAAGGTCTTTGAGGGCCACAGTGTTGCCTTTAAGGGGTTAGAGATGGCTTAATGGATTTGTCTGTATTATGGAACAGAGCCTCAGGCGATCTGGGCGTGAAGGCTTGAGAAGGAGAGACAGTAGTTGCAATGATCTAAATGTGTTTTGCTCCAAAATTCATATGTTAAAACTTAACCCCCGGTGAATAGTGGATTAGGAAGTGGAGACTCTGGCAAGTGGTTAGGTCATGAGGGGAGAATGCTCATAAATGGTATTAGTGCTCTTAAAAAGGAGCCTGAGGGAGCTCATTTGTCCCTTCTTCCGTTGTGAGAACACATAGAAGGTACTTTTATGAACCAGAGACCTTTTACCAGACACCAACTGTTGCCTTGATCTTGAACTTCCTAACCTTTGGAATTGTGAGCAACAAATTTCTATTGTCTGTAAGTTACCCAGCCTATGATATTTTGTCATGGCAACCTGAACGAACTGATACAGTAGGGAAACAAAGAGGTGAGGGGTTAAGAAACCCAGAAGATGGGAATGTAAATTCGTTCAGTCACTGTGGAAAATAATATGGAGATTCCGCAAAGATCTACAAATAGAACTACCACTTCTGGGTATCTACCCAAAGGACAGAAGAACACTCAGAAAAGTGCTTGCACATCAATGTTTATTGCAGCATTATTCACGATCACTGTGACATGGAACCAACCCAAATGTCCACAAACAAATGAATGGATGGAAAAAATGTGGCACATATACTCTATGGAATACTATCCAGCTATAAAAAAAAACAAGACCCTGGCATTTGATAGGAAGTGGTTAAATATGGAAAATTTATTACTGAGTGAAGCAAGCCAGGATATGAAAGAAAGATATTGTATGTATCCACTTTATATATACTAACTATCCACACTCTATAGTAGAGATTGAAATATTGGAGGGCATAAAAGCAGTGACAATAGTTATGGATGCTGAAGACAGTGTGGAATTGGGGGAGGGAAGAAAGGAAGAGTATAGAGAAGGATGGCATGTGAACAAATAGAGAGGCATTACATTTGTGGGACACAGAAATGGTTTATTACTTATTGATAACATGCATAATATTCTCTACTGGACTGGTCTGAGCAGTATTTAATGTTAGGTAAATTCTCTTTACAAGACAAATGATGTATAATGATTGAATGTTAAAAAAATGAGAATACATAATAATAATAATGATAATAATAATCTGGAAAAAATGAAAAGCTATTTGATCATGATTATGTGGATAGCAATGTCTTTGTCTTGACTGATATGCATGGTAATCATGATGGGAAAAGAAATGTTATGCACCGTAAAGATATATTTGATTAAATATAATATAAAAGAAAAAAGAAACCCAGCAGAAGGCCAGATCCTAAAGTGCATCATTGGTCAAAGACTTTATAAGGAGGGATGACTACAATTGAATTTTAAATTGATTGGTTTGTTGTAATATAATACTTCCCCTTCCCCAAATCTACAGTAGGTATTGCTAAGATCACATAAATGCTTTGATAAATTTTGCATGGATATTACTTTGAATTACACATGTGTGAGACCTAATGTGAACAGCAAAAAATACCCAAAACGAATAATTTTGAAGAAGCTGGAATTTAGCTAGTCAAGAAATTAAGGCACCCTTCAGAATTCAAAGAACTCTTGGGATGATTATTTGGTTTTCCAGAATCCATGGAAAGGAAAATCTAAATTACTAGGTGGTGTGGTGGTTAAGGTGCTGGACTCCCACTTGGCCAGCTGAGGTGTGAGTCCCAGGCCTGGTGGTTTGCTTTCTCACTTTTCCCTCTCTCTCTGTTTCTCTCTGGTGAGCACACATGCCCTACAGCAAACTTAAAATATAAATTTTATTATTTTATATATAAAATAAATAAAACTTGTAATCTCCATCTGAATGACGGAGTCCTACAACCTAGCACAGTTGCAGGACTTTTTCATATTTTTAACTACTTAGCTTTTTATTAGTATTTTACATATGACATATAGTCTGTCATCACTGACATTGATCTTTATAACAGTAACCTTACAATTTTTCATTTTGCTTCAATTAGATTGTATTAAGTTGCCAGAAAAGAGCATTTTCTTAAGTTTACATTTATGTAGTATCAATTTAGCCACGCATTTCTTTTAGAGAATTGGCTTTAAAATAACCTAATTGAATTTCATGAATTATATTTGAACACATAGCCTGATATACAATTGAATTAATAAAGCTAAACCTTAAGCAATCTCTTTCAGTAATAAATGGATAGTACTGTGTCTAAATATGACATTCCCTAGAACAGTACTTGCTGTGTATTAGAAGTTTTATTAATAGAGCAGGTACTTTAAAAAGAGCTTTAGGTTCTTTAAAAAAATTCAATTTATCTAATTCTTATGTAACTTTTCTGTATGTCCAGAACTGTTCTGAGCAATATATATATATATATATATGTGTGTGTGTGTGTGTGTGTGTGTATAGTGTTTTCAATCCTTATTATAAATTTGTATTTAGTTTTGTTACTTTTTTTTTTAGTTTGTGATAGTGCATATTATATACTCACCAGAGATAGAGACACAGAGAGAGAGAAAGTGAGAAATCAGTCTCAAGGGGAGATGGCCACCTAGCAATCCCTTCTCCTCCATTTTCCTCTTAGGATTTTTGGCCCACAAGCACATGTGCCCACTGTGATTTTCAAGCTGCTGCATCCAGGACTCAAACCATGAAGTTGGCTATGTGCTTGCTGGCCCTATTATTACTGTATTTTAAAGATGCATACACCAAGTCACAGAGAAGGTGCCTCAGCAAGCAAGTGGTACAGCCAGAATTCAAATATAGGCAGATCTGTAGTCTAACTAATAGTTACCATGGTCCCGTAATTGGCATTACTTTGCATTAGCAAACTGAAACAAGTCCACTCCTCCCACTCTGGATATAGGCACAGTTCTAAGCTCATTGACCAGTGGCGATAGAAGAGGTTCCTCCAGATCAGAGGTTAATAATAATTTAATGTATATTTCGAAATAACTGTTGGGTTGTTAGAAAAGTCATGATGCATATTTGCATAGAAAAGCATAGAAAAAATACATCATGATTTCTCTGACAACCTAATAAAAGATTTCAAATGTTCATAACATAAAAGTCATGACATGCTGAGATGATAGGTATATTTAATTCTCTGATTTGACTATTACGTATATCTGTGAAAAATCACACTCTACTGTATAAACATGTACAGATATTTATAAAAAACTTGGGTTAGTGGGTGGCATAGTGATTAAGGTGCTGGACTTTCATGTGATTAACCGTAGTTCAAGTCCTGGACCCAGTGGTTTGAAACTCACATAGGCTTATGTATATGAGTGCCCCAGATCCTGAGAGGAGAATAGAGGAGAAGGCTTGTGGCACGACCATCTCCACTGGGGGGGTGATTTCTCACTTTTTGTGTCTCTGTCTCTCTCTCTCTCTTTCTCTGGTGAGAGCATGTGCCCTCTAACAAAAATCTCTCAAAGTTAAAGAAATTCTCTAGGCCTCAGTTTTCTCAAGTATACAGTGAGGGTAATGACACCTACCTCACAGAGTTATTAATAAGATAAAGCGAGACAATGCAAGTGAGTGTGCTTAGAAACCACAAAAACATCATAAAAATGTCATTTGTAGTCTTGAGAAAAATAGTGATCAGGACATTGTTCATAAGCTGTCCTGTCTATTCACAGCTACATTTTGGTAGTGAAAATCTAGCCCTGCCCCAAAAGAGAAATCTGCCTCCCCTCATCAAAACATGAAAGAACATTTCAATTTGTTATTAGTTTGCATCAGCTTGTGCACTCTCATAGATTCTGTAATTTGCTACACTGGATCTTTCACTGTGCTCCAATCTGAAAAAGAGAGATGACGTGAGCCAGCTAGCTGGCCACTGGGGAAAGTGCCTTCTCATCTATTAAAGTCTCTTCCTCATCCATCACAGTGTTTACCCATGATGGGATGCCTTATTCATTTGCTCACCCTTTTCTTCCTCTAGCAAGTTTCCCAGCCCTTCAGTCAAATTGTAAATAACTTCCCGGATACAGATTACCTTTTTTTGGGCCCTCCTCCACTCACTCCATCAACTCCTCTTTAACTACTGATGCATTTCTCCTCTCCCATTCTGGCACCCCTAAGCTCCCGAATAAAGATATTTAATAGCCATTCCCGCTCTATAACAAGAAATCAATATACTAAAGACAAATATAGATTTTTCTGGGTGGAACAAAAAGGTTCTAGGAAGCAGAATATCTGTCACCTTCATAAATTGTGCCAAAGCTTCTCATAAATGAGACAATGAGTTCATTGGATTTCCCCTTTGATCTCTTTCACTCCATAAACATTAAAGGCCCAGAGCAATGACTATTTGTTCTGTACTTATTTGCCAGATTTAGAGTTACCAGATACATTTATGAGAAATGTAAGAATTAAAAAACCCACCACTTAAAAACATCAGTCATGAACGCAATATTATCAAAAGCGAGGTAATTATAATCAGAGTGTAGAGATTGTAGGCCTGAGGAAGAGGGATTAGCCTTTTGAATTTAAAGTAGATAATAAAATTTATAAACTGACAAATACTCAAAGTAGTTAATAGAGGTTCTTTTATCCCCCTCCCCCACTTTTTTTCTGATTTCCAGAGGGCAAGTATGCTCATTAAAGAGACAGAGCGATGAAGGGAGAGGGAGAGGGAGAAAGCACCACCTAATATTTGATCATGCTACAATCTCTTCTCTTTTGTCCATCCCTCAGAATCTTGGGCACACACACACAAGCCTGGTATGTCCTTCAAGCTGTTAGGGCTGGATTTGAGCCATGAATTGCCATGTGGTATCTGACTCTCTTAACCCCTAGGCTATAGAGTTTGCCCAGTTCTTTTATCTCAAACTTGGTGTTGTATTGGCTTCCACTAACTCAGTTCTTCCATTCACTACCATATTTAATAATAGCTATAATTATTGAATATTTGATTCATTCTGAGTATTGGGCTAGCATCTTATGAACTTTATCTCATATCCTCATAATATTATCCAGTGAACTATCAACCTTGAAGATAGAAAGTAGACGTGAAGGGATGTTAACTGTTTTGCCCAATATCTATTTCTAATAAATAGCAGGACTGGCATGTGGATTTAGCTTATCTGATTCCAAAGTTCAGGTTCTGAAGCATTATTGAGAGTTTCTCCCTTTGTTGCTGACGCAATATCTTCACTCAAATTTTTTTTCTATATTTGGCTTCTGTTCTCCTTACTTTAATAAATTACTTTTATAAATATTGCTTTCTTAAACAAAACCAATTATAATTATAATAGTAGTTATATCAGTAATCATTGGAGGGCCTACTATATGCTTGTCCCATTATTTATTTATTTATTTATTTGTTTGTTTGTTTGTTTATTTATTTATTTTAGAGGTGTTTGGCTTAGGCCATATGCACTTGCCAGAGAGACAGAGACAGTGAGAGGGAAAGTGACAAATCACCCCTCCTCCAGGGGGGACGGTCATGCCACAATCCCTTGTCCTCCATTTTTCTCTTGAGATCTTGAGGATACATGCACACATGCCCAGCGTGAGAGTTTGAAGCCACCAGGTCCGGGGCTCAAGCTAAAGTTGGCCATGTGGGAGTCCAGCAACATAACTGCTATGTCATCTGCTGGTTCCTGGACTGGATGCCTATAAATAGTTAAATTCAGGTCTGAGGAACCTCGCATTCCCATTTTTTTCATTATCATCCTGTGTGAGGAAATCAGTAAACAAAAATGGGGGGAAATTGTACTAAGTCAAAAGTCTTGGAATATCTTACTTGCAAAAGTACAATAACAACCACTTTCTGTTTACTGAGTAATTGTGAGGATTAAATTTGATAATGAATATAATAGTGCTTTGGAAACTGATCAGATTTCTACAAAGTATTGTTGTGAGCCCTGTCAGTACTTAGCATTTGATGTTGGCAAGTCAATATCTCTGAAGTCCAGTTTCAGCATGAAATGGGAATCATCATTCCTGCCACCTGTGGAATGTTGTGAAGATGAAGGGTTGCCTGGTCCACAATACAGGGTAGTTGACTCTATTTCACTGGTATGCTTTTAACGTTTGTTTTCAGAGCAATGTCCTGTCCAAGTTTCTGAAGTGCCTCTTTCTCCTCCTGTTCCTTGTTCTTAGCTGGCTACTTCTACTCATGTTCTTAATTCAGGTCTGAACATTCGACTCTCTGATCTGCCTCAGCATTTGCTTCCATAGGGAGCTAACTTACCAGCACACAGCAGCCTATCCACCACATTACCTAGAACATGTTACCTAGAACATCCTAATTTATGCTACAAATCACTCCAATATTTAACCTTTTTCTCTTCTGAGATCTAGCCCCAGGCTGGGGGTCTTGTTAAGAAGCAGCTTCTGGTATAGCAGGGTCTGGGCCTTTAAAAATATTGCTTATTTATTTTACTTATTATTATTTTTTAAAATTTGTTATAGAATATGCATGCTCACCAGAGAGAGCATGGTAGAGAGAAGGAAAGTTAGAAAGCAAGCCACCAGCTTCAAGACTCAAACCATGGTTGCCCATGTGGGAGTACAAGCATCTTAACCACCACACTACCTACTGGCTCTGGGCCTTTTTTTTTTTTTTTTTTTAAAAAAACATCTCTCTCTATTTATTTTATCTAATCTATCTATCTATCTATCTATCTATCTATCTATCTATCTATCTATCTATCTATCTATCTATCTATCTATCTATCTATATGTCATCTATCTGTATCTATCTATCTTCTATATCTGTTATGGTTTTCAAGCTGCTGGGTCTGGGACTCAAAACCATAGTCATTCATGTGGAACTCCAGTATCTTCACCATCACACCACCTGCTGACCCTGATTTGCTTTCTAATCAACTCCCAGGTAATGTCAATGCTGCTACCTGCTCTATCAGAAACCACCTGACTAGCATCACTTGATCCTATTGTCTTCTTATCAGTTTCCTGAGTCTTTTCAGAAGAGCTTTAATAGGCTCTTAACCTGTTGGCAATGTCCAACAGAAGCTACTACCTGATTCCCAATTCTACCTATTTCTTTAGCTGGACACTTGGCCACCTAGAAGAATGACAATGTCTTAGTCCCCCTTCTAGTTAGCTATGGCCATGTGACTACATTCTGCTGTAGCAGGAGAGGTTTGTGATACCTTCTGGAAGTCTCCTTAATAGGAGGCAATAGACCCTTTACTCTTCCTTTTTTTCTGTCAGTTGCAATGCTGTCACAGTGGCTGAGATTTAAGACTGAGGCCGTCAAGTGGATGTGACATGCAGAGCCACAGTGTGGAACACACTTGGTCACCTCCAGACTTCACATGAGAGGAAAATGCAGGTATTTTTGTTTAAACCATTGACATTTGAGAGACTTCATTCCTCACAGTTTAACCCTAACTAATAGGTTGCTCACCAGGGAACCTCCTCCATGTCTTTGTCAGTGCAGGCAGCCTGTGTGTTCCACCGGAGCCTCTGAGTACAATGACCATTTCAGCTCTTCTCCAGGCTCCATCTGAGTCACTTCACTGGCCCACAAGTCTTCTCATTTTTAATTTCCCACTAAATTCCACTAATTTTCTTCTAAATTTTCTGCCTGTGGTCCTCTAGGAAGCACCTGATGGCCCTGTTTGAGATACAGACTGAAGTTGTTTGTACTAGGCCAGGAGGGCCCCCAGGAATCTGCATTTTAACACATTATCTGAGAGATTTTGATGTAGGTGGTCTGAAAACCAAATATCAAGCAACATTGCCCAAAGCTTCTTCTTTTTACTAGTTTATAAAATTATGAAATATTTCAATCATATGGAAAAGTGAAATAATATCATAGCAAATGCCTTAGTACCTAACACCTGGCTTTATCAAATGTACTTACTTTAACTGTTGTAAAATATTTCACACTATATGAATGAACTAGAATTAATCTATTCTTCAATAGATTTAGTCCTTTTCCCCCAAATTTTGGCTATAATTTTTAGTTGTTTAATTTGAAAAATAATGCTGAAATGAATGTTTTTGGATGTAGCTCCTGGTGCACACATGGGAGAAATTTAAGTACACCCTACATAACATTTATCCACTTCATCACCATTAGACAAGGCCCTTTATATACATGATTCCACCTTTAAATCTTATAACACCTTGAAAAAGAACACAGGGAAAATCTTTTTATCACCATTTTCCACAGAAGTAAATAGATGAAGAAAAACATGAAGAGAATTGTTCAAAGAAAAAGGAAGAAGCAGTACCTGAAGCCAGGACTGTAGGATCTGAACCCTTGGCTTTCCTATCAGACCACACTGAATGAAGGGTCGTGACCTCCATGAAACCTCTGTAGCATCAATTCTTTTCCTCCAATTGTTCTTTTTACCAATTGGCATATGCTTTCTTACACTATCCATTCATGTGTCTCTATAATTCACATTTAAAACAATCGGTATTTTAGGTATTGTTAGCAGTCTACCCAATACCCATCCACCCTTTCTTCATTATTACCAGAACTTTAATTTTGTTTGGGATGGCAATATATCCAGTTAAAGAAAAGAAAAGAAAAGATGAAAAGAAGAGAAAAGAAAAGAAAAGAAAAGCAAAGAAAAGAAAAAAGAAAAGAAAAGAAACACATTATTCTCCATCTCCCGTAGTGCTGGTGTGGGTGGGGTCTCTAGCTGCTCTGGCCATTGAAGCTACATGGAACTCTGCTGGGGGATTACCAGAAAGTTTTATTTTCCCGGTATCTGTGTTGTTCTCTTTCTTCTTAATGTTTTTCTCTTCTTGTCTGAAACAAAAGGGTGGGTGGGAGCCTGGAGTAGGGCTCCCATTGAATCATGAAGCAGAGGCCACATGAGGAGTCTGTTGAGGAAAAAAGACAGGGTGTATGAGTTTGCTAGGGCTGCCATAACAAAATACCACAGAGCCTTCAACACCAGAATTTATTTTCTCATAGTTCTGGAGACTGAAAGTCCAAGATCAAGGTATGGGAAGTTTGATTCCTTCAATGGCTTGTTCCGTTGCTTACAGATGGCCATCTTCTCGTTGTATCTTCACATGGCCTTTGTCTTTATGTCCTTCCTCTACGTACTTTCTGCTGATGTCTTTCTAAGTGTCCAAATTTTCTCTTCTTATAAGGACAACAGTGAGATTGGATTAGGGTCCACCCTAAATGTTTCATTTAAAATTAATTATTTCTTTAAAAGTTTATTTATTTCTTTTCATAAGAGAGACACACAATCAACAGGGTCTTGCTACTTTGTGGTCCTCCTCCCAGCCTTCTAGCTAGCCAGGATCATGTGTGTGCTTGGGATGTTCAAATTGACCTGGGATCTAAACCCAGGGCCTCCCATATGTCTCTAGAATCATACAGCAGAACCTATTGCTTCTGGGCCTTTACTTATTTCATTAAAGGTTCTATCTCTAAATACAGTCACATTCTGAGATACTGAGGTTAGAACTTCAACATAGGACTCTGGAGGAGGGGGACACAATTCCGATTACAACACAGGGAGAACCTGAGTCCTGAATGCCTCGTGGAGCCTCCATACCTACCCACGTGTCCACCTCCCACACTCTGGTTACACTAGAGGAAGATGCTTGCATTTGCTTAAGCCTTCGTGGTCAGGTCTCTGTTCCATGCAGTTAAATACAGCCCCTAACTGAAACAAACAATTTTACTCTGATTATTCAGGTTTACTCTTTTTATTTTTTTTTAATTCCTTTATGGACTAGGACTCTCTTTTGTTAAAACAGCTTCTTAGACTGTGCTGATCTGTATATAACATCTGTGATGATAAGTGAATATTTCTGTCCAATTAATTAAAATTTGATCTTCAAGATGACAAATTCCAGACACTTTGAGGTCATCCCACATATATTTTATTGAAGGGTTGTGATTTTCTGCCACAAGAGTATCTTTTTTTTTTTTTTTTTGGAGAGGTCCAGTTAAAGAAAAGAAAAGAAAAGATGAAAAGAAGAGAAAAGAAAAGAAAAGAAAAGAAAAGCAAAGAAAAGAAAAAAGAAAAGAAAAGAAACACATTATTCTCCATCTCCCGTAGTGCTGGTGTGGGTGGGGTCTCTAGCTGCTCTGGCCATTGAAGCTACATGGAACTCTGCTGGGGGATTACCAGAAAGTTTTATTTTCCCGGTATCTGTGTTGTTCTCTTTCTTCTTAATGTTTTTCTCTTCTTGTCTGAAACAAAAGGGTGGGTGGGAGCCTGGAGTAGGGCTCCCATTGAATCATGAAGCAGAGGCCACATGAGGAGTCTGTTGAGGAAAAAAGACAGGGTGTATGAGTTTGCTAGGGCTGCCATAACAAAATACCACAGAGCCTTCAACACCAGAATTTATTTTCTCATAGTTCTGGAGACTGAAAGTCCAAGATCAAGGTATGGGAAGTTTGATTCCTTCAATGGCTTGTTCCGTTGCTTACAGATGGCCATCTTCTCGTTGTATCTTCACATGGCCTTTGTCTTTATGTCCTTCCTCTACGTACTTTCTGCTGATGTCTTTCTAAGTGTCCAAATTTTCTCTTCTTATAAGGACAACAGTGAGATTGGATTAGGGTCCACCCTAAATGTTTCATTTAAAATTAATTATTTCTTTAAAAGTTTATTTATTTCTTTTCATAAGAGAGACACACAATCAACAGGGTCTTGCTACTTTGTGGTCCTCCTCCCAGCCTTCTAGCTAGCCAGGATCATGTGTGTGCTTGGGATGTTCAAATTGACCTGGGATCTAAACCCAGGGCCTCCCATATGTCTCTAGAATCATACAGCAGAACCTATTGCTTCTGGGCCTTTACTTATTTCATTAAAGGTTCTATCTCTAAATACAGTCACATTCTGAGATACTGAGGTTAGAACTTCAACATAGGACTCTGGAGGAGGGGGACACAATTCCGATTACAACACAGGGAGAACCTGAGTCCTGAATGCCTCGTGGAGCCTCCATACCTACCCACGTGTCCACCTCCCACACTCTGGTTACACTAGAGGAAGATGCTTGCATTTGCTTAAGCCTTCGTGGTCAGGTCTCTGTTCCATGCAGTTAAATACAGCCCCTAACTGAAACAAACAATTTTACTCTGATTATTCAGGTTTACTCTTTTTATTTTTTTTTAATTCCTTTATGGACTAGGACTCTCTTTTGTTAAAACAGCTTCTTAGACTGTGCTGATCTGTATATAACATCTGTGATGATAAGTGAATATTTCTGTCCAATTAATTAAAATTTGATCTTCAAGATGACAAATTCCAGACACTTTGAGGTCATCCCACATATATTTTATTGAAGGGTTGTGATTTTCTGCCACAAGAGTATCTTTTTTTTTTTTTTTTTTGGAGAGGTCTTTGCTAAAGGGCATGTTGCTCGTCGCCAGAGAGACAGAGAGAGACAGAGAGACAGAAAGTGAGAAATCACCGCCCAAGGGGGATGGCCATGCTGCAATCTCTTCTCTATTCTCCTCTCAGGATCTTGGGCACACAAGCACATGTGCCCAGTGTGAGTTTAAGCCACTGGGTCCAAGACTCGAACCACAGTCGACTACATGGGAGTCCAGCAACATAGCCATTATGCTAACTGCTGGTCCCGACTATCTAATTTTTTAAATGATTCATTTTATTTAATTTTATTCATTGTCATTGTTTTTATTTTATTTTTTAGAAGTTGACCAAAGAGAAATATAGAGAGAGAAGGAAAGTGAGAAAGCAAGCCACCAGGTCCAGGACTCGAACCATGGTCAGCCATGTGGGAGTCCAGATGCCTTAACCACCAGACCACCTGCCAGCTCCCGAGAATCTAATTTTTACCTTAATCTCAGTTTTAGAAAATGTATCTGGTTAAGAATGTAGATAAGTTATGTGTGCAATACAGTACTAATTTAAACATGCCTTCATAAACTTAGACTTCTGACTTCAGTTTTAAATAGTAACATAAACCCTAACATTGAAAGTAAGCTCTAATATAATAATCATTTTTTTTCCTTGAAAATTAAGGTTCACTTTAAAGGCTGGAAATTCAAATAATACAAAAGAGATTTTTGATAGTTCTGCTGAAATGCATCTTCAGAAGATGCCATTTGAATGTTGTGCATTATTTTTTATTGACATTTTGTTTAGATTTGATCAGCATCCTCCTGATAGCTGCACACTTATTTTTATACTTGGCATCTGTAATGCTGAGATACCTTACTTGAAAGCTTTGCAGAAATACTAACAAATATAATTGCCATGCACTTTGCAAATGTAAAGTACAACCAAAGTTCACGAAACAATAATGTGGCTCCATCTAGGCTGAACCATGCTGTACAGTGAAACTCTAGAAAAGTCATTAAGTATGATACAACTGGACAACTAGTTATGTTCAACGAAAGTCAAAACTACAAATCTGGATTTGTGTTTTGGAGGCACCATGAGAAAATAAGCAATTTTAATGTTTTAATGTTCACTAAATCAACAAATATTTAGATGATTACTACAGGCAAAGTCTGAGGAAAGGAACTAGGGAGATGTGTTGGGTGGATTAAATGTGACAACATATACAAAAATACCCTGTATACTCTTAGTTGCTATTAAATGGAATTAATAACAGAAGGTCCTCAGAGCAACAGAGGAGATCGTCTAGAATAAGGAGAAGGTGGAAATAATGCCATCATTTGTTCTGATGAGGGTTTTGAAATGTAAGATAAAAATTCAAGTACTGATCCCTTTTCCAGTGGGCACATTACTGTAGCCCCTTAGGAAGGTAAGTGAAGTCAAGGGGGAATAAACCTATAATGCTCAATGGGATGGAGAATTTGGGATTGTGGAAAAATGAAGATGAATTTCCACCATATATCAGTTGAGAACATGCTTGTCTAGGATCACCTGACCTGATCAAGAGGACATTAAATTGACCATGGAGGGGGAAGGGCAGGATGTCCAGATAAACCTGTGAAACCTGTTACTGTGAGGCAGGTATAGTACAGAGAGAAGAAAACTGGTGTGGGAGTTGTCCAATGAGTCACATGAAAAAAATAATTGGACTGGAATTGGAAACAATACTTAGAGCTTCAGATATTTACATGTCTATGGGTTGTGCCTAGGTAATAAACAATGAGCACTTGAAATTATAATAGAGGACAATAAATACAATCTCTAAAAGCTCATTGAGCTGTGATAGTATGGGAATCAACCTACTGCCAGTCCTTACGGCGTCAGATAAGAGGGCTTCTGTGATACCAAATATGAATTACCTCACATGGTGCCTAGTACAGGGTGGTTATTGTTTAAACAGATACAATAGTGACAAAGCCCTTGTTAACTCCTGATCTTCACCTTACTTTTATCTCAGCAAATATACCATAATCTATTCAATCTCATAAACCTAGAAACCCAGCACTCTCTTACTTTTTTGAAGAAAATATCAAATCATGTCGATTCCACCTCCTAAGTATTTATGGCACTCATCCAGTTCTCTGCCCCTCCACCATCATCATCGTATTATATCGTCATCACCTCAACGCCTATTCCAGTGGTTTTCTACTAAATCTACACAATTCCACTCTAACTCCATTCCCATCCAGTTCCCATCATGTGGCCATATATTTGGATCCATTGCTTAAAATAAAATCTGGCTTAGCCTTTGTGGTATAGTCAGTAGTTTACTAGATTGAGCTGTGGAGCCGAGAGCCACATGCTGACTATGGTTCAAGGTCCTTGCCTGGTAGGCTTGAAACATGCCAAGCATATGTTCGCCTTCCCAGGATTCTGGCCAGCTAGAGGACTGGACTAGGGATATCACAGTGTAGCCAGGCCCTGTGGAGAGTATGTCTCTCTGTCTCACTCCCTCACACATTCATGTGGCTATCACAAACAACAAGGTAAAAATATAAAACCCACCACTCTGGGTAAGGACAAAGATATATCTTTTCTCTTTGTTTCTTTCCTTCTTCCATGAGCAAGGAAGACAGAGACTAAGGGGCAGACACAGAGGAACAGGTATCTCCAACAGTGGCCTGATGCTGTGATCCACCCCCAGCTTCAACCAGTCATGAGTGCACATGCATCCAGTGTGTACAGGGAGGTCTTTGGATGTGAACCCAAAACCTCCCCACGTGGTCAGCCTTGTAGAACGTGAATTACCGCTGTGACATTTTCCAGTCCCAAAGATAACTTTAACACAGTCTAGGACAGCTCTAGCCTCCACTTGACTCTTGACCTCATCTTTCTTGTCCTCTTCTGCCATCTTGGAGCTCCTGAAATATACCAGACTCCTTCTTGCCTGAAGTCTTTCCAAACATTGTTTTGCTTGCCTGAAATACTTTGCCTTGCCATTTTTGCCTTGTCAATTTTCTTTGAAAAATCCTTTCCTGACCATGCATTGTAAGGGAGTAATACTAGTGTACACATTCACATCTTCTGCTTACCCTCATCACAATTTGTGACTAGTTTTTTTTGTATGTGTAAAATTATCTTTAATGAATCTCTTTCCCATTAGACTATAAATAACATAAGGGCAGGGACTATGTTCTGTTTTTCTCACTGTTTTGGCCCTAAGACCTAGCAAAAGGCCAAACAGTGAAATACTCTGTATGTTTAATAAACAAAGCATCTATAACCTATATCTGATTTAAAGACTTAAAAAAATAATAAAACAACTATTATGGTCCCAGATGTTAACAGTGCAGGAGGTCGTACATGTGTGAGGGAGGACATGAGAAATCTATTTTTTGCTGTAAACTCAAAATTACTCTTAAAAAAGACTACTAAAAATTAAAAAGAAAACTGTGATGGAAACTTTTAAGCTTACACGTGAGGGAGTACATGAGAAATCTCTCTATTTTTTGCTGTGACCCCAAAATTACTCTTAAAAAAGACTACTAAAAATTAAAAAGAAAACTGTGATGGAAACTTTTAAGCTTACACAAAATTAGAGACTAGTCTAATGAATCCCTGTGATCTCACCACCTTAGATCTTAATTTAAGTTGGGTGTTTGGAGTGACTAGAGAAAGACTTGTGCTTTGGGCACTTTGCTATGCTGTTTGGATGTCAGAATGTGCTGGCCCTCTCAGGAGCATTTGAAACGAATATGAAAACATAATTCACTTCCATGACCACTCATCCTTGTATTTCAGCATGTTTGGACAAAAGCAAAGACAATTAACCATAAAGAAAAATGAATGAGCTATAAAGAAAAAAAAGAATAAAAGATTTGAAAACAGAACAATGAAAATTTTTTATCCAGAGAAATTACATGTTGAATTGTTTCCCAGTCCTCTGGTCTGTGATGCTCCTGTCTCGATCCAGCAAATCCACATT